>NC_141784.1:2291784-2657314 GCF_054643075.1 Acanthaster planci | reverse complement strand
GAGTTTTTTCTTCTCTTGTAAGATCATTCTGTTGCTTTGTGTGTGAGAGATTGCGCATAATGGGCTCCAACATCTTCAGCACGGTGTGTGAATGTTAATGATCACTGAAAAAACAATAGGCAGGTGTTGATGGTCAAAATGGCGCACAAATTGAAACTCAATGAAACTTGTTCCTCAAGCCAATTTGTTTCCCAGCATATCAGGTAAGCATGTAAAGCATGTTTCTCTCGAAAAGTCTTCGATCCGCTTGAGTTCTCAGAATAACGACGGAACTTACCTTGCGACGAATGTTACGCGCAACGAATAATTCGAGCTTTTCGTTGACTTCCATTACGTTGTATTTGTGCACAACGTGTGACAAGACTGCACATAATTTTGTAGGAGTTGGATCTGTATCCATAGCAAACCATCGCTGTGCGTATTGCAAGCCTTCAAATTTCGCACACTGTGAATGAAAGAGCCGGGATTTAATTACCAGAAAATGCATACCAGCTTTAAATGTGACCAAGTTGTCACAGGTATTATATTCTTTCAAATGTTGATGTAAGATGATCGTAACCACACCCCGACTAGTGTTTCTATTGTTTGTTCATATCTTGGAACCTGTTTGGTTGTATAAAACGAAACGCGCCATGACACATAAGTACCCTTTATGTTGGTTATTAGGACAACGTATAACAACATTTATGTAAAAGTTGGTAAATTTATATCGTTGATGTGACATATTCATCATTGTTATAACGAGTCAGTTGAAAGTTATAGGTTTGTGTAGAGAATATTTTACTGTTCACCGATTTTATTTACCATTCATTTTATGTACAGATGCCACATATTCTTCAAGACAAGAGAGAACTGAGTGCATGCAAATCGCGATTTCATTAACGCAGGCAGTTTTGGGGCCTAGTTTGCATGCCTGCAAGCTTAAAGGTGGTGTGCACCATTGGTAAAATCCCGAAAGTTGGACTATCGTATAATCCTGAAATATCTTACTTGAAGAAAAGTACACAGCAGTCTCAATCAGTCTGTAAAATATTTCCACCCAGAATGCTGTAGTTTTCGAGAAAAACAAAACCTTTGTTCTCTTTTATTACGATGGTCGGCCGACTATTGCAATAGAGTTAATTTTACTTCGCACATCACATCCTCTAACAGGCGCCAATTTTCTTATAATTATGTAGTGTTGGCAGATGTTGTGGGAGTCTTCATTAATGAACGGATAAACCTAAAAGCAGCTTAAAAATATCGATATTCTTTTACCAAAAACACTGTGAACTGAAATCATAGAAACCTGAATGTTAGGCGTAAAGTAGAAAATAAATTGGATCAGTTTGAAGTTGAATTGATTTAAGGAAAGGTTTTTTTAATGGGAAAACTTGGGAATTCAAAATCACCTCTAGATAATAATGGTAGGATCCAAACGGCGGCTGTTTCAGAGCATGATGATTTTCGTCAACAAAAAGTACGATTTCCACATGTTAGTCCTCCCTTGTTTTAAGACATAATTCTGTTTTACTTATAATTATTAATGACTCAACTATGAATGGAGTTTTAGACTTTCATCGACGTGTGAACTGACACGAGGGTGCTGTTATAACTTATAAGCACGATCGAGCGCGCACGTGCATTATTATATAGGCCCACTTGTTTCGATGTCACGGACAAGAGTCGACTGCTGTGTTCCTGGATGAAGTTTTTTATGAATCCGCAATGCTACATTACCGAGGAGGCGCATTACTCCAAGGTAAATTCACTGATTACTCCTAGCCGTTGAAAAGTGCTCCTTTTTTAAAGGAATGAGAACCTGTCATGCCTGTTTCCCACCCTGACCCCGCGGACATTGTTCGCTTGTACTACGAACGCCCTATAATCCACAGATTTTACGCAATATAAATACATGACCTTCGATTGAAGCGGTGTAAATGCCGCTGTTTTTCTCGATTTTTCACAAAGCAGTTGACTCAAACATGAAACTAGTGAGTGGAATGAAAGTTGCAGTGAATATTATACACCGTAATCAGCCAATCTTCTGAAATTACGACAAAAACCAATGGTGTACACCACCTTTAATCTTTGAATTCCCTGTCCGCGCCCTCTTTGAAATGTACCATGAGAGGGCGCCCTGCCCTCGCTATAATCAATTTTGGTATAGGGCTGCACCACTACAAATAAATTCCCATAGACAGCAGTTATAAATCCCCATACTTCAAAAATATTTTTAAAATACTCACAACTCTCACAGGTGTTCAGGCTGCACCGAAAAATGATGTTCCACATGTCCTCTTTCATTTTCCTTTCCTTTTTTAGTGGGTTGACCAATGACTTTTTGAGAAATTCTCACCCAAAGCAGACCACCCCTAAAACGAAGGAAATTTCACTGCCCGGAAAGTAGCCATTTTGAAAATGCACCCCTCTGCAAAATGGCTCAAATAGTGCCACTTTCGGACCCGATTGCATCCGAATTGCTCAGAATTGGAAGCCCTGAGTCCGGCCCACAGGTCCAGTCTCATATTTCTTCAATTCCTCTGTTCCATGGCTCTCAGGACCCTCTAATATAGAATATTTTGAGTGTATAACTTTTATTAATGAGCTCGGCGGACATATTTCTGGCCTTTTTGCAAGGATGCACCCATAGGAAAGCGAATTTCACAGCACAAGGTAGGCCAAAGGACTTGTATCAACTGACCAACTAAATGCCCAAAATATCATACTGGGTTTTAACAACAGTACTGACACTTAACTCTCTGCTGTGATGTCATTCCATTTCAGGTGGTGTAATTTTGAAGGAAACGTTAAAAGAGTGTAGGCCCTGGTGTCCATGGATTTATGAAATGATTAGCACCACACTCTCGAGAAAAGTGGTCCTAATCCCTTTAAATTTTTCTTTTGCTTGTGGTTTTGGCTGATAAACAAGGGCTACTTATTGGGACTACCAAGAGCCGTATAGGGTCTGCTGTTTCGAAGTCACAGTCGTGTTTTTCCGACAAGTGGCTGCTAAAACTATGGTTGGCCGTGGGTACAAACGTAAAACAATAATTCACCATGTTAAAAATCCCGCGCAGCTATCAGAAAACCAGATAATAATACACGCAATACTAAATACTAAATGAAAATACAACCCTCTTTAAAATTAATGGGACAATTTTCCATTTTGAACGAGTTTGGGGTCAAATCAAAAGCCAACTAAAAGGTGATACTTCTACATATTTTGGCTGCCCATACAAGTTGTAGGCAAAATGAAAGTGGTCTATGATAGAGACAATATCGCCAGGCTTCAGAAATTAAAACTGCCGCGCATACACCTGCCAGTCTGTGTCCAACAATTTTGACATGAAGGCCTACATATATGTCGCAAATCTCTCTATATACCCGGCTCTTCGACTACCCACAGCTGGCTAGAGAGAGAGAGAGAGAGAGAGAGAGAGAGAGGGAGAGAGAGAGAGAGAGAGAGAGAGAGGAGAGAGAGAGAGAGAGAGAGGAGAGAAGAGAGAGAGAGAGAGAGAGAGAGAGAGAGAGAGAGAGAGAGAGAGAGAGAGAGAGAGAGAGAGAGAGAGAGAGTAGCGTCAGGTATTGGAAACAAAATGGTTATTCATTATGTGTAAAAAAAACTTTTGTGACGTCATCCTTTTCGGCAGAAGTGTTGATTATTCTGAAGAATGTAGAGTAAACAGTACATTCTTTAAATGAACACCAAATGACTTCACACGGAAATTACAGTTTAATTTTGGAATTGAATTATTCCCACGACAAGCACAATGAGAAACTCTCTTTAATTAAATAACGTATAAGTTTGATTATTTGTCTTATATTTGCTTTTAAAACATTGCATTTAGCCAATTTACTTTCACTTTAATCTCAGTTTCAACTTTTCCTCTATTTTAAAAATAAATTGTACAAATAACTCCAACCCAAAATTTACAGTACCGATGAATTGAGCAGAAAATTACCTATTAATACTTCAAGGATGATATTCCCAATGCATGTACTTTCCAAGCGAAATAATCTCCTTTGGTGACCGGGGGATTTCAGTGAGTGAGCATGTAATTCCAAGGTTGTAAACATGCATTCATCGAAAGAGAAAGTGAAATGTGGTTCCCAAACTAGCCGCTTAACAAACAGGCTTGTTGGTTTTGTGAAAGTTCCTAGCTCCGTGCAGTCATATCGAAAGCATTTGTTTATATGAATTTATCATATTTCCATAAGTCCATTGGGATTTGAGAGGAAATGAAGACAGTGCATGTGGCCTACGGTCCACTGGTGGTGCCGACCGAGTGCATAGGCTAACTTTACATACCTAGCGTGGACTTGTGAATAAGAAGTGTCCCCACAATGCAGGAAGGGAAGACATTCTGTGGATCTGTCTTAAAAGGAAGAGGAACAGTCAAGGAAACATTTTACAAAAATCAAGCTGAAAAACGTGTTCCCAGTTCAAGAAAATTTAGTAGTTTCACTAAGTTTTCTAAACTGCACGAAAACATCAGCACTGGGTATGTAACTTTAAGCCACTTGACGTGTGTTGTAATGTGCAAGTACTTTCTGTGCATTGTGAATGAAAAACATGTTGTTGTGCACCCAGCTAAAACTGACAATTGACGGTTTGAGCCGGGAGTAAAGTTTTTATGTACAACACATGCAGATATCCGTAGCTTGCCAACGCTGGGCAAGGGATTGAATCGTCTCACGGCTCAAAAGCATAATACATACTGTGTATAAAAACTTTTCAATCTCTTGTACAACGAACATTAATGGAGGGAGGGACGCCATTAAGTAGGAGAAACGACTCATAAGGTTGAGATTGTTTGATTCGAATGGGATCAGACGCCACACGTCCTCGCAAAAATAAAAGAATCTCCACTTCTTCGTCGTTTCTCCTTTGTATGCCAACACCTGCGTTGCAACGGTTCTGGGACTACCCAACTCTGGGTGCACTCTCCGCAAAATGGCTAAATAGTGCCACTTTTGGACCCGATTACATCCAAGTTGCTCAGAACTGGAAGGCCCAAGTCCTGGCCAGAGGTTCAGTGCCACCTTTCTTCAATTCTCCATTTCCATGGCTCTTAGGACTCTCTAATATGAAATATTTTGAGTGTATAAGTTTTATTAATGAGCTCGGCAGACATATTTCTGGTCTATCTACGGGGGTGCACCCTTTAGGACTACCCAGAGCTGTTTATAGAGAGATTTTCGACGTGAGCCTCTCAATTGTTGGAACCAAAATGGTGGATGATGCGTAAGTGCACCTGGGCAATTATGTGACACTGCTCCATGCTGTACTTCAAGCATAATGAACTGCCATTTTGGTTCTAAAGTCTGAGGTTGACACTAGCCTCTGTGGGTGCACCTCTGTAAATAGGCCACAAATAATTATTTCTAAATATGGGCGCCATGGAATTGGGGAATTAAAGAAATATGGCACTGAACCTCTTGCCTGGGCTTAGCGCTTCTAATTCTATGTAATTTGGATACAACCGGGTCCGAAAGTGGCACTATTTAGCCGTTTTGAAAAGGGATGCATTCTCACCATGGCCACTTTTCCAGGGACGGAAATTCCTTCATTTTAGGGGTGGTCTGCTATATGTGAGAATTTCTCAAAAATTCCTGGGTCAACCCACTAAAATTGAAAGGAAAATGAAAGAGGATATGTCGAACATCGTTTCTCTGTTCAGCCTGGACACCTGTGAGTGTTCTGAGTAATTTTAAATAATTTTGAAGTATAGGGATTAATTACTGGTGTCTATGAGAATTTACTTACAGGAGTGCACCCTTATTTTTTGTACAAAGCTCTGGGACTACCCGTGAAATACCGCCCTCTATAGCTTCAACTCCACCGGTCCAGTCACGAGGGGGCGGTCATCAGAATATCCGGGCGAAGCTGCATTTTGCCACCCATCCAGCGAACGGTAAAGGGAACTCGGCTTTAGCAAGTAAACAGGGCAAATTTAGGGTGACAAATCCCCTCATATTGGCATTTCGGCTTGGCGGGATTAAATCACTGGAGTGAAGGTGTCCTGCTGCCGTAAACGATCCGGAGACATGCCTCGAGAAATTTGTAATCTGGGATGCTCTCCGGCCCCTAGGAAATCTTTTCGTTGATGTATGGGGCACTTACTCCCCCCCCCCACCCATTTCCGTTTTGAATTTTGAAATGAACTTGAACAAGCCGCAGTTCATTTGCTTTCGGTCCCCCCTAAATGGTTGAGGGCGTAATCTCCTTCATCCTGAAAGAATCCATCCACTCTCGACATTTTCTCTAATAATATCATCTCAGTGCATTTGTTTTGCGCGTTGAGTCTTAAGGATATTTTCGGCAACAGCATGTGGTTATTTTGACATTTCTAACTTCACGTGGGTCAATGAGGCCATAACATCAAACTCCATATGTAGGCCTATGTCATATTGAACTGAAACTTCACATTAATGAGCGTCACGTGCATGTCTTTACATGATCGGGTAGGTGACAACCGAATTCATTGGGGTGTCTGTCCCTACCCCTGCTGTGAGATGGTATACAAATAATTAATGTTTATAAACACAATGGTAAAGAATAATTTCATGAGGTGACAGGTGAAAAGTTATCAGTCACCAACGGTAATAAAGCTTTGAATTTGGTGTTTCGGAAATCTGTGAAAGTTCTGCGTATTATACCACTGTTCATACCACTGTCGTCTGTGAAAGTTTATTACTGGTTGGTAAAAATAGATCTGAGATATGTCATTGCAAGATGCAGCTTGTTTATACACTGAGTGTGTAGCTCGTATGTGGATTTTTGTGCGGGGGTGTTTTTGTTTGTTTTATCGGTTAGGTTTTATTGTTTGGGAAGGCGACAGAATGAAGTGGCATGCCTCCTAAGTCAGTGGACAGCGACCTCAATTTCGCGAGATACTAGATGGCTGCATTTCAGACGAACTAATGCTTAGCCAGAAATGATCAGTTTGCATGTGTGTAATAAACGATGTATGACTACGTGCGATTCCGTTCGAGTCTGTGGTAAGCGGAACATCTTGACAGCATAGACTATGTCTTGTCGACCTTAATTGTCTGCTTGCTTGTACCCAAAGTATAAAAACTCCTTACTTTGACCTTCACACGACCTACAATGAGAAAAACCTGTTCACCAGGGTAACCTCATCTGAACTCAATGATTTGGGAGAGGGGTGTAGGCCTATCCATAATCTGTGTTTCACCACAAAATAATTGCATTTGAGAATCAAAGAAGTTTACCATGTAAAGACTCGGCGTGTAGAGCCTTCATGCACTTTTGGCATGATGAAGAACAACAGGTTACTAACAACTACATCGTTTTGCGATATTTGCTTGTACACCTGTATTGCATTCCGTTACGGTGCAGTCTACTAATTCAAGCGAGAATTTCTGGCCGGCTCATGAGCATTAAAAGTGCCCCCATAGTATCTTTGAAAAAAGAGATTGTCTGACCCCCAAAATGGCGAGATTGTGTAAATCTTTGCAAGAATCAACTCTCTGGGTCTTTGAGCTTTCATCTGAGCGAAGAATGGCAAAAGATACGGGTAAAACATGTCCGAGAAAGTTGAGGGTTGCCATTTGAAAAAAATGACTGCATGCAGACTTCGGAAAAATCACTTTTCGGGAGGTGATTTCGTTTTGTGGAACCAAAGCGTAATTGGTTAACCCACAGAAAATTGAAAAGAAATTGAAAGATTAGGGACAGAGACAATAATTTCATTTGTGTTTCAGAAACCTCAGAGATGTTGATATGCATGTTATTGGGCCCCGAACAATGCCGATTCAATGGGCTTGAATTAATGGACTATATGTGTGTGTTGTAATGAAACAAGCAGGCTGACATCCTACTGGAAACAAAAAACGCTGTGCGAAAGACATGTTTTCATCCGACTCAAGGCCTGTCTGACTTTTTTTTTACAAATGATATGTTTAAAATTCGGGCCCTTATTTTCAGTCTTTGTTTCTCTGGATAGCAAGTCTATAACTTAATTAATAATTTTAATAAGTCGAAATCATCTGAGGGAAGCGTCTTTTGCAGTTGCCTTACATTCCTTAGATGACGACAGCTAGGAAAGTTCATAAAGGGGCTTTGGAAAATGCACGTTTACCCGCGGAGGTGTGACGTATTTAAAAACTGTAGGTTTTTCCAGCTATTTCAAAACATTTTTCATTCCAATGCAACAGTTTCAGTTTTCAGATTCGTCCAAGACGAAATTCATGTGCTACACTGGAGAAACCAATTTATTTAATCGGTCGAGAAATTTTGCCATTGCAAATAAAATTCTTCCAAGGTGTCGTTGGTGACTGCTGCCTTCAGAGATCAAATTTGTCTTGCAGAAGTCACTTTCAATTCAGCGCAGCAGATTATTAACAACAGCCAAATCATGAACAAGACCCCCCCCCGACATAAAATTCACTTGGGTTCGAAATAACTAAAAAGAGTGAACAAGAAGGAAAAGTATTAAAGTTAAATTTTCCTCCTTGTAACTTTTTGGGGGCCTTGAATGGCTTTTGTATGATTGGGAGAAAATTAATTCGAAGGAAACAACCAAGATATTTACCGATTACAAGGAAAGAAAAGAAATAGTTACATGTAACCTTCTCCGCATGTCGCACTAAAGTTGGACGAAACTGAACAAGCGCGACACTGTCATCCAATTGTATGGCAATAGACAAATTTATTTTCTGAATGAGACGATTCGGCGTAGACGAGACGAAATCGAAGGATCCCTCGCTGTGTTCAAGGTTTGAATTCATTTGACCTACACATGAAATTACGTGACAAAAGACAAAATCGACACTGAAAGTGCATAAAATCGATTCCTATCGACTATATATGACGAAATGTGAATTTGAAAGAAAAATGCTTTATACGTTAAAGCCCCAAAAATCTATATTTCAAGACGGTTTATTCTACTCAGGCTGCAGTGTGTGACATGCATAAGTCATAAGATTAATGCTTGGTAAATTTGTAACAAATTACGTGAATCGACGGCGATATGAAGAAAAACGTCGTCCCTCAACGTGAGTAGGTAGAAAATAAATCCAGTTGATTTGGGTTTACGCATTTTGTTTGGTAAAATGCATTAGACTTCGATGGAAGGTTTCCCCTTTAGCGTGTTCAGACCGAGCCTTGGTAATATTAGTCGGGTTTAAGGAGTTTGCACGCAGCAGAACATTGCACTGGTACAGCAACGTGATTGAAGAATAACCCACTTCAAAGAGAGGGAAAAAAAACGAGAGAGAGTCCGATGGCCTACGGTTCTCTTGCACCAGATCCGCGTTTTCTTCTTCAAGAGTCAGGATTTATCGAAGCCAAATATCCATTCTCTTAGCCGCCGGCAATTATTCTTTCATGATGGGTTGGAATTAAGGCTCGTTGCCGTGCCAGCGCTTGCAGCAGAGGGGAGATTTCTCATCAGTGCCTGGCTTCCGGAACAGGTGCAAGCCCGGTCCGTTCGACTCCCGTCCCGTGCTTTTTTTCCCCAGCGCGCATATTTTGCACATCCCAAGCCAAATTGTTTACCCGTACAGTGCATTGATTATAAGGAGAGGGACGGCGCGACATGGACGAGATGTTGGGAACGCAAATCACCCACTCGCAGCTTTTTTTTCTCCGCAACCCCCCCCCCCTTCTGGTTGACTATTGCATTTCATCAGTGATGAAAATCTATGACCATATAGTTGTGGCCATTACACGTATGTTTTGTCACTTTTAGAAGGTGCTGATATCCATCACCAGACCTCGGTGAGTCATGCAGAAATCGCAGTCAGTAGTTTGCGACGGATCTATGCGACGTAGAGCTGCTTGCGAGAGCAACGAAATGCCAAAGGAAGAGATGATGAATGGGCAGAATCCTCCACGATTCAACGCCGTGAAAAAGGGCAGAGATTGGACATTTTTAATTGGCCTATAATTAATCTCCTATTGAGACTCCTAAATGGATTGCCTGAGATTCTGATTACCGGTGTCCTAATGAAATTATGACTCCTTTACAATCCGGCGTCTTCTTTGCCTTCAAGGATGGCCGTCCAATCCCTGTCCCATCATTGTGCGGAGCATGAATTCCGTATTATGCTGAGGGACGGATTTCATTCTGCATGGCATGTAAGCTTTTCAGTAAGATAGACGGTATTATCAAACATTATATAAACGGGCTTTTCATCCGTATTCCTACCTCATAGGGACTTTGATTTCCTGCGTATATGAATGTGATCGGTTGAGTCAGCGATACCACTATATTGCTCCAATTTTGTTGTTTTAGAAAAATTGAAAGACTTATCCCCAACTCCATCGTATCCCGAACAAGTGGATAAAAATAAAAGATTTTTGGAAAAAGGGTTCTTTTTTTAAAAAAAAATGATTTTAAAATAATGGTTACACCTAACACATGTTTGAAAACCGATTTAAATCACTCCGATTAGTCATTGGACACCAGGATAGCATATCACACAAATGCATATAGTTATATATGTACAATTCATAATTTATTGCATCGATAACCCTAATCAACTACAACAAATGTCATTTAGAAAGAGCATTCCATTATTTAAAATAATTAGATACCACTATCGCCTTGTATATATACATCGGTTAGATTTCCATGTCTTATATCTACTTTTAGCGTTTCTGATTGAAATTACCCAGACGTAGTTTGCTTGAAGAAATGTATGGCGCAAAGTTTGATCAAATCGATTTGGGATAAAGGTTGAGTTGGATAACGATCATTATAATAAATGATAGCTGTAGCAACAAACGGGAATTCCTGTTGTTAGTTCTTGCACGAGTTCAAAACACAATTTTCTGAAGTAAAAAAAAACTAGTAGAGCTACAAAATAATTTTAAACAAATTCCCTTTAACAATGCCACGTATTTCTTCTGAATGTACAAAATTAAATCAAATGGCAAAAACTGAAGATGAAGGTATTTTTTTCTCAAAGGTCATTGTCATGTGGATTAATCTAAATGACCGAAACAGTTTGTGACTGCCAATTCTCAAAGTCTGCAGCAATTATGCCGAGAATGAAGCGGACCAAAATTTCTCTCCAACAAGAAAACTTGACAGACTCATTAAATGTATATATTTTGGGATAAAATTGAGTAGTTGGTCACAAGAATTTTTTTCCCCTACGGGTTCTTGATACACGTATGGGATAGAAATCTAAGATTTTGTGTTGAGGAGATGTCTCAAAAGAGGTGAAAAATTAATGATAAAGTCATCGTAACTTGTACGTACACTCTTTTACAGGAAAGACTAGATTGTTTACCTAAAGAAAGACCAGGAATGAAGGTAATTGTGACGTCTTCAAAGACTTAGCTGGTGGTATGGCCTTCCAATGGTGGCAGCAGTGGGATTCATACTGGACGTTGTAGGACTGTAGTAGCAGGCTCCGCAGAACCCTGGATATGTGGCAGCATAAGTACAGCCAGGTGTAGGAAGTCCCATGCTCCTGTTGGTTCCCCAAAAATAAGACGGCATTTTGATCATGAAACGTTGTGTTGGACTTCAAGACCTTTATTTGGTTGGATTAAAACAAAGACCGTTGCACATCCAGTAGAGGTTAGGGGTAAGGTGCGGGTGGACAAATTACCACTAGGAAGTGGTGCCAATTTCTTTTCCATATAGAACGTGAAAGCGTCATCATTTTAAGAAATGGTAATACCGTCTCTCTGGGAAGGAGAAAATTTAGGCCATTGTTTCAGACCCCAAAAAATCCGTACTTTGCTCCCCCCCGACTAAAACTCGGGTATGCCAAACAGTCCACATACGCAAGCTACGCAAGAAAGTATCGTGGTTAATTTGTAACATTTCAAGCACGTATAGAGAAACATAAGACTCCCTATATTTCAGTACTTTAAACGGGAGTTGCTTGGAAATTACCTCATCTTGCCACTCTATATTTACGTGTATTTTCAACCCCCTTCCAAAAATAAACCGTCACAGCTTTACTTTAGTTTCAATGAATAATCCAGCACAAATTTTGGTACAATGCCGTGAATCTGTCGAGTTGAAAGTGCATCAATCCCAATCATCAACAATCGATCCTTGTGTCACAAATCTCGTAATCATTCATGACATCCTTTTAGCAGTAATGATCTCATTACATCGTCATATACAACATCGATCTCTCATAATAAGATTAGCATTTCTAAATTAGCACTAAACAAATCAAGTGCATATACTCCTAACACCCGTGTCCCTGACTAATACGTTCGTCACACCTTTCTTTATTGATTTTTGTCAGATACGTCTGTCCGTACATTTTGTGTAAAGTGAGGTAGGAGTGTTTGGTTATTTCGATCACCTGCTATATACGCCCTTGTAGAGAATGCATGCCTGTCTTTTGGAGCGGTTGACGCTGAAATGTCACTGGAAGTATCAAAAATGGACAGACGTGTTCATTTCTGCTTAGTCTGTTGTTATTATGAGCTACAAAATAAACCGAAATCCACTTTACACATGGACATCGCCAATATAGCAATCCGAAAAACCACCTACGATTGAAAGGGGATCAATTAAAAAGCATTTTCAAATTGGTAGCTTTTTAATTTCCTTTCCTCCATTTTCTTTTCTCTGTTCTTTTGTTCCCACCCCCTCTTTCCCAGGGGCAAGCGCTGCTTACCCCGTGCGACACCAATGTATAGGCATCATTGGTGTTGTTTTCACGTATAAAATAAAAGTCATGAGCAAAACACGAGGAAACCGTCTCGTGGACTCTGTCAATACAACCTGCTCCTGGCTTGGTCCAAGATGCAAGTGTCTTTATGAGTGAGCTTCGCATTTTGTGCAGTTTACCTAAACTCACATCCTCCAATCTCACCTGTACTGCTGGTCGAGCTGGGCTTTCTCGATCCGCTTGTCCTTAGCCCGGCGGTTCTGGAACCATATCTTGATCTGCGTCTCGGTCAAGCTGAGCAGCTCCGCGAGCTCCACCCGCCTCATCCGCGTGATGTACTCGGTGCGGTGGTACTCCATCTCTAGCTTGAGCGTCTGATCGCTGGTGAAGGTGGTGCGCTGTCGCCGCTGTCGCGTCTCCTTCCGCCTCCTGCGAGTGACTACCGAGAGGTCGCAAGGAAAAGTCAAGGGATTAGGGGGACTTTCTTCGAGACAAATCTGGCTGGAGTACAGTTCGCATCTGAAATGCAGCATTTGCTCGTTTTTGTTTACACCAAGATGTTCAGCTCAAAGTCATCGGTCATCGTTTTACAGAATGACCATTGGAAGGAGACCGATTCCCGTATCTTACTTAGGCCATATTTTTGATTGCTTGAAAATCCATCTTTCAAATTGCAGTTTCATTACAATCAAATATTTGTAAATGTATATGGTAAGAAAGGTGATTTCCATGTTAAGCTTCGTTTGAGGTCTTTTCCGTAGAACTTTGGCTTTAATGTCTTACCGGTACTGCGGTTCTAAAAGCGCAAAACTCGGTAATGCCATTATGCATGGAAAGCTTTTGTCATCGAGAATTTAAAACTAAGGTATCATTAATTTTAAATTCCAACTTTCGAGTGACGTGTTCAATATGCGTTGTCTATTTTTTAACTAAAATTCCCGCGCAATTGCAAAATACCGTTCGCTATATGCACGACGATCTTCAAAGATGAGGGAAAATACAATTGCGCTAAACATTTCACTTCTGAGCTATTTTCGAAAGCACCATCGAATCATTTTCAGACTCTCGATCTCGGCATGGTCAGGTTGACGTTGTTGTATCTTCCTCGTCGTCCACTTATAAAGACTCTACAAAATCTGCATTGTCCAACCCTCAGAGTTGCTGACTCGAGTCATGTGACTGGGACTCGAGTCGCTATTTCTGTGACTTTTGACTTGACTTGTAAATACCGGCTTTGACTTGTGACTTGACTTGGACTTGCAAAAAATGACTCGTGACTTGACTTGGACTTGCAAAAAAATGACTTGTTACCAACCCAAGTCAGACGCTACTCGACCGGCCCCATATATTTTTAATTTAGCTATCATTCAGTTTACGCCTCCCGTGCATAAAAAAAACGGACTTCGGCTTGCGTGTCAGCTTCTACTTCGCCCAGTTGCTGCTGTAGATCAGGGCACCATGCATATCACGCTGCTACGTTGCGTTGCGTTCACGCGTGACTAGGATAAACAGTGCCCTTAATATGTCATCATTTCGTCTCAACGCTTATTTCCACCCTGCAAAGTACATTTATTAAATTAAACAGAGGTCCAATATACGACAGGTATGTGATAAACTGCAAGAATAGTAATTACAACACATGTGAAAAAGGGGAATTATATGGAGGCATTGTCAAAATAGTTGGAGAAAAAGTGTTCAGCTGTCCACAACTCATTGTAACTTCGTAAGTTGAAGCCTGGTTCTTTTTGCTTATTACAGCTGGACAAGATAATGTGCAGCTTGACTTGTACTTGGACAAAGAGACTTGTGACTTGACTGATGTTTAGCCCAAATGACTTGTGACTTGACTTGACTTGCCCTGTGACCAAATGACTTGTGACTTGACTTGTGACTGGACCTAATGAATTGACTTGGACTTGCATATAATGACTTCTGACTTGACTTGGACTTCCAAACAATGACTTGCTGCCTTCTCTGGATACCCTTAGTGAGGGACCAAAAATAAGAACTCACCCAAAAAGTCATTTAAAAATATATTTGTGTCCAACTTAGAGTCCTTAGCATTTTGGGAAAAAAGAGATAAATTAGGTGGCATGTTCGCCGACGATCACAAAGTATCTCTCCGTTATTAATTAATTTAAGAATTTGTGTCTTCCATTTATGGTGAGTTTTTAATCTTAAGTAATTACATCTGTTTAACCCGTGCGTTGTCTATTGACGCCCTCTCGATCGGTATTTATGCACATCTGTCTTGTGGGTTTTTGTGTACATATACTTTCACTGTTTTTCATTTTAGTAATTTTGTAATTCCAACCTTGGTATAAAGATTACTCCTTCCATAATTCGTATATCTGGTCATGATTGGCTCACTCTACGAGTTCGTATTTTGATATCGCAATCCTGAAGGTTTATTCTAATTCAGCCTAGGAGCTCAGTAATGCCACCAACGTAGCATATACTTACACATGCTGTTGGAAGCTCCGAACGAAACATTAGACGATCTGCTGCAATTCATGCTGGGAATTCCCGTCAGGTCACCGTATCTCAAGCTAGCTGCCGCCGCTGCCGCACCGGAGGCCACAGCGGCCGCCTTGGCCGAGTCAATCAGTTTGGAGTAGACGTGAAAGCTGCTGCCGGAGTGGCTGTGTATCGACGGTACTTCCACGGCACTGTCCAGCGAACTCCGGTGGTTCAGGCCAAACTGTTCCCGCTTCACCGGGCTCTCACATCCGGGGGGTAGGAGGGACTTAAAAGCTGATAACCGGGGCTCCGAGCCCACCGTGAGACTCGTTCCGAGAAGGAGCGGGGACGATGGGCTCAGGTGGACGGGAGACGGTGGGGCCTTCCCCGGCGTATCGCTCACGGACGACCCCTCCATCTTGGAGTTCGGTCGGGCGCTGAGATATCGTGAAGATCAGTAATCGCTAAACCGCTACCGTATACTAAGAAGCTGTCTACCATTGGGCTCAGCGGTTCTCCTACGCTAAACACTGGGTACATGAGCGAAAATGTGTTGGACAATTTGTAATAGCCGCGTGTAATTTGTTCACTCGTCCCTCTGCCCCGCCTCCAAGTTTCACAGTTATCTTCATCTCTTATTATAATTTATGCATATACGCCAGGGTGACCGGCTTCGTATGTACCTCTATATTTGCTGAATTTCAGTTTAAGCGCAGCATGACCGGTGCAATGTTATGTGAGTGGCGTTCCCATCAGTGATTGACAGTTCGCCGCCCGCCCTCATTGGCGCAAAGTGCATCCGGCCACGTGCGCTCATCTGCATACTTAATAGGCACGGCAGGTGTCTTTGGGGCGAGGGCTTAATGGCGTTTTTCGGTTGCGGAGCTTGTTTTCATTGTCATTGCGCTTGTGTGTAGAAAGTACGGGAGGGCAAAAAACGAGGAGTTATGTCGTCCGTGTCTGATTCGCCGGAAGTGCTTTGGCCGTGATAAATGCATGGACCATCTAGACCCCCATACAAGAAATAACAGGTTCATGTATGGACTGTACTTTTTCGCTAATGCTGTGAAAAGGAGCACCTTAAACACAGCCCGGTTCTAGGAGGAGTTTGCCAAGGGAATCTGCGGTTTATCATTAGCAGGCATCTCAGCGTCGTTGTATTATCGTCAAGTCCTTTTCCATTGCTGGAACATTTAGAATTTCTAACCTGGTACTGTGCACTATTAGAAATACTGAAGTCCTAAACTATTCACGATTGAATAAAATAATATTATTGTATCAGCTATGTCCTGTTTTGCCTTAGTGGATTGTAGATATTGAAAATTATGGTTTTCATTCTATACCACTGATAATCCTCTTCAACTTAGATTCTCCAACGCAAGTTTTCTACAGAATTTGTATAATTATTCTTCAAGTTCCTGCTTGTAAAGTTGGCATTTTTGGGGTCTACGAGTGTTCTGATCTGTTCACAATCAGTAATTTCCAGAACACACAGTACTACACTGCTTCTGTTTTCCTTGAATGATTATTCCTTTCCGTCATTTTACGATCAGAAATCGGTTATATTGGTGTCTCCCGTTGTTGACTAATGGACAATTGTAGCACTGCGTTAGACAGCTTAGTGCGTTTTCTGACTGGATGGACCTCAATTTAAAAAAAGCCAGTTCCCAGAAGTACATATCGACCGGGAGGAAACCAGTGATGGGGCTTGCATGCGTGCATCACGTCGCGCCTGCAATCTGGCCAGGCCCCTTGCTCTCATCATGCGGCGAGCCAGCTCGCACAGACAGAGTCATGCCCGCCGGTCTCTCTGCGCCCGAGCCCCGGTAGAAAGTACGCTCGGCTCATTCCCCCCGCCCCGTCATCAACGTATACCGGGGCAGCGCCAGGTGTTTTTTCGTCGTTCGCGCCTGAAATTCCCCCGTCCATCAGCCCGAGAGGAGGAAACGAGAGGTAATTTCATTACAGACCAATAAAATAAAGCCATCGATTTTCCTTAAATTTTCGTTCTCTCCTCTCCATTATATGGCTCAACTGTACGGTTAAGCGCATTGACGGGCAAGCGCTTCAGGCAGTAAATTACGCTCGGAGAATACAACCAAAATAGCTCTGAGTAGGCATTCGAAGAAAATAGCAGAGGCTTTTATTACTTCTGACACAACCTGGTTCATTGTATATACAAACTATTGTCCAGGTAATGAGATAACTCATTTCTAACTTCTGCCCTCAGAGGCGCGTAAATGGCACACGAAGCCAATTACAATTGGTCGGTTAAATACGAACTAGAGTGTAAATTCAAAATCTCGTAAAACATTAATGATTAAAACAAAAATCTTGACATTCTCTCTTTTATTTCAAAAAAATGTCAAATGAAATTTCGGCTGGGCCTGCCGTGGATGTTTTAATATACTTTTGCACTACTTGATTATGACAATATTTTAATGAGAATATTATATGAAATAAAACTTTACATTTGACATTATTGTTTTAATTCAAACAAACAATTTATATACAGGCCTACCTTGGAGTTCACGAAGTTGTGACCCCATTTTATTAAAAAGAAAACTACATTAAACTCTTTACGGTATAATGTGGACAACAATTATTTTTTCCTGAAAAAAAATTTCTGGATATTGGCTTGAGCAAACAACTCAAAACTGGATGTTTCAATTCTTATACATTACAAGGTTTCGACATTTCTTTAGGAAAATTGTACAGAATAAACTTTCACAATGACAAAAGGGGCCATAATGTCAAACATGAGGAAAAAGCTAAAAACAAAACAAAAAATGAAAAGAAATTAGACGAGAAACCTGCACACTGCTACTGCAGTTCGTAGAGTGGAAATAACAGTGAAGTTGATGGACCTGGCGTACATCCATCGTTGCCTTTAACCCAGTACACAGCCAATCGAAGTATAATCACTCACCTCCCCGTTTGCTTCTAACTGACCCTTTCTTTTATTTAGATAGACATAAATGTCGGATGCTAGAACTTTAAGATTCGCATGAAATATTCCGGCATACCCAGCGACTAAGGCGGAGGTAGGGAGAAAGTTGCCCCCTTTGAAAAGGGAATTAAAACGCCGATATTCTCGAGATAACACTACCACAATGGGAGAAGGGTCAAGATTCCTTTACTGATGCAATTGGACAGTCTCCTTTCGAAAAAAAAAAAGTCGCCCATTTCGCCCTCCCTCGGGACCCATCAGACCCAAGAACTGGATAAGCCACTACCCATCCCCCCAAATCCATTCAACGACGAGCTTATGGTGAGGACAAGCCTATGGTGAGTTATTGTTCGTTACTCATTGGCGATGAGGTCCATGCATGTACAAGCAGTAGCGTCTTGCATCAAGACTAAGACAGGCCACCCCACGTTGCCAAGACAGAAAAGTTCTGACACAAAAGCTTGCGGGGTGTTCAGTTCATCCCATCAGTAGAACGTTGGAAAGTGGTTAAGGAGCCCCACAAATGACAACGTATCGGAGACAAATTTGGATTATGGAAAATGGCGACCGTCAAGAGAAATCACGGGTGCTGCGACATTTCATATAGGCTGCTGCACATTGCAAATGTCTGCCGGTGCCATGGGCCTAATTGAACAGATTTTGGAGTGTGCTTCCCAATGTGCAACGTTCGATGTACCAGACTATTTTATACTGGTTACAAAGTTTGTCATGGTTGCCAAACTCTTTCATTTGAGCCCACACAAAACGTGACTTTTGAGGCGTAAGCTAAAACTATTATAGTGATCAGAGAATAAGCACGTGACCCATAATATTCCATATTATTCCTGCTTATAACTGTTTCTAAATAAAGGTATTGCCTCACTGTCAATTCAACGATGGCAATAGGGCAGATGAGTAAGGCGAATAACGATAACGCATAAAAAAACCTTACATGACCCTTAGACCGACCGATCAGCAGTAGCAAATGGAGAGTATGACCGTATCTCGAGCAGTCTCTGTGATCATGGAGTGATGCGGCTCTTCCTCCTCGAATATCGGATGGAGGGTAATTTATCTTCGGTGCTAAATGACCCAATCTGCCATACTAACACGAAGACGTCAATAATCATTAATGGTAGGTTGGTAGCCAGGGCCTGGGGGCCGATGCCGCGTAAGGTTGTGGGAATGTAACAAGGATAGAGTAGATTTTTACAATAAAAAAACATCCCGAATTTAATTATGTGATTTGTGTTTGCCTGTTTACGGGTGAGCTCCAGCGCAGCCAGCGGTTGATCTGGAATTCAGACGGAACACAAAGTGAAGAGAATTTTTAGCGGAACAGGATGGCATTGTAATGATGTCCACAAGTACAATCACGAGCAACGTCTCTATATAAAACCAAATTATGAAATACCAAGTTGTTAAGCCTAATAAAGTCAAATAATTACCACATTTTAAACTCTGCATGTCAGGCTTCAATAAAAGGTCTGCTTTTGCTTAACGTTAAACATTCAACGAATTTTTTTTAAGTTAATTTGTGTTTAGATAATGTAAAAAAAGTGCTTATGAGCCACGTGCTTTGTCTCACGGGTAATCGATTCCGATTCATCACTTGTCAGCCCCCCAACCCATCGGCCGATGCTAATTCGATTAGCCTCTACGAAGGAAAAATCGATTTCTTGTCAAAAAAATTATCTCAGCAGTCAGCAAGGAGGCAATTTATCAAGAGTTGAGCCTTAATTGGCGGTGACGACCTGCTGTTTTGATTGGTAAATTGCATGTGGATGACCTGGCCGTTTTGGTCTCTGGACAATGAACTGCTGTCAGTTATTGAAGGAAGTCACTGGCCAATTTCAAAAAAGGCATTAACGATTGGGACGCTCCATGTCTAATCCCCTGGAATAATTTGTAGTCACTTCCGCTAAGCACATCTCTTCTCTTGAACCAAAGTCAAAGGCTTTCCCCAATATGCTTAGAATAAAGGTTCAACTGGTTTAGTAACGTGTGAAACGATTCTTTCGGTTTATGCTACCAACTATCATCGAGCATGCGCAATCGCAAAACAAGACAGAAGAAAAATCTCCAATGCTACATCTGAGCAGGCCAGTAAAAGAGGTGGCGAGAGATTCAATCAGCAAAACGTTCCTGCGTCACCTGCATAAACATGCCAAACAGCAGGGATATTTTATGAAACCGTAGTTCACGATACATATAAAATGCACACATTTGTACACATTAAGTTGACGCCTTGTGATTCTGTGACACAACTCTCTTCACAACCTAGGGTTGATACAGATTTCACCCGTTGCTTTCGTCCTCTGGGATGTTTGGTGACCGACTAGCCAGATTGTTCATTTTCATTCTCCAAGCTATCTTTAGTTTTGTTTCCGCGGGAGGAGACCCAGAACAAGGATTCGGCCAACGGACGCGGCCAGGCACAGCGGGGCGATGGCAGGCCTTTGCCCATGCCCTCACGCCCTTGCGCGGCTATTCCGCCGAGTTGAATAGGCTCCCAGAGACGGCAGGGGCAGGTGATTCTGTGCTGGGCAAATTTTCGCCTGCGTAATTGCTCATGATGCTAGCATTATAGGGGGATATTCGATCACGGACGCAGGAAATGCTGACCCATAGAATTTTTCCGAATTAACCTTTGCGATGCCGGCTGGATAGTCAAGTTGAAGGGAGTGATAATTTTTTGCAAATTCCGTGAGAGGTCTGCTTCAAACAAAACATTATTTGCTAAATTCTTATGGGTAGCCTCCCTTCTCCAGTTCTATGACAAAGAAAGGTAATTTGGTGATTAACTACGAGTCATCGGTATTTATACTGCGAGATAATTCCCTTTTCGACATAAGGGTCGCGCACAAAATAATCATATACGGTAGCTGCTAAATTAAAGTTCTCGTTCTGAATTTTTGACATCAATTCATAACTTTGGACAGTCCTTAAGTTATGTACTAACTATCTATCTTCTATTTCGACTGACTGAAAAATGATTCGGATCCTTTACCCAAAACGTATGTCCATTTATCTACTGCATTTATATAGAGGTTAAAAAGTCATCAAATCTCGTTATCTCGCCTGGGGATATTAGTTTCAAAGTTCATGGACCAAACAACCCTGGATATAGATTTGGGTGGTCAAGGGATCAAGACATTTGGCTGTTTTTCTGGTTGGGAGGTCTTTATGACGCAGGCAACGTGGAATGCAGCACCAAACTCAAAGGCAAAATGTGGTTCTGTCCAAACGGTATAGCTGAAGTATTGGGTCAGGGATTCGTCCAGCTGAAAAGGTTCACAAAATTGACAACTTGCATGGCGTTTATTTAGGAACATTAAAAGGGGCGGCAGCCCTCTTATATAAGAGTCCTGTTTCAACACTGCATTTAGCATAAGCCGCCTTGAGCAGGAGCATTCCGTCATTGGTTGAAAAGAGCCATTTGGTGGGTAGTGTTAATTTTTTGTTGGTAACGATGCGACAGCAACACATGTATTTCATAGTCGTTCGTGAATGCAGTTCCATAGGGGTTCAGTCCACTAATTCAAGTGAGATTTTCTGGCCAACTCATTACAGTTTCTTTAGAAAAGGGAGATTGTTAGGCCCGCAAAATGGTGAGATTGTGTAAATCTTTGCCAGGATCAAGTCCCTAGTTCTTTGGGCTTCCATCTGAGAGCCGAATGGCTAAAAATACGATTGAAACATGGTCCTTAGTGTCCAGGAAAGTGGAGGGTCGCCACTTGAAAATTGGCTGCATGCAGACTTCGGAAAAATCACTTTTAGAGATTTAATAGGCCGTATGCGAGTTACTATATGAATGAAATCCGGTACACTGAGTTCTTTAAATTCACGTCAACATAACAACTTGAATTCTCCACACTAAAACCACTGCTGCTATACCTCGTGTATACCCAGTAAGAAATGAGACCGAGGGGTACCCCCCCAACACATCCAATCCCTATACACATTCCAGACTATTGTTACTTAACACATCCAGTGTCTTTAGTCTGGGGAATTCAGATTGTTACGTTCTATGCAATCACGTAACACAGTATATCAGATTTTATTCAAATTTAACTCGCAAGTGGCTTATTGGTTACCCCCCCCCCACATCCCAGGCATGTTGGTATGCATGTTTATTGAACCCTGAACAATGCTGATTTTACACTGTTTTCAATGGAGCTAAAATTGGTGGACTGTACCCATAGAAGCCTCCGTTGCTAAGAAAATTGCGCCCTCTCTAGACTTCGCTCGGGCCCATTTGGGGCCGTCCATAAAGTACGTACGCACAAAATGCCGACTTTTCAGACCCCCTCCCCTGTACGCATACGCATTCCAAGTATCTTTTGACGTCTCAGGGTGCCATGCTTTAGCGTCATTAAATGTCACAGTACACTGTACATCTACTGTACACTCTAAATTGTTTTCCTGTAAATATCACAGTATGTGCTCGCAGCACAGGCGCCATGAGTACACTGCTAATGATTTACAGTAGTTTGTTTTACGGTAAATCACCGCCATTTATTGAGCAGTAATTAACCGTAAAAACAACAGTAACTTATTTCATTTAATTACATTAATTTGACGTAGACATTAGACACAGAAAGTTACCGTTTTCATTGTCTACGGGTTCATTCTACATATAAAGTTTCAGTTAGCGTACGGTGCGCACTGGCTTGAACCCGGCCCCTCCCCTCTGTACGCATGGTGTATGCAATTGCACCCCCCCCCCTTCGTGCGTAGGCCTACGTGCTTTATGGCGGCAGATCTGTTTTTAAGACGACGATCAGGTATTCTTGGTTTCGCATCTATTTGATTTTATAGCTTCTGTATGCATCCTCCATAAGCTTCTCATTTTGTAGTACTTGACACCGTGAATCAGGAATCGCCGGGAAATACTGCAACCGTTTACCACGTCCACCGCGTAGGTCTCAAACCGTTTGTCGGCCGTCGGAGCGATGCCCAACTTTTTCAGGCACATCCCGACGTATACGTCCTCCCAAACAAACAAGGGAGTCCTCGGAAAGCTCTCGATCAACAAACGGACGACTTCGCTGGACACGATGTATCCAGGGCCTTTCATGAAAGGCGGGTAGGTGAGCTGAGGGTACTCACTCTCGGACGTGTACCATTTCAAGACGTCGTTGCGTATTGGTTTGGCGCCCTTTGCAACATCACCCACGGCGAACGGGGTCACATGTTGCTGCTCGGACGAGTTGGACAAGTACCGCACGATGCCGTCCACGTTCACAAACACGTCGCTGTCCGTCTTCATGACGTAAGCGGCAGCCGGACATTGCCGGCCGGCCCACTCTATTCCTGCGATCGTCTTGAGCGTCAGGTTCCGGTAGACATCATCGAAGTCTCCTTGCAGGATGTCGCCGTGCTGTTCGTTCTCGGCCTCGATCCATGACTGGGTACGCTCCAGGATCGGGTCCGCCCGGCCTAGGAGGAACCGCGTCAAGACCCGTCTAACGCTGACGCCAGCCACTCGTGACACGCTTGCCCAGGTCTCGCGGATCGCATTGCGTATCTTGAACTGGCGGGGTGATGACGTCACTAGAATGAGCAAGAATATGGAGCCCTGTCTTGCAAAGCAGCACGGTTCAATCTGCGGTACAATCGTCAAGGAGCTGGACTTTTGCCCCCTCTCTGAAACATTCCATTCAAACCTTTGTGCGCAGACTCTGTGCTCATATTCGTCTGAGGATGCAGTGGTTGCATGGACTCTGGTATCGTCTTTTAAACCACGTTCGGAGCGAGAATTTACGAGACTCATCGATCTTTTCAAACCACTCTGTCTGTTTTGGGAGTCAGGAATCGTCTCTGTAGTCGCCATGTTCAGCTTTATGGTAGCCATAATTGTGAAATTGATCACAAAGAAACCCATCAGTACAGCCATCAGCCGCTTTCGTCTGCATTGCATTTCGCCTGCAAAAAGACAGATATCGATGGATTGCAGTGGGCCTAACAAGTGTTTTTAAGGGTGGCGAGAAGGCTTGCACTACATCCACAGTGGAACAAAAGCATGTGATGCCGCAATCACTCTTTTGTCCTCTTCAAATTCTCGCCATCAATCAAACTAATTGCCAGTGATAAAATATGAAAACATTGATGATGGAGAGTTGACATTATAACAAAAAAAATAAAACGTAACCAAGACAATGACAGTTTCAGTAGAGCAAATGTAAAGGGCTCACACAGCAAACTCGATCGGATACCAACTGTTCCATGCAGTGTATTTGACAGGTCATGCACTCTGAAGATATTTACCCCCGTTTCAGGCAGGCGTTCTGGGGTCGCTCCGAACCAAATAGAATTAAGAGCGACTCCGGTCGACCCAATTAAATTTTGGTTCCAGACGAACTTAATACTTACATATGAATTGGGTTCAGCAAACGAGAAAAGCGATGTTTGAAACCAAGTTCAGCGAATGTCATTCCGAGCGCCTCAAAGTGTCGATCTTTCGCCTGCTAGCACGCCTGGTCGCTCCTAAATATTTCAGACGTCGAACTTTTGCCGTACTCAATTCAAAATGTGCTTTTAATTCGGTTCAGCATGACTCTAGAACGCCTGTCTGAAACGGGTGTAAGTCATCAAAAACTGACTTTACAGAACGAAAGTGATAATGAGAGTGAGTTAAAACAAGAATATCAACACTTTCTGAGTGGACAATGTTGACAAGAAAATGAACAAAATGCAACTTACAAGGAAGTGGAAATTCTTTAGAATACCTATGTAGGCCTACATGTAGGCCTAAGCAAGTCCTTGGAAAAGGCTTTTATTTTAAGCTTCTTAATAATGAATTAATTTGGTCACATGGATGCCTTGAAAATTACCCATTACATCGAAAAGGCGAGAGGTCTGGGTATGGTGGCCGCGCCCTGAATTAATGAAGAAAAATCACATATCACAAAGATCTTTGTAAATTTGCGATAATGTACGACATCGGAAATGCTTTCGCAATTATTTGCAAACATATTTGAAATGTGTGGTGTTCCTTCGAGACACCATAATGTGGGCCATGGTGGAGGAAAACACTGTTTTGTTATTTTTGACATCCGCTTGAGTGCCCCAGAAAGGAATGATGTATGCATCAGACAACCTTGTGCGTACTCTTGACAACCTCGAAGTCGAGACTAACAAACATTTAACGTGTGACCGACGGCAGCAGTACCTCGCGAAGGCAATCCGTGAGACAAACAAGGAGAAAGATCGGTTACAAGGTTAAGACAACGTGCCCGGTTGTAAACGGTCCGAGCCTTAAGAGCATGCAGCATTGCAAAATGAAAGCCCCTGCGGCTTTAGTGCCGAAAAATTTCCATGGGCATGAATCCCTCGGGTGCCTGACTGGGAAAGCCACAGATACTCGACCGTATAAATCGTCCTTCGAAGTAGAAATTTCACACTCAAACTGAATAGACACACAATAATTTTGTCAAACTGGCAAGATTTTTACAAGGTGTGACAGCACTCTTCATCTTGACACAATATTTCGTTAGACTTTGGTCCCTGTCAGTCTGTGCTATATTGCGGAGGGTGGAATCTAGCCTGTCTTTGTTGAACACGTGAACGGTATCAGCAATTCAGCCTTTTGTGTTTTCGATCCAGGCGAGGATAGAGTGCCTAACATTGCACTTTTGAGCGGCTTTCGTTCATAAAGCTTCATTCAAGTTCAAAACTTCAGTCGCAGTGGAAATGCCGAAGAGAACTAAACAGGTTACATTGACATATAAATCTCTAAAATTAAGGGGCAGAAGAAATGAGATTCGTTGTTGTTTTTTGTTTAATGGCGCTTTCAGCTATTCAGGCTATTTACGCAAATAACTATACGGTTTATTCACAACCCTTATTAAATCAGCATCACGTTACGGAGTTACGAAGAAGGTCCAGTTTTAGAGGCGGGAGGAAACCGGAGTACCCGGAGAAAACCTACAAAAGCGAGTATGGACTGGAAATCAAATGCACTTAAAGCCTGGGCCAAGCCAGGACTCGAACCCGGGCCTCATTGTTGCAAAGCGAGGAAAGTTCCGTTATCCGCCCCCCCCCCCGAGAATAGTTTCCACAACGGGCAGTATTAAAGGTATCTATGACAATGAATTGTTCTCACTAACAGCTGCAACTTAGTACTCCTAGCCTCTTCTTTGTATGAAACAGAGGGCACTTTTGCTGTGAGGTTTTAGCCAGAGAAGACACTGCTCATTTTATGGGTTTTTAATCACATTTATGAAACCAAAATTTGCTCATTTAAAACATTCCTAAGAAAGGGGTGATCATTAATTTCATGCCATGCACTTACACAACAATGAATCATCGGAATAAGAGTAAAACGTAGGCAAGAAAAATGTGGCAAACTCCCGTGTTTTGGGGGCTAAAATAAACATAGCGTTGGTGTTCTCTTTCCAGGATGATATCACAGTTTTGCCAAATATAGAAATCTCCATTTGCATAAAACCAAAACGGCACCAAAATTCAGGTACCATCTAAAATAGCTGGCAAAAGATGAAAACGAATTTAATCATGCAGAGATACATTTTCAAGATTAGTATGAAAAACTGCATTGCATAGACCCTTTAAGCTGTACATATAATACAGATTTTTTGCAATACTTAGAATTAGATTCTGGCTGAAATTTTGAGAAAATACGGGCAATGGCGGGGTAACATTGGTTTAACCTTTCAGACCATCTCACAGCTGTTGAAACTGAAATAAACAAAAACAAAAGTAAACAAAAAAGAGGAGGCCCTAATTCACTTGAATATAGAGACCACACCCTATGTCATAATCTGTAAATCTCGATAAAATTTATTTGTAAGATTAAAGTTTCAAATTGACCATACCTTAAACAATAACGAGTGAGGAAGCACTTGAGAGAGTATGATAAGTCGTTTTGTCTGCGCCGATTTGCCGCCTAGTCTGCTCGCCTGCCGCTGCCTGGCCAGAATCATGCCCAAATCATGGCCAAAACGATTGAAGACTAGTTGAGTGCGCTCCCTTTTGCGTGTGCTATCCTGGGCAGTCAGACCACTGTTTAGATGGTCAAACCAGATGAGAGGGGTGTCCATGCCAAGTGCCCTTGAAAAAAATCACCGGTCCCCAATTGCCTAACGTGCGATCCCTTTCTCTACAACAAGTCCAATGAAGGACAAGAAGAGAGCAGCATTTCGCTAATGCAAGTAGGAAGCTGACCGACGCAGCATTGCCCCTTTATTTTAGCTGAGAAACCCTCTCTTTTTCTGAGATCCTTTGAGATAGTTTTGTGTGTATGTGTGATCGATTTTGTGCGCCTTGCGACGTCACGTTCATCCCGGACGGGGTCGAATAGCCCACTTTACTCTCAGCTGGCCATAATGTTATGCGATCAGAAACCCTGATTAGCCTATTACGGGGACCTCGGGGGTGAAGGTAGCGCAGCAGGATATGGCACTTCTGATGCTTTCAACCTCGTCGCTACTACAGCCCCATCCCAGCGGTGTACTATAATGCAGCATTTGAGTCCAGGGGTAAAAAAATGGGGGAGTTGTTTTTTTTTTCAAAAGCAATAGTCTTTTTCTTTTCATTTGCAAATGAATCCTCACCTCCAGCTCCCTAAAAGAAAGGTGGAAGCCTCGTTCCTAAAATCTATGCATTTTGAATGCAAATAAATTACCCCTGTTCTGGCTGGATATGCTACTCTTACAGACGTCCCCAGGTTTGTTCCAGGGAGGGAACCACTTTTTTTATCCAGGGGGATTCTTTCCGGGGGGCAAAACATTCGTCAGGGAAAAGAAATTTTTTAAATGTACTGCAGGAGGGATGAATTTTGAGATTTTCTAAGCAGACTAGTGATTTACATCACTTTCTTCTCTTTTCTTAAATCTCTCACTTTCCCCATTTTTATTAATCAATATATTTGGGGGGCGCATTCTCCCCTCCCCACGACGCCCATCGCCACCGTACCTTAAAGAGCTGCAGGCCACAATTCTGTGCCACGCACCGATTCCGTCCTTCGTCATTCCAGAGGTTTAATTATTGGGGTGATCTATTTAAAATCACTCAAATACGTGCGTAACACAACTGCGCATGACAACAGAATGCTGAGTAAAGGGATACTTCCCTGGGTTGGAAGCAATAGCATTAATTCAAATATTCATTTCTCATGCATGATGCCTTAATTTTAAATTTTACGAGTCCTAAATACGTGCATTTGCTCAAGCATTTTTTTTTTATTGTTCGCCCCACTACTTATGACTGGTCTTGCGGAAGGACTTCTTAAGGGACAAGTCCTGATGTCGGACAATTCGATCGTTTACCAACTCAACTTGACCGTTGACAGACGATTGAAGTTGTCCTGCCGCTCGACAGGTGGGACAGCTCGACCGTTAAGACAAGTCGACCGTGCAAAGCGTGAACATGACAAAGTGTGTGGCGGTTAACAGATCATAGATTGATGTGTTTGGGCAGATTTTGCGTGTGTTGCGTTAACTTGCGTCTCGACTTGCCGCGTGTGCCGTGCGCAGGGTCTGGTGACGCACACACAGACTGGTGGGCCGTGTGTCGGCCACTCCGGCCAGCGTGGTTCGAGGCAGCACCACCCGCTGCACACAGGCGCTGCACGGTGTGGGAGAGGATAAATCGTTCTGTCTCCCAATCAGGGATTTCCTTTTTTTCGTTTTAATTGAGATAAAAAGGTGTGGGCGAAGTGACTTCTCTCAATCGACGACTCCGTGTCCAACGGTCGAGCTTGTTTGTCGATATGCGGCAAAGACAATCAAGTTGTCTGACGGTTGAACGGGCGTGGTTCTACGAGGGGTGGCTTACAAAACGCAAAATGTAAAAAAAAAGCTGGAAAATATTGGGTTCACAAATCTACATATTTTAAAAATTAAATGAATAGTCCATGGTCAAAGAGCAGTGAAGTTATAAGGTGACGTCACGTGCGAAGGGTCTGCCCCCCCCCCAAAAAAAATGGCTCCAGAACCGCGCCTGCGGTCGAGTTGTGTGAAGAGTTGAGATGTCTATTGGGTGATCGATTTGAGGCCAAGACTGTGGGTCGAGTTGTCTCAACGCACCTAATGCCCGCTGGAGTCGAGTTGGCAAACGGTCGACTTGTCTGAGCCCCTGTAAATGAGGATTTACGACGGACTCAACTGCAGCACTAGTATAAATGTGCACTAGTACTAGTGTAAACGTACTAGTATAAACGCACTAGTATAAACGTACAAACGTGTTACCTGTCCATTGAAAATTTACACAGGTTCAAAGGTCAGTGTCATTTTCTCTAAATTTCTCCAGAATTCTTTTTATTTCGTTTGACTACCCTCCTCTATCGGCGGAGCTGCTTTTTAAAGTGAGGGCGCTATTGAACAGATTGGTCTGGTCTGGTCTGGTTCCCTTTTTGCTTCTGATCAATTTTGGGTATTTGTTGCACTGTCACGTCGACGTCTCATGATTTGTCACACTTTTGAGTGTAGGTCTACGCGTACGCCAACCACTACCGGTATCGACTTAAATTATTCAAATTGTTGAAGAAATCCAGCCATGGCGAGTAATGCGAAACCAATGCCGAGCAATTTCAAAGTAGTGCACAACGATCAACTGGAGGCTGAGCTTACTAATGCAGGAAAGAAATTGGTTGTTGTCGACTTCACTGCTAAATGGTAGGCCAGTCTAGTTTATATTCAAGCATGTCAAGAGTGACTGTACTAGTCTAGAGTAGGGACGCTATGAATTTCAGCACCATGAATTTGCAGTTAATTTGCAGTTTCACTGTGAAATTGTATTTTTCAATGCAACTTCATGGCAGTTCACATGGTGAAAACACCGTGAAAATAATCCCGGATGTACTGTGACCCCTTGCCGACACCTTGAGGTCAAGTGAAAACGCCGTGAAAATGCAGTGAGCCCATCTAGGGGGCCTTCCTCATTAACTTTGCGGTGGGGCTAATCCTTTAAATGCTTTACGGACCCATTATCTGAATCCCTCATAAAAAGTACCATTTCCTGTCTTCTTACTGTGGTGGTGACAGGTGTAAATGTACACTGAACACCCCAATCACAATGTTCACATCCTTGCAATGTACTTGTAACCCCGGCCAGGTTGTTCATACACTACTTCATGGCCTGTAGCTTAATGAGAACATTGTAGGGACTTCAGCAAAACGACTCCCCACAAATTATGTCACCTCACAGAAACATTTATTTCTATTTTCTGGCATATCTGTGATTTAGATTTAATTTGCTTGAGTAGAGTTATACTCATGAATATTCTGGAAATTCATAATTCCCATGGCCATTTATGATTACTCATCGACAATTAAACAACAGTCAGCACCGAGTGCACACTGTTATGCATGATGTTGGAGCAGAAAACACTAGTGCCAAAAAGAGTGTTGAAATTTGGGGGAAGACACGGAAAATTCTGCTTATGGAGTATTAAAAAGCCATCACTGCAGGTCCGGCTGGCAAGTGAAAAAATGTTACGGGCAAACCCTGTCCATGCGCGATGCTGGATTGGACAATGATGTACACGCCGTTGCTATCCTCGCTCGCTCTGATGCTACATTGTCGGCTTTGTTATTCCACCACTTTGTATACAGTTTCACAGTCTTTTGGCAATTCCATAATTCGGTGTGGTAACTTCCCCACTCAATGTGCCTTTTGCGCACAAAAGTTGGAAATATTCATATGTTTTCTGGTATGTGGTCAAGGGGGGGGTGTTGTGACATCCAACACCAAGTTTCGTGGAATTTTATGAATTGTGTCACATTTTAGGGCTGAAAAAAATGTGTCCTTCCTCCATGGTTCTACATAAGCAAAATGTGCTAATCAACTTTTCCTCTGCATCCGTCAAATTTGAGCCATCGTGAATGTATCCATCTCTTCTCACAGCTCAAAAAAGGAAAAATCAATCCTGTCTTTACTAGGAAAGACAGGGTCCTGTCTTCACAAAACACCTGCTTTACATTCACAACATGTGGAAAGAAAGTTTTGTGGTTTTCACTAGTTCCCTTCGCATTTCGCTATCACGGTTTTGAAAACACGCACGCAATATTACTTCATGCAAGGTTTCCACTGGTTCCCGGGGGCCCAGACCTAAACAGGTATTCAATCGCTCCTTTTGTTGGTAACTGCTGCGCTAATTCCTGGCTGTCTATCACAACTAATCTTTTATTACGCTTCTACAGTTAATCCGCTGTTTTCACACCTTCCAATTTCCATGGTGGGAAGCTGGACTGGTGTACGTTATGAATAACAATAGGACCATAAGCTACCAAGATGTTGACGTGAAAAGTCCGTGAAACTGCTGTGAGCTAATCCGCTCCCAAGCTGATCAACTTTCCACCGTGAAAATGGGCTTACATTGCGTTGACAAAAATTTCACGGTGATTTAATGGTAAAACTGCATTTTCACGGTGTTGAAAGTTCATAGTGGGAGTTTGACACTTTTCAGGTTTTTTGTTTGACCCCCACAAATTTAGTACCACTGGAAAGAGAATTTCAAAAGAAATTGAATGATGTAAAATTTAGTTCAAGAGCTGTAAGTATGGTGAAGTTATGAATTTTTTGTTATTAAAGTTAGATGTAATTAGTCTGTAACTTTTGCCTTTTGGGGAGTGGACACAAGTTTTATTTTCATCATTGTATTTGAACCACATAGAGTATTGTTCCTCATCAGTTTCAAGTTCCAGACATGCCAGAGTTGGACAAAGATCTGTAGTTAAGTCACAGAGGAAGTGTAAAGTAAACAAAAACTTTTATAATGGAGAACTTTATCAATAATAAACACAGGATATATGTACATCATGTATATGATAACAGGACAGTTGAGTTGGGCTTGAAATTTTTAGTGATGGTGAAAAATCACTGAAGCATAGTTTTGATGTGATATTTTGTCATCGATAAATAGCTTTAAAAATAGGGAGCGAAGTCTGTCGTGTGTCATAAGTTCCTTTAAGTCTGTTCATGTTGGACAGGGTCTTTTGATAACATTTTATTGAAACAACCCGTGGCTTATTGCGTTTGTTTTTACATCTTGCTCCCCGTGCACCATCCATGCATCAATCTCATGCACATGCATACACCATATGTGCACAGCTGTGCAACAGCACCTCAGTAGAAAAGGGATAGTTAGACATCGATTTTTGACAAAAAACAACTTCCTTTTCTTCCTGAAATTCAAAGCTTCCAAATAAACACCGTTTCAAATATGTTTCATCATTTCCTTATACATGTTTTGGGGTGATTTTCAACAGAAAAATGCACTTTTTTGTTACCTTTTTGTAGTCTTCACAAACCAAATCAAGGCTTGACATTGCTTTAGTCAAATGCCTCGAGTCGTTCATCGAATGAAAGAGTACTTTAAGCTCTACACTTCTTACAGTGCAACGTTCTTTGATAATGATTGTTCGTTGTCTTTTCTACAGGTGTGGACCGTGTCAACGATTTGCCCCCGAATTTGAAAAGCTTCCAGTTCAGTACCCAGATGCAGTGTTTGTGAAATGCGATGTGGATGAAAATCCTGTAAGTCTGGATTTTTTTCTTCTTTTTTCTTTTTGTGGGTTTGGGAGAGTGGCTTGTGATGGCGGTCATGATGGTTGTTGTAATTGCTGTTTGTTTGTGCATTTGGTATTTGTTGTCACTGTATTTTGCAACACTTTTCAGAAAGTTACAAAATCTCTGTGGGCATTGTAAAAGTAAACTTTGGAGAAAGTTTTGTTTCCAATGTTTGTTCGTTTTCTTTTATGTTTCACCTTTTGGGTAGTCCTTACTGGAAGTAGAATTGCAAAATGAAATCAAGTTTTACTTGAGTAAAATTCACATGCCATGTGTAGTACAGTTACACTGGCTCCAATTGGTAATATGGCACGTTAATAAATGGGCCGTGTTAGGAACCATTTTAAAACAATACTTCATGTACATGCATGATGCATTCATGTCCTAAGTGCCGAAGTCAGCAATAAAAAAGTGAGGCAAAGAATTTTCAAAAATAATCAAAACTAGCAAGATACGTGTATTTATCTGCAAAGTAATTGACGAACCTGCATATTTTTCTCTGTTTTTGGTGGTTTTTTAGGTCAAATCCCTTGGCTTTGTATCAATTATCATGCAAAGGTTTCTGCACCAGAGTTGCCAATGTTGCCATGAACAATGCACACCGCACCACGTGCTGGCTATTGTTGTTGGCTGTTATTCCATGATGGTTATGATTTTCCTCATCTTCGAGTTATTATCACTTCTATATGTTTCTTTTTATTTAAAAGTGCACAGAAATTTCAGGAGCCAAGGGGGATGTTTGACACACCTGAATATTCTGTACAGCAGTGCTCATTACAGTAATATTTTCAAACCTTATTACACTTGGCTTAGCACCGGTGGAAAACACACTTAACGATACCCTAGTTATGGGGACTGCACACGCCTTGAACAACAGTTGTTGTGGGAACCAAAGTCACAAACATATTCTCAGAATTCTTGTGATGAAGTTCTGTCCCCATAACTCAGTCCAGGATTTCTTAAAACAAATTGTCCCCTCAATGTGGTACGTCTAGAGCTTTGTGTCGTCTGCATGTGGATCATTTCGATCTATAGAGTTCGGGAAAAAAAATTGGTAGCTGCCTGTCGCACAGCTTCCCCAGAGTGCAGCAATAAATTGATTGATTTGACTGATTTAACTAATTTGATTGATTAACTTTCTTTTCACACTCACCAGCAATCCAGCAGCAAGAATGGCATCCGGGCCATGCCCACCTTTGTCTTTTTCCGCAGCAACTCCAAGATTGATGAACTACGCGGTGCCAAGCTGGCAGACCTCAAGCGGAAAGTGGAGAAGTGGCTGCAGCCTAGTTCAGGTGGTGACCAGGAAGACAAGACCAAGCATTATGTAAGGACTTGATTGTGTATGGTAAAAGTGTCATGAATCGACCTGAAACATAATAACTTCATGCTTTGTTTGCTTGTGTGCTTTCCAATGAGGCTTGATGAATCATTTCACACCTCACTGCCATCGGAATCTGAGGTTGTGTGACAAAATCTGGGATATCCTGGGTGCTGGACATGAAAGTGTGTAACAAAACGTGGGATATCCTGGGTGCAGGATCTGAAGTTGTGGGACAAAATCTGGGATATCCTGGGTGCTGGACATGAAAGTGTGTAACAAAACGTGGGATATCCTGGGTGCAGGATCTGAAGTTGTGTGACAAAATCTGGGATATCCTGGGTGCTGGACATGAAAGTGTGTAACAAAACCTGGGATATCCTAGGTGCAGGGATCTGAAGGTGTATGACAAAATCTGGGATATCCTGGGTGCAGGGATCTGAAGGTGTGTCACCCAACCTGGGGTACCTGGGTGCAGCATCTGAGTGTGTGTGACAAAATCTGGGATATCCTGGGTGCAGGGATCTGAAGGTGTGTCACCCAACCTGGGGTACCTGGGTGCAGCATCTGAGTGTGTGTGACAAAATCTGGGATATCCTGGGTGCAGGGATCTGAAGGTGTATCACCCAACCTGGGGTACCTGGGTGCAGGGATCTGAAGGTGTATCACCCAACCTAGGGTACCTGAGTGCAGGGATCTGAAGGTGTGTCACCCAACCTAGGGTACCTGGGTGCAGCATCTGAGTGTGTGTGACAAAATCTGGGATATCCTGGGTGCAGGGATCTGAAGGTGTGTCACCCAACCTGGGGTACCTGGGTGCAGGGATCTGAAGGTGTGTCACCCAACCTATGGTACCTGGGTGCAGGGATCTGAAGGTGTGTCACCCAACCTAGGGTACCAGGGTGCAGGGATCTGAGGGTGTGTGACACAACCTGGGACATCCTGGGTGTAGGATCTGAAGGTGTGTGACACAACCTGGGGTATCCTGGCCATTTTAACACTGTGACTCAGAGCTTGAGTCAATTTGAGTCACAAATTTTTGAACAAATACACAACTACATGTAAGTCATATGTTGGTATTTTCATTTAGACACTGAAAATAAATTAGGGTGACAGGTATCTAGCCAACTAAAACTTTCCTTTTAATTTTTTGAGACTCGAGTCTTATAAGTTTGTACTCGAGTCGAGTCTCCATGAAAGTTTGAGCTGAGTTGAGTCATTTGGTCACAGAGACTCGAGTCGAGTGATTTACCTGTCGGGAATCGAGTTTAGTTGTCAAAAATTGTGACTCCAGTTGGATTCAAGTTGAGTCATTGAAACTCTGACTCAACTACAGTGCTGTCTCTTAGAGAGGAAATTGATGCAACATATCTTTTCTCCAATTTACATTAAGTCTCTCTTAATATTTAAATTAATTTCACAGATGAACTTGGTGTCATTAATCGACAAGTCGTCCGTTGAGTGTTTAAACCAGAGTAACGAGCACGACTTTGAAGCATGCCTGACAAACGATGACAGATATCTGGAATCTGACTGCGATGAACAGGTATCATAGCCGTGTACGAATTGGTCTCTGGATTTAATCAGCCATGATTGTGATCTGATTTGATAGGATTTGGCTTTATCCCTCACTGAATCTGTTTCCACTGACTTAGTGTAACATAGGGGCTACAAACTATGCACAGGCCATGAGCATACATGCACTGATAAATAATGCATAACAATGGTCCTCATTGTATAATTCTTCAGAACTAGGTAGGCCTATTGTTTACTTATCCTTGGAGTGTCAATTAAACTCATAAACATTGCTGATACCAGGTGAGGCACTCTGGCCAGTCAAGATAGAGTATGTGAGATTTCAGTGGTTTATAATTCATGTAGTGGATATTTAGCCATTGCCAGCAAATTTACAGGACGATAGTTGGCCATCTACAAATAGACAGCGCCCAGTTTGGTTTGGATATAAAGTTATTAGATGACCTATATCCCTCTGGTGAGGTCCATAGTTTTAATGGATAGTGTGTCCATCTTGAGAATGTACGCAAAGTGCTCCCAGCTGGGTTCGAGTCCCAGCTGCCAGCTCCTGTTTTGCATCTCAATAAATTAAAAATATTTTCTTTTGTTTTGTAATGGGTAGCTGCAATGAATTTGTCTTAGACACAAGTTTTCTTAAACTTTATATTCTTCTTATATGTATGAAAACTCTTTTACTTCCTATTTGGTTAAATGCATTTAAAGGTGCATGTGTTTATACAATTAAAATTATCCATGCTTTCCCTGACAACTGAGGGCGCTGTTGCTGTGAAGTCATCTTGGGAGGACATGGTTAGTTCATAGGTCTTTCTATTCAAATTGTGAACCCAGAAATTTCTAACTGAAAACATTGTTGTGAAAGACATTGATGTTATCTTGTTGCTGTGCACATCAATGATTCAGCAAAAAAGAGAAAACCGAGTCCAGGACAATCTACCAAAATGCAGGACTTTTTTGGGTCCAAACTAATGTAACACTGAGGCTTCTTCCTGAAATAACATCACAGTTTTACTCATGAATTTGGAAATGTTCATTAGCATAAAAACCTAAAAGGCAGTAAAATACCTTTTGATCTTGTGAAACAATAGGTGGAAATAAGGTTAACTTTGACACAAAGGTGCATTTTGAAGGTCTGCATTCAAACAAATTGATTGCAGCTACCCTTTAAAATTGACTCCAACATTTAATTACCGAGTACTACATTTTCTCTGGAGAATTTTTTTTAGGGAAAGAAGCCAAAAGTTATAAAGTAGTCCGCCTCGTCAATATGTAGTGACAGCAACTATGTTGGAATAGACCCAGACTAAGATTCATTACAGTAAGAATTCTAAGTCCAACAAACAGTTACTGCGCACGTGCCTGGCTAAGTAGCTTTTATCAAACAAACTATCTAAGGAAACTGATTAGGTGTTTACATATAACTCTTAGAGATGAACAAAGAAATTGACTGGAGCGGGATTTCAACCTGTGACCTCTGGAATACGGTCCCGCGCTCTACCAACTGAGCTATCCAGCCCTATGTTGGTGGTTCTTCCCATTTGTTAATATCTTTGTTTGGGGACGCTAGTCGGAAGCCATAAAACCTGAAACACCATATAGCCAGGGATCACGCCTGAAATACACTATGCAACCTGGGAAGTGGTGAACAGGGATCCGTCAGGAGGATACGGGTTTTTAAACACAAATCATCAAATAAACTTTTAGTAAGATTTGTCGACAACGGCTAAATATCCAATACCTTTCCAGTATTATTTCCAACTAAAAAAGGACTTTAAGATGTGTACATGTATATTGGCCAAATTTTGAATTGATTGGAACTCCTTTGCTGTGTTTTTTGTTCCCCAGTTGATTATTACCGTAGGTTTTATTCAGAATGTGAAGTTGCACTCGCTGAAGATTACAGGCCCCGAAGGCTTCGTCCCGAAGACGGTCAAGATTTTCATCAACCAGATTAAGACCTTGGACTTTGACAAGGCGGAGAAAAGTGAGGCAGTACAGGTGTTGGAGTAAGTGGATTCCAAGTCAAGTTCCAAGCCAAGCTCAAAAGTAGCTATTTTTCCTATTGACATTGAAAAACTAATTGGGATGGTGTGGTAGGACTGATCTTATTTGACTAGAAATCGTTTCAAGCAAATATATCAGGATAGGATGATGGCCAATTGGCATGTGCTTGTTTTGTTTGTTTACAAGTGAAAGTGTGAGATTGGGTGTTCTATCTGTGCATGTAAATATTACAAATCTTCACTGTATAATGTTTGGTTGAATCTTTTAAGGAATATGTGAATTTTAAGAAAATAGGTCGCATGCACAAATACACAAAAGCAAACCTATTCTTAAGTTGACCAGCTTTAAAAAGTAAAGTTTTTATAAAAATTGATGTGCACAGAGCATAGGATCTGGATTGGTGCTGTGTGGTTTTTTATATTGTAATGATGTTTAACAACGAGAAAGACAGGTTCTGCACTTCTGCATTTTGTATGCCAGTCGGTTAACTAGAAACACAATTTTTTTTTTATTTGGCCTATTGTGGCCAGGGCACGGTGTGTTTTGGTGGCTTGCTGTAGTTGGCTCCAAATGGGGCTAAGGGAACATTGACTGTTTTTTAAGTTGTCAACACTGTTTGTGCTTCGTTGTCAGCTTGACAAAAGATGACGTGCTCGAGGACGTTGTTATTCCACTGCGCTTTGTCAAGTTCCAGAATGTGTCTTCTGTGACAGTAAGTTTCGTTACATTTCTGATTGTTCCTTCTTAATTCATATTTCAGTTCGAAGCAAAACACTCAAAATAAATAGTGGAGATTTATTTTGAAGATTCCTGAAGGCAGGGCCATTTCCCCGGTTAAAAATTCCCTTTAAATCATAACATATGATACAAAATGAGACTTGTGTCAAGAAGTTTGTACGTTTCATTTGCTTGAAAGCACATGTGCATTTTTTTCAAACATAACATGGAACATTTAAATTTCAGAGTCGTCCCTTAACATGTAAATCACTCCTTGATCTTCTGACCGCTTTTCTTACCCTCTTGTTATCAATACTAAGTGGGAGTTGCCATTGACAAACTCATCACTTCCGTGCAGTCCGCATGCTTTGAACAATCGTAGCGTTTGGCCGATTTGATCCACCTGTTTTTCTCCCGTTTTGTCTCCATAATGCAGTTATTTGTGAGGGACAATCAAGGAATGGAAGACACGACTCGGATCAGGCACCTGGCTTTCATTGGTCTGCCCATCAGCACTACAAACATGGGAGAGTTCAAGAGGGTAATTACAGTCGCTGCATGGTTTTTGCTTACACCCAGTAACCTATCCCAGGCAGAGCTATGTACAGAGAGAGTTGTGACATACGTGTCATCTTTGTCAGAAACAAACTGGCAGGTGTATGCCCTAGTGGACACAAACAGTTTGTTTATAATAGTTTATAATATGCTCTACTGTACACATAATGAACAGCCGTTTGCCCACCTTGGGCAGAAGCACCCCCTCATTGGTTGCAAAGAGCTGTTTTGGTGGGAGTGTTCATTTTGTTGGTGGCAATGCCACTGCAACGCTTGCATGCTGTAGTCGGTCGTGAACCAGCAGAGTGCAGGTCCAACCAAAGGAGCCTCTGTTGCTGGGAAAATTGCGCCCTCTCTTGGTGCCACTCAGGGCGATTACAGCTCTATAATCCCAGGTAGTAGAATAACGGCAGTACTGTTAACCTGTTGGCAGGAGTTTTTCTGGAGGGGTATCAAACTCAGTGGATAGCACGGAGCGGTGTCTGAAACAGGCTTTTAGAGTAATGGCTGTGGCTACTGCCTGCATTTTTGCAACCCAAAGACTCCTGGACCTAGCCGTAGACATACAGTACAGATGTACTGTCACCTAAGCTGAAGCCCTTTCATCCTCTCTTACCTCCCATTTGTTGGCGACTGATCCTAGCCATGCTGCCAACCATTAATTTCTGTGGTCAGATTTTTGGAGGAAATGTCTAGCATTGTGGGAAGCTTGTTGGCATTATTAATGCACAGCGCTTTGTCTGCACAACAGGATATTGGGATGGGATTGTCAGGATTTTTAGGGATTGAAGGATTTTTTTTACCCCCAAAACTCAGAATTTGTAGAGGTTTAAACCTTGTTGTCCTCAATCCGTAACCTGTCAGAGAACAGATGGCTGTTATGGTTAATCATTAAGGTTTTTGCCACTATTTTTGCACTTAGTACAAACCCCCAAAGCAAGATTCACATAATCATTTCCGTTTGGGAGAGAACTCGAGTCTTGTCAGCTAAAAAGCCATTTCAAGCTCTGAAAAGTCAGGTTTGATTGTTGTCATTGCTGCCGTTCCTGTGTTGGATTTTTGTTAGAATTCTCTTCATCTCCAAATCTCACCGTGCAATGAGCTTACATGTATAAACATCATCTGGAAGTCATTGCTTGAATCCACTGGAGGCAGATTTTCAAATACAATTTCTCTTTTCTCAGATCTCTGGAAAGTCGGGAGAGAGTCACTGAGAACGCATCCGTAGCCATGGTGACTGGGCAGTACGTGTTCTATCAGGAGTTTTCTATGGATTTCAACACAGTTCCTACAAAGTGACTGCGAGCGCGGGAGTGATTATAGGCTGGTTCCCTGCCATGACCAAAATGTGACAAGTAGCCGTCAGCCACAAAAACAGAGTATAACCTGACATAGGATGCTCCTTCTGTTTTCAGGTGCAGTGCGAACACGTTCATTAGTTTCTGACTTGTCAATGTAATCAAAGTTGTGCAAAAGTGGAGTTCAATATGCAAAATATAACAAGGAAAGTCAAGGGAATTTTTTTAAAATAGAGATGCGTGTGAGGGGATGTGCAGAAAGGAGCAACCTGTACACATCCAATATTTGCAGATATTGACGATGGACCCAAAATCAACAAAATAGGTTCAGAGAATATGGGCCAGTCAGAAATTTGTGGAAACAGGAGGAAGTTTTGGTCAAATAACCATGACAGTTGCCGGACCCAACAATCTCTTGATATAGGTAGGATCTTTTGATAAGGGAACCAGACTAGGATTAAGCTGAAAGAAATGCTTTGTAGGTATGTCATGCTACAGTTGTCAAAGTAATGTGCTAGTGTCAAGAAGTCAAGGGAGGTGTGAATTTCTCTCATATTTGAAAGAGAACTGTTACTGTGGAAAGCAAAGCAAAATTATGGATTGTTTCCGAGTGCGTCCCATCTTCATTCCATTGACATATTATGGGAAAAAAATTACTTGAAAGAAAAACGATTAGAGAAGAATTATAGTCGGGATTCTTCGTACCTGTTGCTCACCCGTTTCAAAATTGCTGTCTTGTACGGACATGTGTGTCATTTCTATGGAAAATTGTCACTCTTTCACTGACAGCTTTCTGCTTTGAAGGACATCCTAAAAGCTCTAAGTGGGACAAAATAATTTGTTATTGGGACATTATGGAAACGCTGGAAATGTTTATTCAACTAAAGCCCTACTCTAAAAGGTATTATAACCTTGACCGTGCAGTCAGGAGGTTATGTAATTAAAACCGCAAGTAGGGGGCTAGATTTTACAGCATGTAACGATCTTCAATCCATACATGTACAAATACATGGTGGGATTCAACTTCGTAACTGCTCATGAAAACTTCAACCTGTAACTGGCTTGTTAGTTGTTGTAGGAAGCTGTGTTGGTAACCATTGGTATGGTCTTTGTACTTTTGAGGGGCATTAAAAACCGTGTAAAGTAAATGGGGCGAAGCTCTTGTACACAACTCCAAAATCCTGTTGGCAGATTTTGAAAGATTGGGGAGGCTTAGGGTAGATATAATTACCCCCCTCCTGTAATTTTTTTTACTGTCAAAAATTAACAAAAAGTCGGAATAATTTCTGTATAATTTCAGTGGTTCCTGGGGGGTTCGGAATATTGTATGTGAAGCCCAAGCAGCATCTTGTTCGTGTATGCCTTACTATCCCATTAAATCATTTTGGCTGTAAAACAGCATGAAAGGAGACCGGCTTAGATACGGCAATCTCGTGCGCACAGGAAAAATCACGATTGTAAAGTCTTTTACAAGAGCACTTAATATCCCGCTGAGATTAGAAATGGCAAAAATGATTTACATTGTAATGGCACTTTCTGAAGAAAAAAATGAACAAAAACGGAAAACCTGAGAGAAAAAAATCAAAATGACACCCCTGTGCGTTTTCAATGGCTTGCTCACACTTCTTGCAGCCAAGGCCATTTGTGTGCATGTATACATAATTATGAATTTATTAGTGAAAAGGTCAACTGACCAATCCAGTCAGCCAATTTCTTGTGGTAATTTCTGTGGTCTTGCATCACAATACAGGTTTTACTGCATACATGTAGATTGTCAAAGATGCACTTACAGGAGAGATGTTAATTTTCAGTCAGAAATATTTCTGCCCTTTCACCAGTGTATATTCATAATACTGTGTGTCCAGTTGCGTCTGTAAGCTCATGAAAACAATTCACAAGCTTACTTGTGTGGGGCTCGAACCCACAACCTCCTGCTTACTAGTGCAGACATTTTAACCACTCGACCACCGTGCTGGGCTGGGTCAGCTGGCCAGTCCGAGTCAGATGTAGCAGCGGGTGCTGCAGACTGTCTCCAAAGATGTTGCATCGGGGAGATGTTAGTTTTGAATAATAGATTTAACATCTGCCCGACACAAGTACATCAAAATAGTAAACATCAAGTAGCCAAGTTGTTAAAAATGATTGCATCGAGGTGATGGAGTTATAAATGCTCAACATTCATACATCAACACTGAAATTATGATGTGGATCCCAATCACTTCGAAGATTCAAATATTTAATCTTATCTTAGGTGCGATACTATTAATCTGTTACATTAGAGTATTTATCTGCCATTTAATGTAGATTAATTACATTAACAGTTAATTCGAACAAAGTTTCTCACGTCTTAAGTTTTGCTGTAAGATCCCTGTATTGGTTACCGGTAATACATATATGTAGATGTAATTCACCTCTGAAAAGGCGGCACGGCCAATAAAAATAATGATCCAACACGTTTTCAGATAAACTCCCAAGAAAAAAAAGAGTAATTAGTTGGACATTGCTTCCAGCACACTGTAGCCACGTGCTTGAGCAGGCCAAAACTTCCTGAACACGTGCAGTGTCTGTGCTTTCAAGAGCTCCGCTGATTGGTAATTACAGGAGTAGCATTCTGTGGTCAGTAGAATCAGGAAATTGGTGTCTGCTTCTGTGAAAGTTAAGCGAACAGACTGGTTACCAGGAAGAAAATATGTCCCAGAAGATGAAATGATAAACGTGCAAGAAAGGCAAGATTTTTTTTTCATCTACTTTTATTTCAATCTTGTAGGGCTTGTTTGTCAACAAGCCAAGTACAGTGATATAACTTTGGGAATAATGAAAACACTTGTACCTCGAAATCTTGTAACATTCTAAAATTAATGACAACTAATCTTATATCTGGGCAAAAGTTGTCACCAGAAGACAGCTTAACATGCCAGCACATAAATCTGTCCACAGAGAAACTACGGCCATTTCTTTCCAATGGTCCCGTGCAGTTGTAACGGAGGTCCAAGAACTTGTGCTGGCTGAATCCAAGTCGGCGAGCATCCTGTGACAAATTCAAAAGGACATCCTCAAGGTTCTGAAGAAGCCCCCCAATTTTTCAACAATGTTTCTTCGTTAAATTCCGATACTCTCCTTTGTGGTTGCAACTGTTGGGTGTTTTTTTCAAGATGTAAAAATCGGTTGCATTTGGCACATAGATACCAGTCACAGCCATTGTCCATCCTCTCACTTTGTATTTTTTTTGGGGGGAGGGGCTATGACATGGATTTGATAGTTCCAGGAAGGCTTCAAGATTTGCTCCAGTTCCAATGGACATAGATCACTTTCACAGAGTTGCTTGGCAGCAAAATTGTCCAAACTGAAGCAGAAAAAGGAGGCTACCCTTAAGCATACTTTTGTAGCCTTTGCTCCAGCAGTCAGTTTACGAGAAGATATGTATTGTAGCATGCTGCATCGTCATTATCACCCGAAGCTGCACAAAGCCATCACAAATCCAGTCTCTGAAGTTAAACAAGCTCATATTACACTGATTCACATCTGTCCCTGGTTTCTGTGAAACAGATGAAAGTCCCATGAAAGTGCCCAGCAATCGACGTAAAAATTGCGCTGCAGGCTGGCGCCTTGCATTCGTGTCCTCCTTCACAGTGCATGACGCATGTCCTGGTTGGGGTGAAAATGTACATATCAGAGTGAAAATTGGAACTGTCTCCATGTCAGCCATCTTGGAGGTTGTGATCAGCTCGGTTTGGAGCTCTCTTGCGAGTAGTCCTGGAGGACGCCTGCCAAGTGATCATTGTGAGTTTTGAACTTCCTGGGACCTCTCCTGCCAGCTCGCTTTTTACGTTGGGGTACCTGAAACCAAAGCAAACAAACATCAATCAGACAGAAGAATGCAGACCCTCTGAATGCTGCCACCAGTCCCTGCGAGATATATATGCATCCATATATATGAAGCCAAACCACGATGGTTGTGTTTGTATTGGGCATGCCCAATGTGGATTAGACTTACGTTGCAGCCGTTCATCGGTATATGAACAGTAAAAACACAGTCAACCTGTGTGAATTGCGGAAGTCAAGCGGTTACAGCATAATGGTTTGTGATGCATGGGGTGTGGGTTCGATTCCCGGGTCAAAATTGTGGGCAGGGAGGTTTTTTTTTAAGGAAAATAAAGCCCGAGTGTTATAGGAGCCTAATTTCACACGTGAAGTTTTCATGGTTGGTTGAGCATCTAGATGTCATGCATTGTGCATGGTTGTGAGCCGTGGTTTGGCTTCATACGTGTGATTGCATACATAGCTCGTCCCTGCCGTTCTAATAGACCGTATTCTTGTGTCGGCCATTTTGAATTGAAAGTGAGGTAAACCTTTTCGTTTGGGAAATCCCACGTGTAAAATAACAGTGACAAACTAAAAAAGCACACAAATTCATGCCAGTTTTTGTTTAGAACAATTTAAAATGTGTGATAAATTATATCTAAATATTATAAGCCATATTTAAAACACTGAAAGGGAGGTTTGGAACCCCAAATAGTCTGTCTCCACCCTATTGAACAGATTACATTGAATATGATGGATGCAGGGAAGAAGACCAGAAATGGCTTCTCCACGAATAAGATCTGTTCAGCGACAATAAAATACCTACAGGCTCTACTCTATCCGTGTGCTGTATCCTATTTACTATCTACTGCCTATCCATGTGAATAAAAGAACGTACATGCCTTCAAGATGGTTTGCCATCATAGGGCTCTACAATTTTGACCTTATAATGAAAGACTTGTAACTCACTTGCAATGACGTGTGAAAGATTAAGTCGGGACTGCGACTGATTCGATCACCATTCTGGTTTCTACTCACATGCTTGAGGCTGAGATCTTCCATGGAGAATATGCCCTGCTTCCTTAGATGCTCCTCAATCTTTGCCTCGTCGATGGAATCTACTGCCGTTGTATTCCATAACTCTTTGATTTCTGCAAGGGTGAAAAAAACAGCGAATGATGATTACAGGAGACTAACGTGTGCCCAAGCCAAGAACCGGTCGAATCTCCTTGGGGACTTTTGATAATACAGGAAACTTTTGAAAATGCAGGAAAGTTTTACATCATCTCGCTGATCATTCTCATATATTTTTATTTGGTTTTAATTTTTTTTTTTTTTTAGGTTTCTGAGCACGGGCTGTAAACGTCCTTTAGGCTCTTATGTCAGCACTGCACATGACCATCAAACAATCTGTGACTGTTTGTGTGTCTAGTCCTGGCACTTATGTTGACTTTTACCTTCATCGATGTTGAGCTGGGCTGACTTGTCGTTGAAGAAGACCACTTTCTTCTTGTCTGGCCTCGTTATAATGATGACAAGATCACCCAGAGTCTGGCATGCGCAAAGAAAGACATCCATCAGTAAAAATGATGAACCCTGATTATAAGAGCACCGTTAATACAGTCTGCTAACAATGAAGACAAGTTGCGGTACACTGTCTTTATTTTCTTTGTTTTCTAGTTCTGATGGTGCACGGTTTTCTTACAGAGGCAAACTCCAAATACCTCGATGCACTTTTCATAGTTGGGTAAGCTCTCCTGTATGTCGTCCATCATGATGCCCCCTAGACCCTGTTGGTCGTGTTTCTTCAGGAGTCGCTCCAGGCTCTTGCGACTCCGCAGAACGAAAGTTGCCTTGTAGAAGTACTTGCCATCTTCCATGCCGATCTTGGGGTTGTTGGGCAGGGCCTACGGACGTTGGGAACACAAAGTCATCAACAGCTGAATTAAAGAGAGGACTTTTTGAGGAGTAAGCAATATACAGCCCAGTCGCTATTATTTCACAAGCAGGGTTTTTTGTGTGCCCCTTGAAAGTTCAAGTACGCCAAATGTGCTACTAAGTTTTTGCGCAATGGAGTTAGAATCAGTCTTGCACTGGTAAGAGAAAGAAAAGAACTACACCCAAATTTTCCCGAACAAATTACCATACAATTCAGCAGCAGTCTCTAAATTTGACATGAAATTCATACATCTGCAAAAGCCATGAAATATAAAGCAGCACGAGTGATTGCACTAATCCAGGACTTAAGCTTAACCAGTTCAAACTGGAAGATACCTAAATGTTGGAAAATTTAAAAAAACATTCATTAACGTGAAGCTTCCGAAAACAAGTTAGTGAAGGCAGGCTAGTCTTGTGAAATGCTGTATGTGTTCCGTGAGTCTAACATTATTTCTGCGATCGCCTTGAGAAAAGGCTATGTAGTTGGCAATATTTACCTCATTGATCAGCCACATTTTCTGCTTGGCACCTATGTCCAGTTGTTTGGTTTCGTCCAGTATCTCCTCGATGCTGAGAGGGAAGGTATTGCCTTCCTGGTGACGCTGCTACAATGTCAGAAATCCGACAAGAAAAGAAACCAACTGTTCAACTGTTAACCAAGATCAAACAAAAACTGTTTGAGCGACAGGAGGCTACAACTCGCCACACAAAGTAAACTGGGCTTGGGTTCGAGCCTGTTACTCATGTTTAACGAGTACACTCCCGAGTGCATGAACTGCAGGAGTACAATCCTTGGGTGAGCGAGAGTATACTCTTACTCAGATGGGGAGTATACCATTACATCTCCTGATTATTTCAAGATGGCTGATAGGTACATGTAGCTCTTGATCACTTGTGCAATGTGATCCGAGAGTAATGCCGACGCAACATTTCTCGGTAGCTGCAAGTATCTAAAGTAACAGAAGGGGACGTAGCCTACCAGTAGCATGTCACATGATGGGAAAAAAATTCGAAATTTAAGCTTGATTCTCTACAGCAGGGATTGCATTAGTGTTTGGGGGAAAAATGACAGAACAAACATGCTCTTTGAAAAGAGAATAAGCATTTCATTAGGTTTGGACTGAAGATCCGCACAACAAAATGATGCATCAAAAACGGCCTACAATGTCAAGAGACTCAAAGACACCCTGTGGGCAAAACCTTGCTTTACAGCGTGCTTTTACCTTTTAAACTTGTTAGTTCAGATTCGAAGATGCTCACAATAAGGGAATCTGGGCTGGCTATAATCACTAGATGCAACAGAATGTGAAAAATGGTCAACCTGTGCTTGTTGAGGATACGTCAGATAATTTGTTCAATTGTAAAAGCTAGGATTGTTTGAATGAGTTTTGCAATGTCTGTGCAACAGCCACAGGAACAAGGGAGAAGGACAAGACTTGGAACACTTCACAGAGTGCAGGATTTCCAAGGTAAACAAATAGAACTTTGCAACTACAACGGCCAACACTAGTCCAACTAGGGCCATTAAGTTTGTAGATAAAAATGCTGCAGTCTACGTGACGCTGAAGCACTTCTTAAATATATCTGGCACAAAACTTAAATAGGTTGGCGTCAGATCTAACATAGGGTCTACACCCTTACACCAACACAATTCAGCTTTCACGCTAACATTTATGTTTTTTTACCTTCATGTAGTCAACAATTTTGGCCAGAACGCCAAACTTGTACTTGGAGCTTCCTTGCATCATCTTATAGTTGAATCCTCCAGTGGTAGAGCCACTTCCATGACCATGGCCTTTCAAATAGTAACAAACAACGGTACCAGATTAATTCTGACTGCCTAAGATACTTCAACATCCACCTGGAGGTTTTGGAGGTTTTTTGTCGCTCACAGGAGGGCTGAGGAGGAAAGGAAGGCTACGGCAGGGTCAAATTCCCCCCCCCCACGTTTTCTCAAATATTTCTTATGTGGTAAACCTCCTGGAGTTTTTCCACTGATATTTTGCCATCAGTTTGTCTGGCATTCGCCATTAACCCTAACCCCCAAGGGTTGCTGGCCCTAACCTTCCTCATTCACACAAAGTTAATGCGTTTGTGCACAGAGGCTGTTGGACTTTTTTTTTCTGAGGTATGCCAAACCCAATGCAAAAGCCAGCTGTTATGGGCCTACCAGACCAATCCCCACAGAATTAAACACTTTACTGCTGTTGAATTCTGTGTGGTTGGGGAAGTTTAGGGTTAAGCCATTAAATCACAGGTAGAAGAAATGCAAGTTTGTTGGGAAAGCAACTAACCTGACTTTTGATGGCTGGAAACAACAGCTGTCCCAGAATTGAAGAAACTGAAGGAGTTGCAAGACTTACCATGAGTGCCTGCGCTGAGAGGCTTCTTCCTCTTGGCTTGCTGAGAGGAGCTGGCTGGTTTGGACCGCTTCTCAATGACCGGCTGCGCCAAAGCTCGCTTGCGAAAGGCTTCCCTCTCCTTCAGTAGAGCGGCGTCCATCTTGAAGAGGTTACTGCCTGTTCTGCAACTTCTGGTCAGAATTGCTGGGGTAGCGCGAGTTAACCTGGATTGTTACTTGCAGACTGGCTGCACTACAAGGCACTCAGTGTTACTGCTGTGGCCCAATGAACAAGAAAAGAGGATTAAGTTTACAATACAGGTGATTCACAATACAGTGCGCCACCAAGAGGTTGCCATGGAGAGGTGTTTTCAACATAATTCAAAATTCAGGTCATGCACACTGCTCAGTGCTAGTCATGGTTAGAAACTGGCCAACGTTGTCCACGTAATAAACAAGAGGGTAGAGTTCTGTAAATTAATAATTAAGTTGCAGAAATCTTTCTCCAGCCGCACCTCTCCATTGATGAATTTTGACCTGCATCTTGAACTAGGCCTAGCATTGCTATTAAAAATAAGCAGCATTTTTTCCTACCTCCATGGTTTGGCCAGTCATACATGTAAATTATGACAGATGACAGCAAAGGATTTTAAAAGAGCAAAGTGAGCCAGATTTCGGCCTGATTCGCACTCTGTAAATGTGGGAACCTTAAAAATTGTGCGACACGAATCGAGCCACGTACATGTACGTCTTTTCCTTGCGAAGCCTAGGGATAAAATTGTCAATCGTGTCATCAATACATTCTTTGTTTCAGAGCGCCCTCTAGAGGGTGACAAAGACAATCCTCGAGCAATATCAATCTTTCTTAAACGGCTGCATTTTGCACCCCAATAAAACTTACCAACAGTCCCTGTTTTCTTCATAAACATTTCTCATGATAACTGTCTGCTTTGCAGAGGGTTCTGTATTACAACGAATGCTTGTCTACGCTGTAAACGGGAAAAAAATGACACAAAAAAGAGGGTCCCACTGTTTCATTCATTTGTCGTTGCTTCCTCTGTATTATATAGCGCCCCCATACGTGCGGCTTTGAAGAATGCCTGTGAAGTAGAAGTTACTATTTTTGTCAGGCTTAGCTAATACTATGGTTGAATATCTGTATAAGAATTAGAGTATTTCATTGAATCATGGCATTTCCGGAACACTCTAGCACGATTAGTGCCTACTGGGTCCTGAGTGGGGAACACACGATGCCCAAATATTTTTCTGTTTTAATTAAGAGGGAATCTATATATAGTTCCATTTTTTTAAAATTCTCTGGTTTGCTCTCATCTTGTTTGATAACTTCTAAGACAGAAGATGCCACTGAAAATTTGCGCCTTGATATAATTGTGTTCACCTCCATTGGGGGGATATCCCCTGTGGTTAATGACCAACTGGCTCTCCGCCTCTTTGTAATGCTAGATTGGTAAAAACAAGTGAAACGGCAAATTGACATGCCTCCATATTGATCCGTACAAAAATAAAGTAAATACTGACGACCATAAGGTTTATTTGTGAATGTTAAACAGCCATTGCTAATGTCCGGAGAAATTCGAACTCTTGTTACTGTAGGAAAGACAAATGGCGTATTTTTGGGGAGTTTATTCATTATTAACTCCAGGAGTCTTCCATTCTTCGCCTTTTTGATGACTCTAGTTGGAGACTGTTAGGGATGAAGATGGCAATGAACCACATAAATGCTTGGCTTTTTCACAGCAAACCTGCATGTAGTCCAGGTCTCCACAGAATAAAATCGTCGTTTCAGAGCCGGTGACAGTCCAAACATTGTTCAAGAATTCTTAAGTCCTCATCAAGCGTCTGCGCATGTTCGTCCGTGTCACTAGGCGTGTCTGCCAATCTTGGGGGTGATATGGGTAATAAACTCCAGGTCATGTGACAAGAACGAGAATAATAAAAAAAACGGGAAGATGGTCACCCTATGGGTACGTTCTTAAAATCTCAACTTATGTTGATTCAACACAGGGAAAGCAAGGTCTTTGAAACTACAGTAAACTGCACAATATAATACTTATGTTTAAAAGCAAACAATTTATATACAATGATAGCAAAAACTGAAATCAAAATTTGGTATGTCAGAAACAAAGGTGTAGACATGTTTTTTTATTTACCCCTTTCCTGATGACGTCGAGTTTGTTGCCGCTTTTAAAATGCGGGGAGCAACTTTGCTTTCTTAAAGGGTTTTGGTTATTGTTAATGCGTTAATAATTATTTACATCATTCTGGGATCTTCACTAAATTGACAAGAACTCGATATCATCGATTCAGTTGTCTTCCATAGCTTAACACATATCGGGCAGGACGGTCTACATTTAATGCAATAGATATCGGCACCTCCTGAGAAAATATGTCCAGTGTCCATTGACTTGAGCGGCACTGTAGCAGCCTTACCCAAGTATGGTATTCGATGTCTTTAGTAATTAGGTAATTCCAGAAATTAGGGGTCCATTTTTTTCGTGTCCCTTTCACATATAAGTTTCTAAGTTCAGAACACATTTTCTAATTTCCAAGAGTGATGAATTAATGCAAATTACCTGCCAAATAAAAAATAATAGCTTGAAATCAATTCCAGTGATATATTTCAATGTCAAGTAACAAAGCTCAGATGTAGCAGGGACACAAAAATGCCACACTTTTGGATCCCTAATTTCTGGAATTACCCAGTTATGAGTTGGATTTTACATTTCCGACCAGTCTGCATAGAGAAACATTTTCGTGTAAACTGGAAGCATTCAGAATGCACTGAAAGAAAATAGCACAGTTCGTTGTAATGAGCTTCTAAGACTTACCTATAATTATTCTAATGTGTTTTAAATGGACGAAAATGACCGTAAACTTGTGAAAGTACAGTCACATGACATGAGACCCATTACAGCACATCAGTGTGTAATCTTTCTTTCCTGTGAAGTATAAATCCAAGTAAATTCAGTCTTTTCTATTTTCATACAAAAGGATTATTAGCAACAGCCTCTGGTCTGGAAGCTTCACTTAAAATGGCCTTGCAACAAAATTTGTTTTACTCTTGTCAAAATGAGGAAATATCAGGCGTAGTACAATCCATACACCATGGCAACAGCGTACAAAGATCCGTTGGTGAAACTGGCGGTAGTCGAGGAGTCTGTGCGGTCATCCCACAGGCACCGACTGCCTAGGTGCGTGCCCGGCTTCTCCCGTGCGCTCCCGATGTTCACCAAGGCCACCAGCTTGTACCGGGGGAAGTCCAGCTCGCGGACCCGCTGGTTGATCTTTCCGGCGATGTCCTGAGAGAGTTGCTTGCAGCGGACCGGATCGTAGATCTCGTCGGCCAGGTGCGAGGCCAGGATGCCCTCCACCAGCCTACCAACCTCCAGCTCGCGGAACTTGCGGTGGCCTGGCCCATCCATGCGGAAGGAAGGCTCGAAGGCTGGGGGGCTGGAGGACCGACCGTCCTCACTACTTTCTTGCAAGGCAAGAGCCAGTAGACCTCCCGTGTTTGGCTCCATCTTGCTAGCAGTCAGAGACATGGGTACACCTAGCCTGCGAAGTTTACTCAAATAGCGAAGTTCGTTACCCGTCTAAGCAAGCTTTTTCTTCACCTGCGGCCCAGTTCCAGGGAGTAACTCAGCGCAACTGACTTTCTGATCAGCTGCAGTCAACAGTTTAGATATTTCTTTGGAGGGGAGGGGAAGAACAAAGGTGGAAATACCGGCAGAGGAAGAGCAATGAAGCTATCCAAATCTTCGGTGAATACAATTATTTTTATCAGACGTTACCGAGATCACAAGGGTTGCAAACGACGATCATCTGAGGCGATTTCATCAGTTTTCCGCCGGGTTAACGTATCAAGGGCGGGGATGTAATGACAGACCACGGCTTGCTTCGGACCGAGAGCCGCACTGCGGTGGATCCTCCAGGCACTTTGCTTTTAATCCAAACAGAAAGTTTCTGTTGATGTTTCGTCTCTAACATTCATCGGGAGGGTAATCATCTCTCCCTGCCAACAGCGTATCATTGCTGCCCACAACGCCACCAGTCCGCCCTCAAACACGAGAGGCATCAGAAAAAATAGGCTTAGGCACCCGTGTTTGACAAGTTTGTTGATCAAGAGAGCACACCGACCTGGCCTTCGTTTGTCTCCGTTCTTGCTCTCTGAATGTCCACAAGCTACTGTTTAAGTTGCACATCATGATGTTTGTCTTCCAGTTAGTCCCGGACAAAAGGGATACTTTTCGGCAAACAAGCGAGAGTTTTCATGAGACCCGGTGTTGTTCCCCTAGGCTGCAGAAGCGTAGATGTGTGTCATTTTTATTCTTTGCATTATGGCAGGGAGGACTATCATCGCAGTAATACTGCATCATTACGAATATGATGGGCCTCCTTGATGTGTTAAGAAATAGCCCATAACACGCCTCGTTACATGGGCCATTGTGACTCTCATTATGTAGCGTCATTAAAATGACAATGCGTACTCCATCTCCCTCATCACAGACGGACTGTCGTTATTTTTTCCAGCACTTTGTGATATTGAGTGAAATGAAACATCCAAAAATATTGCGACCAAACAGGAAAGAGTGTCATTGTAAGATTACATCTTCCTCATGGACACACACAAAAAAAATCGAATACGGCAACTTTGGTTTGAAATCTACATCTTTGTAAAAGGATGTTTGTCACAGTTGCTGGTGGTCTTTGCAATGATCGTTCAATGGTGTAGCGTTTTTCCCTTTTTTCCTTTAAATTTTGTCTTCTCATCATCTGCGCTTTCCAAACTTACATGAAGATTCAATCCACAAAGGCTCTTTGAACTGTCAATTCTCCCCTTGTTTGTTCATTGCTTAATCTCATAAAAATAACCGGCAGCATTAGCACTAAGGCCTATTCAAAGAGAACAATTGTTTTTCTGTCCTGTGAAACTAATTTGAAAAATGGGTATCTCCAATACATTCTAAGATCGCAGAAGAATGCACGTTTGCACTCCACTGTCAGAGCCAGGAAACATCGTGGACAAAATGTCAGTAGCTAATGTAATTAGCAACCAAGCCGTACTCCATTCAAAGTTCTGAATTGGGGCTGCGCAGATGCTAACATTTGCACCCGTGGGTAAGCCACCAGCAAGTGGTGCATCATCCACTTATCCTGTCTGGTCACTCTGTGCATGTGTGATGGCAGCTAAAATCCTGACCAAATCTCTTTGGGCCCTGGCCCCTCTCAGTGTTGGATGTCGATGCGCGACTTGCGGTCCAGCTCGAGATGACACCATTGAGCGGGGGATTGGGGGACCTGGGAAGGGTAACTTCAACTGTCTGTCTATTGACACGTGACCCAACAATCTTGGCCAGGACTGTAGAAAATATCATTCTGATCTGTGGTGTGGACCAGTGATCAAATCTTTGAGAATACTTTGCCCAGGAACTGATGTTATACTGACTAGAATTATCTCACTTTCCACGCCGTGATCTTATTTTGAACACATGTCATGCAGTGCCTATTGTACTTATCACCTATCGCAGATTGTATATCACTGTAATCAAATAACGAAAAAGGTTGCCAATGGAAATATCTGCCGATTCGACAAAAATTAAAGGAACCACAAAATAGAAATACTTTTATAAATTTTACTAAAAACGCTTGAAATTGCTTCTTTGGGTTTCAAGAAGCCATATTTTAAATTTTTGTTTTGCAATTTTAACCAATATTTTGATGCTTTTTTGGTTTTTATGCTAATGCATATTTCTATATTCAAGAGCAGAACTATGATGTCATCCAAAGCAGTGATTCTTAATGTGATTTGTGTATAGAAAATTTCTAGATTTTTTTCATCACTGCTATGGCAGGTTTCATTTTCTTTGGCCATTTATTGCTGTGTAAGTATATGCCAATAATCCAGTAAAAATCCTTTTCACAGAAATGTTCTAAGATAGCAAATTTGGGGTTCGCAATTTGAACATGAAAACATGTAACCCGAACCTTGGCTGTTTTCCAAAACTCGACTTGGGCTCCGTCTCAGGCTTCAACTTATTTTTTATTTTTTTTTTACTGCCTGACTTTGAGGTTTTAAGCGCAATAGTAAGTCTGATAGTGCCACAAAACATCAAGTAAGATGCAAAAGAGCCAAACATTACAGTACTTCAATTTAAGTTAAACGCTTCAGGCCCACAATCGTGGATTGGCTTCCTACACGAAGCCTGAGACAGGAAAACGGCCCAGGTCTCCCTGGATTTACATCGAAGCAAAAGCGCCCTCACTTGTCCGGAAAGCTTGCTCAATTTTTAATGTTTGAAAAAGTGTACCGTTCAGTTCACGTAACTCAAAAAAATGATGTCAAACTGTCCTCATACAAGGAAGAAGAGTTCAGAGATACACAATAAGTGATTCTCAGAAAAATTCATTTCCTGGATCCTTTAAGTCATGATTCGTTCTAATTTGACAGCTTTTCTCTTTGCTTTGCAGGGCCTTGACCTTAAGGGTTAAGCCTTGGCCTTGGGTTGCGGCTCAAAATCTTGGCCTTTAGAATCAAAACCTTTGCTCCAACACTGGCTTGTACTGAGACTGACATATATGAAATGGCAATACGACGTAATCGTATGATATATAAATAAAGTTTGAATATTCACTGACAACCCATCTTTACCTCGATTTACATTTTGACACTCTGAATTTGCAAGTGTTTATGGAAAGGATACCTGCAATCAATTTGTTTTAACGCAAACCTTCAGAATGCACCTGTCTGTCTTAGTTACCCTTACTTTCAACTTATACAATTTCCAAAGGGTGTTTCGTTGCCTCTTTTGCTTTCATGCTGACGAGTCATATCCATATTCGTGAGTGCAACTGTGATGCTATCCCGAGAAGAAAGCCTCACTGTAACACCGGACTGTAAAAAAAGTGACTGATGAGACAATGCAAGTATTTTTAGGAAGATGGACACACATCAGATCCACCATACAACACGTGTTCTTTGGCAGAACTATTGGGTTCCTGGTTCGGCTGTCATTTTATGCCAGTAAAGAAGACAAGAGAAAACACTCCCCACCCGCTCACCAAAAGGAAAAAAATGGCGTGTCATTCATAATTTTATAATACTATGAAAGAGTTCGGACCTGTAGACAGGGGTATAGACGTGGTCCGGGGACTTAAAAATAGTAAAGAGAAGCTGTCAGGAAGAAAGTTTATTGTTGACGACCATTGTTTGTACGAATGTGTATTTTTACTACTTGATGCACTATTGTAGCGTGTTAATCACTAAGTCTTTACACAGCAACATTCTGTGCAGTAAGGTTAATGATTTTGTTATCTCCTTAATATGAACAGCGCGCGAAAAGCAACATCTCCGAAATGGCCGAGTGGTTAAGCTCGCGGTTATTAGATCGTTAGACGGTGGGTTCGAATCCCAGGGGTGGCTTTTTATTTTCCAAACGCTCGCTGTCAGTCAGTAGCTATAAGAGACGCTAAATTCACCCCGTCAAATACCAGCAGTACCTTAGCCTACTGGATAAGCTCTGCGGCTGGCACTGTCCGCGAAGTCCAGGTGAGCGCCTTAGTACAGGTTCGAGACGTTATGGCCCACTCGGCGGCCAGGGCTTAGGGGCCTGTCTCGTTTCCTCCCTTGCATGGTCGCTCGAACCCCTTTGGGGGTTAAATGGATGGGCAGGGAGGAAGTGCGGTGGGCCGGGAACCCCGAGATCCCAGAAGAGTCCTATATGGAAGCCGGTAACTGCGATTCCTTGCGAATTTCAGGAGTCCGTGCGCCTGAATGCTTGGTCAACACCGCATAACTTTTGGATTTTTCCCTCACCACATTTTTTTTTCATTTCCCTAGGGGAAATTTATTTTTTCCTTAAATTTTCGACAATGAAACCGATCTCAACCGTGTTGGGTTCATTTCTTCTAAGCAGTGAAGTGTACGGTGAATGTTTATTATTGATAATTCAATAAGCACCGATCCACGGGTGGCACAGTCAGGCGGCAGTAGCCTCCCAGTTTTATTGATGGAAATACACTTTCATTTGTTATAACAACAAATTTCGTTTGCGTTCAACTGCAGAATAATGTGACATTTTCAAGAGAATTATCACAAAAGATACGTCCCATATCTTCTTGGGTCACCCAAAGTTGCAACAAATGCGTTTCAACTGCCGCTCATTCGTGTGAATGATTGGTCCATCACTGGCCAGACAGGTCTGCCCAAAAACACAAGGAAGAACATGATGAAATAAACTCAAAAGAAACGAAAAACCCCTGGTTGCTGGAATTTTAACAACAGAAATCAGTGATATCGGCAATGCAATGGGAGTTGCAAAAATGACATTGCAAAAAGTCACCATCGGGTAATTCCAGAAATTAGGGGGCCATATTTTTCCGTGTCCCTCTCACATCTGACATATGATTTTGTAAGTTCAGAACACATTTTCTAATTTCCAAGAGTGATGAATTAATGCAAATTGCCTGCCAAATAGATAGTAATCGTTTGAAATCAAGTCTAGTGATATTTCCATGTCAAACAACAAAGATCAGATGTAACAGGGACACGAAAATGTCACGCGTTTGAACCCCTACTTTCTGGAATTACCCCGTTACAAATACCAACTCAAATAGAATACTGCCATGTATATCTGTCATTTCTCAAAAGTTTCCAAAAATCAAATACAAGTACTGACCATTCCATATTTCCCTAGTTGCTATACATGAAAACGGCATGATGGACATCGTCGGTTGGAGTGACCGTAAAACTTCGCAAAACTCATTTCACTTAATAAACCCAACACAAGTCATTCGGATTTCTACTCGGGGGTTGTTCATGCACCATCATGAATGAAAGGGCCTAGAATTGACAGGTACTCATTCAAAGCCATGGGTTAAACTCTAACTGTATTTTCAAATTGTAGCACTTTGCAAAGTTTAAACGTGGTTTTAAATGCGTTGGGTTTTGTCCTGAAGAAAATGCCAACAAATAGCAGATACACGGCGCGCCCTCGGAGGATGGAGTTTTCTGAGAAGACGATAAGATGGCCTTCGGTGTGGTTGAGGGGCGTACCAGTGGAAAATAGAGGCGTGTGTGGTTATAACTTTCCCAGCCAAATCTCACAACATTGACCGGGCCTCCCTCCCCTGTCTCCTTTCAATGTTGTGTCTCATGGTCTGTGCAACCTGGGAAGGGTGTGGCTATTGACACTTGTCTTAACAATTTTGACTAGGATGTCTGAGTTCATTATACGCGCCTGCTTTTGTGTATGCGGGGAGGGCCTTGGATATCATCGATAGGACTAGAGAATCGAAGGACTCTAGAGTCTCAAATTTGTTAACTAACGGTGTCAACAAGTTGAAGAAATAGGGACAATGAGCTGATAATGCATACCCTATTTTTGTGACGCTGTGCAGACAAAATTACATTTCTTCTCCTTTGCTGAACAGGGCATGCTGCACGTCCTCAAATTGATACGGCGCTCGCGCGCGCTAGCGCTCACGATGCCACAAGAAGTCATTAAAGAACTCGAGTCTCTCACTTCTTCTATTTTTCGAGGTTTTGATGGATCACCTTTGCATTCCTCGGATGAATAATAGGAAAAATATGAAGTTGTTTCTGTACCAAAATGGGCCCTTCGCTGTAACACAACACATCGATTTTGCACAGCTGGGCAGCAATGCCATGGTTCGCCTACGATGCACTCCAGCAAAACAGTTCTGATTGTACACGCACAATACAGAATGGATCCATATTTTACTTTTCCTTGTACAATTTGCCCGAAATATACAGTTACAGTAAATATACAGTCGGCTGTTATTTTTGATTTCCTCTTACCACACCCTTGAGTCTGCAGGGCGTTTGAAAAAGCCAGCCACTGTTGATTCGGACATGGCGCACCATTCCGTCACACTGTGCTGCTTGATAAAGGCAGCGTCGAAACATTGTCCAAGCAAGGCGGGATCTCATGGGTTATTTTTCATTTTGAAAAAATAAAAAATACATAAAAAGAGGAGAGGGAAAAACTTTTTAAAAATCTATTTATGTTTTCTTAACAGGAATTGCATAAACAGTCTTTTTAAACATCCAGAGTTTGGTCTCGATTGCACCCGCTATAATGAGTCCGACTTGGACCAAGCGAGGGCGCAATGTTTCCTGTTAACAGAGGCCCCTTTGGTGGGAAATGCACTTCGCTGGTTCACGAACGACCATGAAATGCATGCATTACGGTCGCATCACTACCAACAAAATGAACACTATGGCCGTGTCCGAAACGGGCTTCCAGAGCTACGGCTAGTTCTATTGTCTACGCGTCTCCACGCATTTCCAGTGGAGTGAAGACCTAGACCTAGCTCTAGACAAGAGATTCGGAAGCCTAAGACTGAGTTCAGGCGGCTTGTTCCCGCATGTTCATTAACAACTCGATTTGTTGTTCGCGGGTCAGCCGCTCGAACGCCGGGAACAAACAACCGCTTTAATTAGTATTGTAAAACTTGCGACTGTTGTACCATTGCGGCCGAACCCTCGCACATTCGCTTGCAATTATTTAACTATAATTCTGCTATAGAGTGCCTTCTGGAAAACTGAAAGGGACAAGTTCTTTGTTATTTTTTGAAAGATGTCCCATTAATTTGTCAATGATGGAAAGTAGAACATCAATTGCGAGAAGACAGTTGCTAACCAGAACAAAATTGAGTAAATGACCGACCAATCGTCGTGATTTTCCTCATGCACATCTAGATATTGGATTTTATTCTGAATTTAAAAAACGAAAACAACAAAACTCAGCGAGTGATTCTTCGGACTCTGACGTCACAAAATAATAATGAGGTTTGGAACATGTTGCCATGGATATTTGTTTTGGAACATGTAGTGTGGCGAGAAGGAAGGCTAGTCGTAAACAAACCCGAGGGGGGCCAGAAAAATATTTTCACAAGATCTGTCCGTCAAACTGAATCTGCCACTCTCTGTTGTCGGTAACAACCTGACTTTCTCTCTGACGTGTCAGAGGTATGTCCCAGCCCATTACGCCCGTTTGTCCTGGTACATTCCAGAGGTGCCGCTCTCTGGCAAAAAATTTGTTTTGCCGGGTGGCGATGCCACGTTAAACCAACACCGTGGCATTGAGGCAAGGTAAACAAACTCTCTTTTTCCGTCAACGGGCAATGCTTGCAATCGGGATCAGAATGATGGGGTTGAGGGGGCTGATGAGTCTGCAAATGATGAATAGGGGTGGAGTATAAGGGGTGGATTATAAGGGAAATCGCTGACTTAGAGCGGCGAGCACAGCGATTTAAAGTGTTGCTTGGGTGTGAATATAAAGCCTGCATGCGTATGGTGCGCCCTCACCGAGACCAATAAAGTCAGTGACAGAGCACTAATGTCCATCCGAACACAAAACAATGAACACATTAAGGACCTGTATGTAAGGGCGTACGGAGCTAGTTCTCTGTTCTTTATGGACTTTCATACCTCACACTCACTCAAGCTCGAACATTGTGATTAATTTAGTTAAATCCCTTTTCTGCCATTCACAAGTTCGGCACCAACGATACTTTGACCAGTAGTTAGTTGCTTTTTGACAATGCGCACGCGCAACTCAGTTACACTCAACGACCCCTGTTGGTCTATTTTAAAAATCTCATCGTTTCTCAAATTTCACCGTTTGCTGCGATTCTCACAGCGTACATGGTCATTGAAATCTCCTACAGTTATAGTGAATGGTTCCCTCAGTAATAATAAATGAAATCGGCTATTGATTACCAACGGTGCGACCATGCCCTTAGGCCTGGTCCCAAATGGTCTATGCTAGATAGTCCAAACCATCCATTTTTGTTGGGCGGTGTCAGTCAAACTATAGTCGTCGCTCGAACTTGTGCATGGATGGAGCTGAGTACCGTGGATCGTGCAGTTTCCACCTCCGTTGCTCGAACAGTTAAAACGACACTGGAGGGATCGGGAGTAGTCTCCAGGTTTCCCTGGCAAACTAAAGAGCTGCAATATCCTGGACAAAATTGTTAAGACACTTGGCAAAAGCCATACGCTCTCTAGCCCCCTCCCCCGGTCTATGTTGCCATGTCCAGCCTCAGCGCAGACCGGGCGCATAGACCCAACATTGTGTTTACCGTGTCGTTTGGTGAGTGTTTTCTGGCGTTGTTTGTGGAAAACAAAAATGACAGCAGACATTTAAGTATAGACAAATGTATATTTCGGGCAAATTGTACAAGGAAAAGCAAGATTATTATAATCCAATTTATATTTTGCGTGACTGTACAGTCACAACTGTTTTGCAGGAGTGCATCGTAGACAATGTACCATGGCATTTCTGCCCATAACTGTGCAAAATTATGTTTCGTTAATGTGAGGGGCCCATTTTGGTACAGAAACAGTTTACAGTGTCCATCATGCCGTTCTCATGCACAGCAACTGTAGAAATACGGAATGATCAATACTTGTATTTATTTTGTAGAAACTGTTTAGAAATGAATGGTACATTTTGGCAGTATTCTATTTGGGTTCTAAAGGGGACACAATTATTTGATTATGGGACTTTTTGCAGTGCCATGTTTGAAACTCCGAATTCCGATTTTAACTTATGGCCAACGACGCACGGGCTTACTAAAGTGACTACTTTAAGTTTCAGTCAGATCAAAATGAAATGTAACGTAGGTTACCGTGGGGGGAACTGAATGTGCTTAGCGCCTCTTGCGACGAGAACGGACTAAAACCCAAAGCTAATACTGATTTGACATCCATTGCATTCTCGATGTCATTTTCTGTTGTTGAAATTCCAGCAACCAGGGATTGTTCGTTTCTTTCGTGTTTATTTCATCATTTTCTTCCTTGTATTTTTGGGCAGACCTGTCTGGCCAGTGAGGGATCAACCGTTCACAAGAATGAACGGCAGTTGCAACGCATTTGTTGCAACTTTGGGTGACTCAAGAAGATATGGGACGTATCTTTTGTGAAAATTCTCTTGTAAATGTCAAATTATTCTGCAGTTGAACGCAAACGAAATTTGTTGTTATAAGAAATGAAAATGTATTTCCATCAATAAAGCTGGGAAGCTAGTTCCGCCTAACTGTGCCAACCCTTGATCTGTTTCTATTCAATCATCAATAATAAACATTCACTATACACATTGCTGTTTTTATATTGAGATCACTTACAAGAAATGAAATCAACACGGTTGGGATCGGTTTCACTGTTGAAAATTCAAGAAATTGAGATTAGAAATGAAGTATTATCAGCATCAATCCTGTAGCTCACTGTATTCATACCTAAAAAAATGGGAAATGAAAAAAAAATGTGGTGAGGGAAAAAACCAAAAGTTATGCGGTGTTGACCAAGCATTCAGGCGCACGGACTCCTGAAATTCGCAAGGAATCGCAGTTACCGGCTTCCATATAGGACTCTTCTGGGATCTCGGGGTTCCCGGCCCACCGCACTTCCTCCCTGCCCATCCATTTAACCCCCAAAGGGGTTCGAGCGACCATGCAAGGGAGGAAACGAGACAGGCCCCTAAGCCCTGGCCGCCGAGTGGGCCATAACGTCTCGAACCTGTACTAAGGCGCTCACCTGGACTTCGCGGACAGTGCCAGCCGCAGAGCTTATCCAGTAGGCTAAGGTACTGCTGGTATTTGACGGGGTGAATTTAGCGTCTCTTATAGCTACTGACTGACAGCGAGCGTTTGGAAAATAAAAAGCCACCCCTGGGATTCGAACCCACCGTCTAACGATCTAATAACCGCGAGCTTAACCACTCGGCCATTTCGGAGATGTTGCTTTTTGCGCGCTGTTCATATTAAGGAGATAACAAAATCATTAACCTTACTGCACAGAATGTTGCTGTGTAAAGACTGAGTGATTAACACGCTACAATAGTGCATCAAGTAGTAAAAATACACAATAGTCGTCAACAATAAACTTTCTCCCTGACAGCTTCTCTTTACTATTTTTAAGTCCCCGGACCACGTCTATACCCCTGTCTACAGGTCTGAACTCTTTTATAGTATTATGAAATTATGAATGACACGCCATTTTTTTTCCTTTTGGCGAGCGGGTGGGGAGTGTTTTCTCTTGTCTTCTTTACTGTCATAAAATGACAGCCGAACCAGGAACCCAATAGTTCTGCCAAAGAACACGTGTTGTATGGTGGATCTGATGTGTGTTCTTCTTCCTAAAAATACTTGCATTGTCTCATCAGTCACTTTTTTTACAGTCCAGTGTTACAGTGAGGTTTTCTTCTCGGGATAGCATCACAGTTGCACTCACGAATATGGATATGACTCGTCAGCATGAAAGCAAAAGAGGCAACGAAACACCCTTTGGAAATTGTAAAAGTTGAAAGTAAGGGTAACGAAGACAGACAGGTGCATTCTGAAGGTTTGCGTTAAAACTAATTGATTGCAGGTATCCTTTCCATAAACACTTGCAAATTCAGAGTGTCAAAATGTAAATCGGGGTAAAGATGGGTTGTCAGTGAATATTCAAAATTTATTTATATATCATACGATTACGTCGTATTGCCATTTCATATATGTCAGTCCGAGTACAAGCCAGTGACGTTGGAGCAAAGGTTTTGATTCTAAAGGCCAAGACTTTGACCCGCGAGCCTTGCAAGGCCAAGGCTTAACCCTTAAGGTCTAGGCCCTGCAAAGGAAAGAGAAAATCTGCCATATTAGAACAAATCATGACTTAATTATCGTCGAATCGGCAGATATTATTTTATTACAGTGATATAAAATCTTTGATAGGTGATAAGTACCGTAACGAGTACTACATGACATGTGTTCAAGATAAGATCACGGCGTGGAAAGTGAGGTAAATCTAGTCAGCATAACATCAGTTCCTGGGCGAAGTATTCTCCGAGATTTGATCACCGGTCCACACCACAGATCAGAATGATATGCTCTACAGTCCTTGCTAAGATTGTTGGGTCACGTCAAAAGACAGACAGGTGAGGTTACCCTACCTAGGTCCCCAATCTCCCGCTCAATGGTGTCATCTCGAGTTGGAGCGCAGGCCGCGCATCGACACCCAACATTGAGACGGGGGCCGGGGGAAACGAGATTTGGCCAGGATTGTAAGAACATGTACGGCACACACAGCAATGGTGCGGGTGTTTTGGCGGTCACAACAAAGCAGCGTTTAGAGGATTTGAGTTTCCAACATAATGTTAATTAAATTCTTAACCAATTGCGACAGTTGCAACAGAAAATCTATGGTAAATAGCAACCGAACCAGTTCCTGGTCATGACCACCAAAATGCTCCCGTGTGGACGGCAAAATCAGCCAGTGGTGTCAGCCATCATGAAAATTGCAGCAAAGCAACCGGTTTTCGTTCACACACGCAGTAAGCATAACGGAAATCAGACTGTGCTTATGATAATGCAATACATCATTATACGGGACTGAAGGTGGGGATGGGTGCCTGTTTGGGAAGGGGCGGAGATAGGGTGCATCCAAAACCAATTTTTCGGGAGTCCGAAATTTTTCCAGGGAGAGCGGCCACAAAAAAATGGCCTTTCTGTATGAAAAATGAAGCTCATTTTTCGGGAGCTTTTTGCACGCTCTAGGAATGAAGGAAAATAAAACTGTCCCCCAAATCGCCTTCCTCTCTTAATACCGAGACCCCCCCCGGTAATCTTTGCCGTTCTGGTTCCGCAAATGAGCAAACTTTGTTTTAAGGTGTTATCATTGTAATGGTATCAGTTTATTCCCCCCCTCCATTTTGAAGTTTTCATCTACAAGAATGGCAACGCTCGCACATCCACAATTCAGAGTCCTCCTTAATAGCAGACTGTTTATTTGCAGTCCTATTGCAATAAATCAGCTATACCATAATTTTCCACTGCAAATAATCATTGGGGTGAAACACTAATTAGACAAAAGGTGCAAATGTTGCACCAAGCTTTTAAAAATCCAAGCATTACGACTTATTTGTGCAAGCTTACATAAGATATATACCGGGTGTAGTTGTTTTGAGGAAGTGAACATGTTACTGGTAAAATATATTCATCAACAGACGTCATATGCTACGGCCAGTAAGTCCCTATACTGTGTGTACATAATTATTCATGATTCAAGAAATGGTTGTATTTGATGGAACAGAGATCGTGGGATTCTACTTCAGTCGACTAACATCTTCGAGTGATCCGCAATGAATAAATTCCATCTGTAAGCCACTTTCGCCCAGTATTCCGACGTAGGAGCCCGATTGATATGCACGAATCAATAATGCATTAAAAACATGCACGGTGTTAGAGACGAGATTTTCGGCTGAGCGAGGCCGTCTGCATTTGTCGTTTTCGTGCAAAATCCCTGGAGATACAGCGGTTTTCAAGAAAAAAAGGGGGAAAAAAACCTGAAGTGGTCGAGAAAGGCCGGTCCCCTCCCAATCAGATAAAAAGGCCGCGCGCGGATGGATATTCTCAACCGGTCTCAGGAGTCTGGCGTCCTCCCTCCCTGACGGCAAACTAGACAGCAAAAATCCCACTCAAGATTTCCAAAGTAAAATCGTATAATCTCTGGAGATTACAATCGAATCTCTGAGTACAGAAAAGTAGACTCTGAACTTAATTATAGAGTCGAAGAAAAGGTTAAATAGCACTGCGGAATACAGACGGAATAAGATGTGAATAAAGTCTGCTCTTAACTTGCCATATTCACGCTAATATTTTGCTCACTGCATTAAGCAGGGTAAAATACGAACATATAAAAGACACGTCGATTTAAGTTATACAGGCAATTCCTTCTGCGACCATAAACGAAAAAGTTTCACCTTGAAAACTTTCATACTACATGGACTTTAACCCTCAAAACGTTAACATGTAATTATATAATGTAAACAAAAATGCTCAACATCTCGCTACACAATATAACGACGAATCAAATGTTTCGAATTTCCTTTTAAACAGGCTTTTATCACCTCAAGGTCTACGATATGGGTTCGTGAAATATCTCTATTGCCCATTCTATATCTCTGTTGTATGTTCTTTCGACAGTTTCTGTAGGAATTCCTTTTCCCACCGTGAGCACATGAGTCAATGATGTCCCATTATTTCCATGACCTACGGAGGCTTTGTCGGCTCAAGGGGACAACCTCTAACAGGTATTCTGGTTTTTGACGGCGTGGTTGTTTAGAAATCGTGAAGGCCCCCTTGCACGGAAACTAGACTTTAAATGTACGTCTTTAAAGTTGTAATTGGTCGATGAAATCACTGAAAATAACCAGTGCTCTGTTCCTTATGGACGGGGGCACTTCTTAGCCAACATTAAACAACAATCACAAAAATGAAATAAAAGAACAGCAAATTAAACACAGTTTAGTTTGATTTAAAAGTCAGAGCTGATTATCAGTTCCGCATACATATATACACTTTTGCTGATATCCAGTGGACAGGAGTCCCATTGATGAACACCAGCACCCACAGAGCATTTCACGAGTTTACAGTGATTGTAACATTCATTTGTAACATAACAGCCATTTGAAATGGTAAATCACTCATGAATAAATATACGACAAAACAAAAGCTTCCATTAACGACTTAAAGCAGTACAGAATAATAATTAAAAAAAACATACGCACTGACACACAAAACACACTTTCGAATTCCACTGTTTGAATACGCTAAAAATTGGGGCATAACGATGTGAAAAACAGACGAACAATGAATCAACAAAACGGGGTCCGCATCATTATTTGCTACACTTTGAAACGAGATAAGAATGTATCGAGTAACATGAGACACAAGAAACACACGGCACAAACAATATCGATATTCAGAGTCGACTCAAACCACAGTGACGATAATTCCGAATATACCATTCTTAGCTTCTCATACGATACCACTCCACAAGATTCGACCCCAACACGCATATCGCGCCCTCAAGATCTCTTTCTCCGGGGTCAAGTTTACGTTTTCAAAGGACCATTTCAAATATATTTTGTATTTACAGAAAACCGCTAACTAAGGTCAAGTACAGACCTCGTCAATTTTACCATTTGCAAGTCAATTTTTCAAGAATCTATACCTTTGATAGATTCACGTCTTCTTGAGCCAGAATGAAATATATTCGTGCCTTTTAATAGCAAATTTGTCAAATATAACTGATTGAATATTTACATACCAAAATTAAAAACAAATTAAAATTGCGCTCTTTTTATAGACCACATGAGTCAGAAATCACTACATGTATTGCCAAAAAAAAAAAGAACAACAAATACAGTCACCAAATGAGACCGGTCACTTAAAATATTTACAAATAGTTTATAGCACCAATATTGTTTTCAGAGCGACAGCTGATGACGTCATCCCTTAAGAACCGATCAAGCGCAACAGTGGTACCTTGGAGCAATGGAGACCGACGTATGGGGAGGGTCGGGTTGAGTGGCATGACCCATGCAGTCTGTGCGCAGGCTCTGAAACAGTACCAGGTTGTCGGCGAGTCTGTTCATAAACTGGGGCAGGTTTGTCTCCTCTGGAAAACCTTGGTTCTGTGCTGCGTCGTGAACACGGGCTCCTCGTCGATAACCGTCCCCTCCTCTTTGATGCTTGTCTTTGAGTGTCCGTACAGGACGCTGACGGCTCTCCGGATGTTCCACCCCTTCTTGACCTTCAACCTCCTCAGCTCCCCCTGCGCCTCCCGCACAAAGTCCAGGATGGTCGTCTTGAGGCCTACGCTGTCCGTGGCCGCCGAGAGTTCGTGAAAGCGCCAGCCGGCTTCCCGGGCCAAGGAGAAGCCCTCCTTGGTGGACACTCGCCTGCCTTGCTCCAACTCGCGTTTGTTGCCGACCAGGAGGATAGGGAGGTGAGATTTGAGAGAGGACTGTAATCTCTCTTGGAAGAGCTTGGCGGCGTCGAAGCTGTCCCTGTCTGTGATGGAGTACACGAACATGATAGCATCTGCAGCTTGAAGATAGTCCTCCAGATTTGTCTGAAAAAAAATTATCGACGAATGTCAACACACAAACTGGCGAAACTAATAATTCAGTTCGAAGATATCTTTTAGGTACATCAAGAGGGCGGTGTTGACCAGTGTGGCAGCCTACAAAATGGGTATCGTATGGACTCTCAGAATCTCTTACCTGTCCCGCTGTGTCGAATACTTCTATTTTCACTGTTTTCCCGTCTACTGTCTCCATTTTTTCGTATCGGCTCTCTGTAAAGTTCAACAAAAACAAACTCTCTGAGTCACGCGATGAAGTAGAACTTTCAGAGGGAAAAAATCTGAATCGCAAAGTGACCCGAAGACACGAAACATGAATGTTTAATGATAATCGCAGAAGCACCCGGAATTTAATCTTGTAATTTAGAAATCTTAATTTGCATTTACGTCAAAATTAGGGGAAGTCAGATGGTATAGATATAAGAGTTAAGACGAGGGCAAAACAGTCCAGACGGAGCGAGTCAGCGGTAACACTGGGATTTGTGAGCGTGCAATTTGAATGAATTTCCCGCAGCTGTGTCTTGCTTGACGTCAACTGCAGTAGACCAATTACGCTAAAGGGCGAAAAGTAGACGGTGATTTTTCCACTCGGAAGGGCTGAGAGGTAGTTGGCTCAAAGAGTATCGGGAACGAATCCACACAGATCACTTATTGAGAGGTCGCGGGGGGTCAGGCAAACAGATCTTCGGCCCAGACTGTAACGCTTGAACTTTTCATTTATGGACACTTGGGGTCCTCTGACCGACTCAACGACTTAGCACAACAGCACTCTCCCATCAGTGTACGATTCCCGTAAATGTACCCCGTATTCGCAAAACCAAGTGGTGGGTACGTGACTGAAATGTGTGGGCAGGGAGAATTGAGATGGTCAAAGACAGGGAAGCGAAAAATATGCGACTGGAGAAGCTGTGTGTGTTTTCATCCCTTGCCGAGGGATGCAAGAGAGTGTGACGCGTCAAGACGAAGGAGTTGACTTGGATTCGAGTGAAACGAGTGATCCATTGGTCATTTACTTATTGCCATTAATGAACAGGACTGGAAATCATGAGCCCTGCATGAGATCAGCTTCTCGTTCTAAACCTTGTATCGTCAACTATTCACTCTCTGATTACAAAATGTCCAAGACACCGAATATCAAAGAAACTGATTTATGACGCTAATAATGAATGTAGGTTTGCTGGTGGACATCGCCACCTGGTCCCATCCGTAAGATTTGGAGGTGTTTGTTTTATGGATATTGTGGTTAGTCACTCTGATAGTCAGGGTAAATACACTCGAAGGATTACAATAAGTGGTTCATACACCACTATAGTATAGGAACACGACGTGACATTTGGCTAGAGTGAACTTGGAAGCCGTCCCGTCATCGAGCACAAAGGGGTAAAAATTCCACATTAAAATGAAAATGTTATTCACCTTTTGTTTTCTTCATACACGACAACAGTCATGTAAAATGTCTAAATGGCTATTTCCCTACTGGCTAAATAACTTCACTGATCTTAATTTCACTATTATAATGAAATCATCGCACTTCAACTAATTTAATCCAAATCGACAAACAAATCACATGATGGTAATATATTTCCGATCTTTTCGGTGCCATGACAATTTAATTTGCATCGTCAAACATTGCTTGAATTCAACACTGACATCCACGTAAAACTTACCAAGTGTGGGGTCGTACTCGTGAAGATATCTGCCGCAAAGAAATCGAACCGCAATGGCTGCAGAAACAGAAAAGACAAAATATTGGAAATCTTCAATTTCTATACAATTGAAAAAAAAAATCCCTGCCTAACTGACGCTGCTTTGAAGATGTGGCTTCATGAAATGGCGTTTACTTATCCAGCAAACCTCGAATTTTCTATATATCTTGCAAAGTGGAAGAGGTTTCTCTGGCTTTTTTTTTTAAGATTTGCAGTTTGACCAAACTGACAATCAAATGATGCATTCTCGGGTTAAGGAAGATTAAGCGCCACGTTGAACAATGCACGGCAATGCCTCATCACTAGTGACAATTAAACATTAAGTCTTTACCCTTCGACAGCATTCAAGTTAATTTTGGGGCAGCAAAAATGCAACTAGGGCAAAGGGCATGGGAAAATGAACAAGAGTTGAGAAGTTTATTTTCCAATATAACTTCAGAGCCTCAATCACTGATTAGGGCTGACTGTCTGGTCTGTCGACAGAGTGACCCGTCGTATAACTCTAGGATTAGTGTCTTTTCTTATGGTAATCCCTCCTGCTAAAGGTAACCTGCGGAGGCGCTGGACACAATGGCCCCGTTTTTCTACCAAGGACCCATTATAGGCAGGTAATTGGGCTTGGTTTGAATAGTGGACCAAGAGATGGCTCTTGCGGATCACAATAGTTGTTGACACGCTATCTCCAAGAAAATGATATAATTGGGGACTGCTCACTGAAAAGGGGTGACAATTACTCTTTGGTTGGTGCGAGAGTTTCGTCCTATAGATTAATGCATTCCAACATTCCAATTTCCCAGCGTATTCCTATCTAACCTGGACGGGACACATCGTCCAAAGTTATGCAATAATATTCACATTATTTCAGCTTTTTAGTGTTTAGAACGTTCGTTGAATATGCATTATGGGCGTGCATGGTATGAACGCTGTCAACATTTGTCTCCGTGTGCACCGTTGGTTATGGCAATTCATGTGAATATATGAATGATTAATCGAAATTGTATGAGCCAGTAAATCCCAAGAAAACGTTTTCAAAGTTCACCCTCCTTTATTGTGGGTCTACACTCAATGTGAAGTCCTTCCTACATTCAGGGCCTCGACCTGGTCTGACTTCGGCTTACGTTTAAAGGATCCCGCTATTTTCGTAGCAGTTAACAGTTAAACCAGCAACCTGCCGGTCTATTGTGTTTGTGGGTGTCTCGCCAAGGCACTATCCGTTAGCAACACAAACACGTTCCAGTAACTGTCGTTTGCAACAAAGCTCCGTCAGGACTTCACATGTTCCGACACCGGCCAACAACGACTTATCGGGTTGGCATAAAATCGGCGCTCGCGTAATTATCGGATTATTTGCAAAATTAAACACCTGTGTGGTCATGCAGGTGTGATTTTCTATGACCTGATTGTTTTGTTTATTTAACGAAGCCGTCGGGTGTGCACAAGTACTGTTAATCTGTACGCTGTATCATTGAACTTGTACATTCTGTGGGCGAATCGGACCATTAACGTCACCAATCATTCCTCCACACACCAATTGACATCTAACATAGGAGATTTCGAACGACTTCATTCATCATGCTGAGTAGTCAAAGTGGGGCCAGTTGTGAGATCATCAGGCATAAGTCATTAATGGACCGATCCATCAAGCCCCGCCCCATTGTGTTCTGTAATAGGACCTGCAGGGGGGGCTTGCCCTCATTCGAAAAAGTGAAGGGGCGACCCCCCCCCCCGACCCGGCCCTGGTTTCACCGCCCGCGCCGAGAACTTTACTTGAGGGTCACAGAAATGTTATGTTAAAATGCCTATGAGAAAACGGATGGTACGATCGAGCCATATGCGTCAACACCAATAGCAACACTTGTTTCTTCTGACTCGATCTGTGAGTATGACTTCTTTTTCAAAACTCCCCCATATCGATGCCCCATCCAGATACTCCCCAAGAAAATCATGTCAAAAACATTGAAAGGTTTATTTTAGTGAGGGAAACAACCATATTACAAGTGATCTGTTGGCTGATTGGCTCACTAATTAATTGCCGGGGGAGGGTGGCTGATAAGCCAATCAGAGTTATCGCTGTAAGCTCTTGTCGGAAATGCTTCATAAGATAAAACGTGTCAAGCACAACCAATTAGTATTATGTGTGACGCATGACTTGATAATGACTGCGTAATAATGAGGTTCAACTTTGGCAGGACTTTTTTACGCCACTGACCTGTTCCAAAATTTCACGGTGAACGAGGGTATGGACTGTACTTTAAATAAATAGGTCATACAAGCTTTACTAAATCTGTACGGCGATGACACTGTCATCGTACAGATGATCTGATAACAATCATCGAGGAAGGAATGCAACAATAACACATTTGGGGGAAATGCTGTACGCCTTTTCACTTAGAGATTGGTGCGAGTCTTATGAGGGTCAATCTGCTCCGGGAATGTGACGGCTGCACGATTAAAAGAACTCTAATGAAACGAAATATGCTCTTACACAAACCAAACATAATCTAATTCAACATAACTTGTTCCGCACATCACGACGAAACGTGCCTCGAGGACAGGCTGACGACCAATGCCCTACGCGGCAGACTGGTCTTGAAGCTTGTTTCCATAATACAATAGACAGGAATCTTGCAAAAAAAATAGTAAATTCGGATTCAGGTTTGAGTAAGCGCGCACAACTGGTACGCGGACAGAAATGTAGATCCGCAATGAACACTTTGCGATAGATGTAGAGAGAGCAAATGATTAAACTCATACAGAGATATACCAGAAGCTTGCGAAGAAATTCGGAGTTCTTACCCGACTTCCCCACACCGTCGTTTCCCAGTAGCACCAGGCGGAACCCGTGTGAGTTCTTGTCCGTCTTCATCTCGTCTGTGTAGAACCGGCTGAAATGTCTCGCCAGCGTTTTCAGTTTCTCCACCGGACTCGGTGGGCTGAAATCGAGGACAATAAGAGACGATCAAGATAATGACCCGTATATATTACCTACACAGGCCACACCGTCACCAGCTCCACATGTACGTATCACCCACCATCTGGTTACCTGCGTTTTTATCAGCGTGCCTCGTCAGCATGCAGCGATAAAGACACGTACATTGAACAGTACATGTTGGTAACCACCTGCGGACTGTGTACTGCGAAATGTCTTTTTATGCTAATTAATAATTGCGCATTTCGCGTGGGCCAATGAAAAGCACTATCAGCTATTCTTCTGAAACAAGGGAGGAACCTGATGCAAAATACACATAAAAATGCTCACAATGTCTTCCTGCACTGAAAGTCTACTCTGAATCGATCTGCTCGTCGAACAAGACCAAAATACAGGGGGGAAGTATATATTTTCTGGATGTTATCATTGGGTGCGAATGGGTGAGGATCTTGATACTTAATTAATTTTTGTGATCAATAACCCCAAACAGTAACAGTAATCAGTTTAATATGGCACTTAACGTTAAGATATCAAAAACATTTAAGAAGACATCAAAGAGACAATAAACGGTTGACTGAAAACCAATGATACCTCTACGAAATAAATTTCAAGCTTCGATTTAAAAAAAACATAAATTTGGCACTCAAAAAGAAAAAAATGTGCGAATACGAATTCAACTTGCAGGGCTTTGTCCTAAAATGAAGAATGACACTAATATTTTCAAATTTCAGTCACCCTCTTGAGCCCTCAAGTTACAGAAATCCAACACCAATATCACCAATAAAAGAGTATACTGTAGGGGAAAGTTTGTCAATCACCACACAGAAAAAAAGTAAACTCGGCTCAAGCACAAACCCTACATGCACTATGTTTACAAAAAGACCTGGCTCAGTCAGGTTTACCTGTCACTTTACTGAAGAACCAAACTAATCACCCATGTTACATTGATAGTAACAAACAATTTCGCCAAAATCAATGTCCACATAGTCTGAAACTCTTAAAGGATTTTTTTGGCCAGTCTCGGGAAGTCAAAAGGCATCATTGTTTCCGAATGAAAGCTCACCTGTCATAGAAATGTTCAGACACGTTACCGTTAACTGACGGTGCCATCTGATCCTGCTAGCCTCCAAGTTAAAGTGACAAAAATTGGCCAAATATGTAGAGCTGGCTGAAGAGAACAACGAACTTTGCTTGCTGTGTCTCAGATGGCGTACATGCAACTGGAAAACCAGCTCTCCTACCCTACTTGTTGACTACTTTTCACGAACCATTGATGCCTAAATCTCTGCTCGTGTTCTGTTGACACCCCACGTTAATACCCTCAACTATGCATTAAAATCGTCCCACACTGCACAAACAGCACGGTGCTCCGGACGGTGGGCAAACCACCTCCCCCAAAAGAGACAGAATTCCACCGTGATCACCTTTTGTTCGCGACACAGGAGTTGGGGCCGGGATTGGGTGCCGCTGTAGCACCAAGGTCCTTGGGGCGGGCTTTGCTGAGTTTTTGTCTCTCTCCACTCACAGCTCGTTAATCAGTAGCTGGAAAGTACCTTTTCTACACATCGACAAGGACAGGGATTACAAAAGGAGGGCTTTTGGTTTTCTCCAGAAAGACATGACAGGGACTTTTAAAGCTTGAAAAAAAGAGGGGGGGGGACAGATACCTTGCCCAAGGGAGCAATGAAGCCCAGTCAAACCACGTTCTGCTTTCGTCCACTCCAAGCCTCGCAATCTTCCACTCAACGAGCCCCTGACAAGTGTTTTCATCCGGATTTGAAGCCATGCAATGTGGCACATGATTAACGTTAACTGTCGAGGGAGACAGATCACAACAGGTCTCGAATTATGTATGCCGAATCGGGGATGAAAGGGGGCATTCCTAAATGTCGCCAGGGTAAGAAAAACCGCCGAATCCAAGAATTCAATTCGTGCCACTGAAATCTTCATTCGAGCATTTGACGAGCCGAATTTAGATTTTCGTTAGGAAGTAAGGTATCTTGCTTTTATGCCACGGTACGATTTACTTGACCTTCAACAAGGGGGAAGGAATGATTTTTGTTTCATTGCAGTTTGTATAGGCCTGTTTTGTCAGTGTTCGCAGGCAAAGGTCCATTGGAAATACGCAGTAATGGTTATATGAAAACATATGAATAACATTTATACAAGAGCTTCATTTTGTAACTCTTGTAATGTTACTATATTAAACAGCATGACGTAATGTTACTGACACTGTTATTTAAAGGAGTAACCACTGTTAACACCGCAAGGCACGCATCGGGCCATGTGACATTGCAAGTTCAGTTATTCAGTTTGGTGGTTATATCACCAACCTGGAAAAAAATAACACTCAGATTAACGACCTGCAAATAGAAGCCAAAGTAAGGACGTTCGCTCAAAACATGGTAGCAGTTAATGCTGCGTCCTCGCAGTGGGGCGCCCTCTTAAATAACCCAATCAATCAAATTTTGGAGGCGTTAACCCAGTTACACAACGCGACGCAAATGGTGGTCCTACTTCCAAAGACGGCATGAATGACACATTTCGCACGTATAAAAAATTTGATTGACAGTTAGACACCAGGCGGCTCCCTCTGTCAGCGGAACCTGCGTCCAACGAAGCAAGGATGGGGATGAACTCGGAGCATGAAATGAACGGTACGGTGCCCCTGAGCTCTGGAATCTCGCCAAACAGGATTTATGCCAGAGTTGCTGGTCACAAAATGCGAATCGCATTGGCTGAACGCATTATGTGGTCACTGGCTTCAAACGCATGATTTCGACGTGACTAACTCGATTTCTTTGATTAAAGTGCGCGGTTTACTCTGTAAGGGAGAGGGTGCGGTAGTGCCAAAAGATCTCCGTTCCGAGAAAGGCCTGAGTTGCCAGGGATGCAGATGGGAGATTACAGCAAATTGCATGGTAATCCCAAACTTACCATCCTGCAGACAGTGAGGCAAGTGGTTGTGGATCTAATAGAGTGTCCTGGATATAATGCTTTGCATGTATAGACTGCGTCTTAGTCGCTTTGACAGACCAGAGACCCGGGGCAGCCAACCCAGGGATATGGCTAGACGTTCAGCTGACCGCATACAAATCTCTATAGCTACACGGCAGGGTTTACGTTACTCTAGGGTCCAGGTTACGGGGGGAGGGGGAGTTGTGAGACCAGGATGAACCCCGGGGAAGGAGCACCGTTTGCCCCCCATTCGTGAAAAGGGTCACTTGTTACAAATATTGGGGAGGAGAGGTACTCTCTTAACCAGCCTACCCCCATCTTGCTCCACTGAAAACCCTTTTCACAATAGAAAACATAAATTTGAGCCATGTAGTGTCAGTCAGCTTTTAACAATAAATTCTCACTCTGTGTGCAGTTTTCTTTTTCAGTCAATCATTCTGACTAGAAATACAGACGCTTCGAGCGTTTTCTAAACTAAATTTATCAATAGTTATGTAAGTGGGCCTCGTCAGGGAACGTCTAACATCTATCGGTATAACCAAATTTTCGAAGGGGCCATTTTTTTGGAGGGGGGGTTAACATTTTGGACTTTTTTGTCATGCATAAAAAGGAATTAAGCTAGCATTGGGGCTCATCTCATTGTTTTTCAAAACAATCGTTGGCTCCTTTTTTTTGAATGGTGCATGCCCCCGCGTTGATCCCCTCTGGATCCACTCCTGTCAAATTGAACGGTTATCTGTAATTGAATTCACACGCCGCTTGGCGTTAATGATGCAGTGGAGTCTTGTTATTGGTCCTTGGATTGTAGATATGAAAGAAATCAAAAGATAAAGACACAATACATGTAAAAACGAGCACACACGTTTCACAATAGCCGTTTGTGAATTGACAGATGATATTATAGATTCATAATAACTTATGCAAGATCCTACAAGGGCGCCCCGTTGGAAGTTCCCTCTACCCTTCTGAGAACTTACAGGAGCCATTATGAATTCATTATCATCTCGTTAAACCATCATGAAAGGCTTTTTGTGGCAGCGAAACCTGTGCTTATATTTAGCTGCACTCATCCGCCGCTCTCGGCATGCAGTGCTAACTTTTGAAGATTTGCGGTAACATTAAATGTAATAGTTTATGGACACTAACACGAGATGATAATATCTAAACGGTGCCCAGCAGTTTAGAAATTTAGCATGGTACGATATGGTACCCTGTCTCAGGAAACCTGCCTGGGCACTTGCCTGGTTCAGCGCTAGCCCTGTTCCCTATTAGGTTATTTCTTCCCAAGGCATTAAGTCCCTAAAGTTAGCCCCAACTCTGAGAAAGACCATAGACGACTACACTTTCTCAAAACGTTCCCCCTTGCATTCCCCCCTTCCAAAATGTGGTTCTGGGTTTACTTTTGGCCTCATAATCTTACAAAGACTGCCAGCTCTCAGCCATACCTTGCCCTACTTTTGTCCACAACCATCCGTCCACAATACGGCCAATTTCTTAACCTATAGGCCTATATACCATTCCATCCAAAGTGTTTTGGTGATCGGAAACCCGACAAATGGATCCGCTCATTTCTGAGCAATTTCCCCCACCGCGTCAAACCATTTTGTTTCGGGTAAAAAGGTGTGTTCGATGGCAACTTCAGAGGTGGGCACTGTAACACCTATACGAGTCAATCGGCGCATGCGTGCTCTTGACGATTCATATTGTCTAAGGTCTAGTTGCCTCAAAAATACAGCCAACGGTCAGTTCCAGAAAGCTTCCTTGCTGATCGGCAGTTAATGACACAACGAAGCAATGGCTGAGAGAGATTTTTCACAAGGTAGGCCGATAAAGAGTGTCGGACGTCACGCAAGACGAGTGTGTCGTCTTTCCGTCGTGTGTATTAATCAGCGTCCGTAAAAGGGGAACTGGAGAGATTAATCCCCGTTCTTCTAAGTTCACAGATCAACTATCTTCAAGTTGTTATGCATCATTGTGGAGTGATTCGAACGATTTGAATTTGGGATGCCTTCTTACAAACCCCAAGATAGGTATACGCCTGAACTCCTCACACGTATAACTGTAATCCCGCTCGTTGTTCCTTCAACGCTGCAGGCTTCATTCTTTCAGAATGGCTTCAGTTCTTACAGAAGAGCGTCGTGTTTTTGCAAACACATTAGAATGGCAGCAGTGACATAGCCGGAGGGTGGGTGTCAGTGTTGGCAAATACCTTCCTCTGGGAACTCTTGTTCCCCCCTCCCCCGCGAGAAGAGTCTGGTTTGGTAGGGAAAAGCGCACGACAGTCAAACTTTACTGAGATATTGCGCGTAACACTTTTTTTTGCGTCTGCCCACTAACCCGCAGAAGCGAACGACGCCTCTTCATTTTAATAGCATCAGTAATCAAAATGTGTCTCTTCCTCCTGAGATTAAGAAAAACAAGTTAAGACACGGTGAAAGCAAAAAAAAAAACATTCCCAATGCTGGTATCGATGCACAATTGCATTGTATTGATTATTTGGCAACCCCACACGACCTTCACCATTGTGTCCAGTATCCTTGGCAACGTCAGCATCGCGGGATTTCAAGCACTTCGTAGAACTCTATGCTGTGATCCCAAAGCCATTGTTTCCTCGGACAGCACTTTGAAAATTGTATACTTTGCAACAATGCTCCCCTTTCACCGAAAGGCAATAAAAGAGACCGTCAGTGTTTTAACTTTGGTTGGTCAGAGATTACACCGCAGACGTAATAAAAGGTCTCGAGGTGGACTCTTCAGTACTTAATTCCCAGTATTACATGTAACGACCTTTTATTTCGTGATACCAGCTTTCGGTTAAATAAGTTGAATGACCTATCTCGCAAAAAGACACTCTCACAGTACCAAACCAGAAGTCCATTGAGCTCAGGTGCACTGGATAATCTCTGGAGAGTGCTAAGAAGGAATAGTGATCAATCAGTTCATGACAATACAACCGATCTCCGCTTTGGATTTCCCAGACTTCTTTATTCCAGGAGCAAGGTGGGTAGGCTAATCTAAAATAATAACACCGGTGCATGTGCTTGTTTTTCCAATGAAGACAAGTCCAACTCTTTCAATTCTCGTCTCATCCCACCCAACTCTCAGCAACCTTTCGATAGTTGTGCATATCAAACCATACCTTGCTCTAAGTAATGTACACGTACATGTAGAGTACAGGGGCCCCATTTTAATCGATCAGCATCGCACTGAGCATAATGCACTCGCCTACATCCTGGCTTGCCGCAACGCGCCGTCAGAGGAAATATTATGATGGGAGAGGGTAAATATCCAGAAGTTAGAATAACACGATCAGGTCTATTGTCTCCCTTACCCTTCGACAGGACTACGCCGGGGGGATGATGTCCCATCCCAGAGGGCTTTACTGTTTGAAGATCCCCTCCCCTTCTCCCTACAAGCGAGGTCGAATTGACCTACACCAGAGGTAAATATTGTGCGCACATCCACTTCTTGAAGTTATCGAATATATAATCAATATACAGTCCCCGCCCTTCAAAAAAAAATCAAGCTGGGCGAGTCACACTCTCTTGCACGGGCAATACGCAGCGGAATAATAAAAGTCAAGTGTTTGGAGCTGTGCGAATGTGCCCATGAAACGAAAGAAGAGATTTAAGAAGCAAGCCCTTGTCCATGAAAAGAATTTAGGAAAAGTACACTGACAATGAGCAAAAATGCACAAGATTTACTGTTTTCTACTAACCTGGTGTAGTCTGAAGGGGTCTTGGAGATGCTCTATGAAAGGATTAGTCCAATGCAACTCGTCAGACGTACGTGAAACTGTTGCATCTAGTCCTCAGTAAATAACAGGCGATCGTTATACAGGCATCACCCCCGACAGCCGGTATGGCTTGGCCACGGTGACGGTTGTTATTCCGCTCGCGAAGTGTGTGTCCCCCAAAATGTTTGCTCAATGAGCTGTTTTTCATCGAGCTGAGCACAAACACGCGCGTTCTCGACGATGCTTATCGGCCGCTGTTCCTTATTGCGTGCGCCTACGACATGAGTGCGGTTCGCCCACACTCCTGAGGTTCGAACGCCCTGCCTGCTGATGAAAAGTCCAACCGTCTCCGTTCCGTTCGGTTTCGGCATGCATGTTACGCACGCTGCCCGTCTCCCCAGCTTCGATAATCAGTGAGCAGAGACTCAGCCCAATCGTCTTAATGGAGGCAGCCGATTTTCCCGGAGTCCTGGTCAATCAGGCGGCTGTGTGGCAGCTGGGCTCCAATTTCTTTGTTTATACGCCACGCAGATTAGTGGCGATAATAGTTGCTCTGTGGTCTAATGTATAAGCCCAAGTCAATACAGATTACAGTTATTATAAAAACATAATTTACTTTTGTGTTGAACGCAGGACTACCGTTGGTTTCGTCGAGATTCGTTTTCACTCCAACATCCAAAAGATGGTATTAACCTTTGCCGATATTGCCAAAAGAATGGGTTGATTGGTTTAGAATTACGCAAGGAATCAACTTAAATATGCGTCAACACTTGTTTTATGCATTTATCGTAAACGTCCATCTTTGTGTCCCATTTAGTCAGATTAAAAAATTCAGTTTGAGCATTTTCATGACACTTTATGGTGCCTCTTTAATGCCTCTTCTAATGGAAATTTGAAAATTTATGAACAAAAAAGTCTAGTGTCATCAAAGGCGGAAACCTCTGTTACATGCGCAGCTAGCTATTCCTTTACTTCAATTAGCAAAAACGTTGAAATTTTTGACTGCAGTAAAATCTGTTTGCTTGGGTGATTACTGTATTGAATTTTATAAGCAAAAGCGATGATTATCCCTAACCCCCTTGGTTGTATGTAAAAATTATGTTGAAAACGGAGCACTTAGGACCGTCATAGGGCTATATCATTAAAGTCGAAACCTCAGTAGTACGCATGTACAACTATTTTTGTACTAAAATTTGCCAAAATGTTGGGTATTGGGCTTCGGTGGATTTTGTTTCCTTCGCTGATTTGTTGTTTCAATTCATGTCACGAGGTAGGCTGGTGAGTAAACTTTTAACACAAATATATTCAAACGATCAAATACCAGGCTCACAATCTGAACAGCTAACCGCTACAACGAACAGTGTCTACCTTCAATGAATCACATAAATAGCGCCCTCACTTTTTTGTCAGGAAAAACACACGCATTGTTTAATTAACGTTTGAAGAGTGTAAGAGAGTCCGAAAAGAGACGAAAAATAGTTTGGTTACATTTAGAGGGACGGAATATTGCACAGAAAATGTTCTCGAGTAAAATTCACATCATGAATGTACCCTTTACTGTCCACTATTGACACAAAAATCAGTCTCCTGATCACGTGAATTACAGTTCAATAAGCAGATAACTATGATCATGCCTAGCCTTGATGTAAAACGTTAAAAGTACCTGAAAAATTGCCACAACTGACCAAAACATATACTTCTTCTCCGCGACAAACGCCCCCGATGCCACTTTGAAATCTAAAATCCATCTAGTTGAAAAGAAGTGTATCTGTGTAGTCAAGTATGAAAGCTTGCAAGTCTTCATCATTTGGAGAATTTTTTTTTAGATAATAGGTAAACTCTTTCAACTCGCATATTACAATTGCTACAGCAACTACAATCCACGATTATCGTTTGTTTTTTCTAAAAAACTTCGCCACTATCAGAAAATGCCAAAGAGTCCCACTTATTGAAAATATCGAAAGTCATACTTCCCGTCTCATTCCGCCAAAAAAATAACCAATGTGTTTTCTGCTTTACACACAAGAAGGGTATTTGGACGGGTTGCATCGTGTCCATAAGCGAACCCGTCACTTTTTTGAAAGTCTAGGTACGGCCTTTATTAAAACTAAACTACCAGTGGAATTTGGACGTCCCTCTTCACGGTTTCGTCTATACTGTGACAATAGATTCAACACAATCTCAACAGGACAATTTCCAATTAAGCAGACCCCTCACATTGCCCAATTTCGAGGAACTGATGTTAGGGATGCGACAAAGATTAGTACAGGCACCTAAGTTCGTGGAAAACCATTCAAGGGCAGAGTAATGCTTGTAAGTCTCAACACTCAATGCACGGCTAACTGATTGATTGAAGTAAAGTCCCGAGCCGATGCTAACTTGATGCGAACAGATATATCATAAAGAGCGCTTCTGTTTAGGAGTCAAGAAAAGCACCGCACCTGATGAAATGTAAACGTGATTTTATTCACAAAATAGTGACCTTTCCGCGAATCCCAACGCGGTACTTGTTCACCGTAGCCGTGGGTTCCGGCGATTTCTAAGTGGATACGAGGCGAGTTTACCTGATCAATTCAACTAGGTCACGGTGAAAAGGGGAAAAGTCATCAACACAGCTAAATTTGCAAGACCTTTTAGTCCTTTTAGACAGTAACCTTCCTCCTACCTGAAGGCCACGCAGCAAAGGTCGTTCAATACTTCTCCCTGGAATTAAGGCACTCGATATCGAGGAAACGTTCATGCGCGTAAACAATGCTAGACGATCAACAGAGGGCGCTAGGCCGAGTGAAGGTTGGAGTCGGTTATATAATAATGTGTGTGGTTACGTCTATGAGCTAAATTTACATACACAGTCAATTCTATATATTACAAAGCTAAAGGATTCTCTTGCAAAGAGTGATAAAACAAAGAAAAATACATGAATTCCAGAAATTGGGATTTGCAGAGCTTGGTGTTTAAATAACGAGAATCGACTGTATGTATGGCGATCGCACACCCCAAGATCAATGCGACGTGCATGCTGCAAAAGGACATCGACAGTCTCAGTCGCATGCGGAACACATGCAACTTCAGCCGCCACCATTGCAACCTGTCTTCAAGGGCCGATGTTTGCTACTGATTGTGATAGCAAAATTACATTTGCCAAACAGGAAAGATGCCCTATCGTACATATGAAGCAAGATATAAGACGGAGAGAACCCCCATGGTGTTGGTCATTGTTTCACTGGAATCTGGGGAAATTCTTTTCAGCCATATGGGGGGGTAGCCTAGAGTGTGTATAGCGATTGGACGTGTTGGAAGGGTACCCCCGTCTCATTTCTTGCTGGATATAGGCCTACTATCGTCTCTACCTCTGACAAAGGTCCGGGAAAGAAACGATTAACAGCTAGCCTTCCCTGTTGGCGTCCCCCGTCCCTTTCTGTTTCAATTTTTTTCTGGTTATGTAAGCATTATGATATGTAACCATGGAAGTGAAAAAATCACCAAAAATACACAAGTGCCCGTTACTTGGGTTGCGATACCTTGCCATTTCTAGACCCTGGGCTGGGAGGCGTTCCCTGAGAACTGATTTCCATCAGTATTTTCTTTTTTGGCACACCCTAAAAGCGAAAAAGTTTGGGTACAGCAATGATCTCCGCAACGCGCGGATTATGTCGGGAGGCCTAAATTACCAGAAGTACAGAGGGCGCTATTTGGCTAGTATGCAACAACCGTAAGAACACCGCAGGTACGTATGTGCACGATCCACGCATGTACTGCAGAACTCTAAAAAAGAACCCTAAAAAAGGTGGAAACGATCTGTGACACGACCCCCTGGGATCATTGTACATGTATACTGAGTCCAATCGCTTCATAGCTACAGCACACCGTGATCTACATGTACATTGCACTGTAATCTGCTCGGCAAGTTCTCGTGCATTAATTCATCACTCTTGTAAAATATCGAATGTGCTCTGCGCTTACAAAATCAAGTCATATGCAAGTACATTTACAGGAAAAAATTGGACCCCTAATTTACAGAATGATCAAACAGTCCTAACACATCCAACAGTCCTGGAGCCGAAAATTTCAATGATTTTACATGCATGTAGTAAAACTTCATAACGAATACAGCAAACCAAAGATTTTCTTCATATCAATACATGTGTACTCTGTTTTATTCAAACATATAGCTTTGACATATTTACAAGTATATACAAGATTTCTTTTTAACGAGTTCCATTGTTCTGACAAAGAAACAAACTTTTTACCAACATATATTTCGAACCATTAGTGTTTCACGTGAACAGCGTATTGTGTACTCTGGAGCAAATTATTCAGAATACTTCCAAAATGTCATCACCACGCAAGAAATAGCCACGATTTGGATTTTTCAAGTACATGCACAACTGTGTTAGCAAACACATGTACAGTACTTCTAATGCAGTCAGTTTGCCCAGTGAAGATCTTATTCATTAGGAAATTGACCCATCTGTTTAGCATTTGAAGAGGCGTCCATGTCCCCACTGGATAAAACTCTGATCATACTCCCCGTATCAAGTTAACAGCATGGAGACTTGGAAGGAGTGACTGAAATCTAAAGTGGACTAAAAAAATTCACCTTTCCTGAAGCACAATTAACTAGCTTAATTAAATCAAGAATACTTTTTGTGGGCTGTGGTAACTTTAACCGCAGAACAGTTGGAGTATCTCTCTTGCAAAGCAAGAGAGTCCACGCAACATCGGCAAAGCCATCAGCCATTTTTATTTCTCCCCAAAGCAGACAAATGGGTCAATTTGGAGTCACGTCAGAGGAGTTCAGGGATGATACTCTGGCTTGGGAGGGAATAGAAAGAAATTTTGAGTTCAACTTGGTAGTCATCAAATGCATACATGTGTGTACTTGGGGGAATGTATAAACACTACATCCTGACTGATTAAAGTAGGTCATATTATTAAACCTCCATATTGATAATCAAATGAAACTCATTCCTCGGCAAGGGCTGAGAGGTAAATGAAAAGAAATGCCCTACATGAGGGCTTTCAGCTGTTCCTTGAATATACATGTGGTGTGATTGAGGTGCATGTACACTGTACATGTATGCACCTGGACTGTTCGGATCCCAGATTTCAACCTCATAGAAGCACCCAAATTCAACTGGCACTGAGGGTGCCTGGCATGTTTGGTTCCCCGACTCTCGACCTTCTTGATATACTTGTTTTCAGACTCGCAACCCCGCACTGACCTCTTTCCCAAGAGCATGAACATACATGGATTGGATTTTCAAGATTATTTGTATCTCTTACAGAAACATTCCCAATGGCATTGGATAACATGATCTGTAATATTTGGCAAACATTTTGGAAAAGATTAAATTTGTTTCACTGCAATGAATTGTTACATTTGTCCAAGTGTTATACATGCATGCCATATGATGAAAACCAAGTCACACAAACGATTCCTTCCAATGTGCGCAATCTGCACAAATATTTTTTGGGTGGTTAATTTCAGTTCAAAGCATATTTTTCATCAGGCAGAAGTAAATCCAAAAAGATTCAGGATTCTGTCAATTTCACTGCGTAAGAGCAGTCAGATACATGAACATCCACATTCTGTTTAGAATGTGAATGTGGCAACAACCACAAAGCTATCAGTATCATCCCTGACTTTCTCCTAATGGTTCCAATCTTCGGCTGGAGCAAACAAATCAGTCAAACCTCCACCTGAAAAATCCTGTCAAGTGCTGCATCCACTGCTATCTGTCAAAGAAGCAAAAGGATATGTTAAATATCACCCCTACCCCAACCCCATTCACCTGCGGATCGCACCTCAACGAAAGAGTGCAAGCCCCCATTATGCTTGGCTCTCAAAGGCAAGTCAGTGAAAGCTCTCGTCCAGCTATTCAGTGCTGTGAAACTTGGCAGACTATTTTGAACCAATACTCTGAATAATTTGCTCCAATCAATCCAATGTCACTGTGGTAGACAAATACATGCACAATGCAAATGGTAGGGGATCTGGTAAAGAAAGGCACTTGTTAAATTGTGTGGACAGACATTAGATATCATGGAACTTCAGCGCTGGTGTTTGGTCATGAAACCAAACCTTGAAATACATCAACCTTTCCCCATAAATCCCCGACCATTCACAGTTCAGTACAAATCATGCACAATAAGAGTTGATATTTTCTTAAAAAGCTTTACAGCTTTGAACTGAACAAAGATACAAGTTTCAGGCGTCACTTTACCTCTCATCAATAGGTTGGGTATGCTTTACACAAAATAAAGGCCAAATTAAGACGTCATGAGCTACTGAAGCATTATGTCGAGTTGTTTCAAACTGCAGTCATCGATCGTGTCCACAAATAACAAATTCAGCCACGTTTGAATTTTGCATTTTTGAAATTTTTTTTAACCGAAACTTGCCATCTGTTCACATACATTCAGTTCAAATCGAAGCCGTTTCATACACGTACATGCCCCTCCCCCAAAAAACATCAAACTACATCACATTTTATACATTACCTTTACATAATACTACCTTTTGTCTTAGAGAGAGATGTAATGGTAAGGTATCCCAGGAAGATACACCCGTATCTGCCATCTCTTTAAAGCAAGACAGTCTCTGGCTGAAGTTCCAGCTTCACGAGCATGGAAAAAATAAATGGGCCGTCAATAGAAATTGCTCCATCTTTTGTTTAATTTCTACGGATTGGTCTTTTAAAGAATGTGCCCCCCACATAAAAACTTTTAAGAATGAATCCAAACTCTCCATGTGGTTACTGGAATGTAAGATATATGTACATAAAGTGTGATTTAAAGTTTTTTCTGAAGTACATGTATTATCTGGCGCAAATCATAATGTTGCTTAAGTATTCTTTATGGTAATATTCTCAATACACTATATTCAGAAGTTTTGTTAAGCTGTACTTTACAGCGAACAGTTTCATTTTTATTTCACAAACTTATATTTTCAGTACCATTTTGGAAAGACAAACATGTTAAAAAATGTGTTTTTATAAAGGAAATCTGTCTTTTTTCGTGCTGAAAATCTGACGAACTGATGCTTACCAAAGATTTGGTTAAGTTGGCAAAAGGTGCAGGCCAACATAAGCATGATCTCACAAGCCATCAACCAAAAGGTTGACGCTTTCCTGTAAACAAAAGACAATGACCTAAATGTGTTAGATTAATATGTACACAGATGCATGCACTGCAGACAATGCAAACCTGGGATTCACTGCCAGTTCTATGCTATGATGATTGTGGTAGCTTGTAGATCAAAATGCACGAGCAAGAAGTAAAATTATCAAGAAAGCGCAATTGGCTCAACTCACCAACTGTTAATCTTGCCCACTGGCCAGGTTTCATTTACACCTTTGACTTTGAGGATAATCAAACCCACACTCCTTTTGATGTGTGTGAAAATAGCCGGTTGACAACGAACTGTAACTGCCCATGACGAATGCTGTGGGTAGAACTTTGAAGCTTTTGGAAATTTCGCATTTTTCTTCTTGTTCTCTTTGAAACAGCTTAAAATAAATTCAGTTACTGTACATGAAATTAAGACTTAAAAGATTTCTTGAAATTCAATTTGACAATAACTCGGACCACAATTAACGTAATTTGAAACGAAGCTTATCAGTTGTGATGTCAAACTTTCCACATATTTTCAACTTTTTTTCAAGTTTCCATTTAAGAAAATGCAACTTTAAATTCCAACTGGAAAGAACAAGTGTGTTCCACCAATTTTTCCTGTTAAAGTGGAAAGAGAATGCGGATACCGGGCCAGGTTTTTTTGTACATAGCTTTGTCACAAAACACTCAAAAATTCCAATACAGTACATTTACAGTACTAAACAAGTTTCAAATTGGATAAACAGAGTGTCACTGGCCCAGTACTGCTCCACATGGTTTTCAGATCTGCTGAATGCTGACATCACTTAATGGTCTTCACTTAAACTCCCTCAGATCTCAAATGCGCAAGTTGCGAAGGGGACACACACTGCATCTGGACGTCGTCACCCACTACACCTGCATGTTCAGCTGTTTCATCTGGATCTTGCAGCTGAAAAGGGAGCTGATCATACTTACATTTGTACACTGTTATTTACATAAGTGTACAGGTACTTTGTCTGTCTGGAACCGGCAGACCGAGTTCAAGGTTGATCTTGCCTGGCACAACTGGCACACAACTTCAGGGAAGCTTCCTCTCCGTTCACATGAAGACAAACTCCCCCACTGCTTGACGAGAAGGCTTCTTGCTGGCTTTTGTCACTACTGACGCTGCCATTGCCAAGACGGACCTCACTCTGGTTCATCTTCTTCAGCAGCTCAGCGAGGGCGCTCTGGTTAAACAGCACTTTACGCAGATACTGGACTTCCCCTTCCAAAGCGCTGATTTTCTTCTTCGCCTCGGCAGACTCTTTTATCAGCTGACAGTTCTCCTTGGAGAGCTGCGAGTTCATCTCTTCTAGACTGTGGAGGTACATCTTTTTCTTCTGCCGATTCTCACGAGCCGCGATGGCATTTTTACTGTTGTTTCTGTTCTTGGTTTTACACCACGGCCCGCTCTGGTTGCTGACTCCCCTGAAACTAGTGCTGGTGGTGCTGCGAAGGGCTGTCTGCCTTCTCGACCTGGTCAACTCTCTAGCCACAGCTGCACCGTCTTCGTGGTGTTCACCTTCTTCCTGATTTATACCAGAGTCCTGCAGGAGGTACTCCAACAAGTCTTGATCTGTCTCCTCATGCTCGTCCATTTCTGATTGACGTGGAGAGCTGTACGGTTCAGACCCAGACAGGGATGCCGTCATTGACATTGGGGAAGGGCTGCGGAAAGCTTCTTCCCTTGTTGCTTTTGAAGTGGTGCTAGTGTCACTTGTCAAGTCAACAAACGAGTCGAAAGCACCACCTTCAAAATCAAGATTCAACAAATTCTCACCATTATTACTATTACGCCTGTCAGCACAGCAGGAGTTTAGGCTTGCGAGAGTAATTGTGTTGAAATCAGCTTGAGAAGAGGACGTCTCTAACGTTACAACAGCCGATTCAATGCCAAGATTATCCTCAATTTGACTGTTATCTAATTCATCAAACCCAGCAGAGAAAGGCCACTCTTCATCCAAAAATGACTGCACTGGCTCCATCTCCTCTGTGACTGTTATTTTAATAGGCCTAAGTATATTATTAGCCAGACACTGACGTCTCGACCATGTAGGCCCTATCTTACAACAGTTGGTCCAGAACTTGGGCCCAGTTCGCTGTTCCAAAAACAACACAGTTCGTCTCCTCGATACTGGCCAAATTATACGACAATTGGCAGAGATAATTTCAAAGACTGACAAGAAAACGACAGTGCGTGCAATTTTATATATCTTACCAAACCCTCAGCAAAAAGGCGGCAAATTTCCTTGAGAAGTGTACGAGCAGCCACACGGACGACGAAAACTGGAAGTCTGATGCATGTGCGTGCGTGCGTACAGAATGCAACTGCTGTACTTCCCTACTCAACAGGGATTGGTCAATGTCGATCACATGGTAGTTTTGTCGAAAAATCATTGGATACTATTTTCTAAGATTGACGTCATGCTAAAACGTCGACAAAACGTTTCAAGCCATCGCCAACGGATTGTTTTGGCAATGATGCTATTTACAGGGTGGAAACTTCACTGCAGAATTTGGCAATAAAATAGCGCGTCTCCACTGCTACTGAAAAATGATATAAAAACATGAACTTATACGCCGACATCCTCAGTGCTCATGTAAATGTGAAGTGCAGTGTAAAATTATTCAGGAAAATGGAAATACATGTAGACTCACTAGGCTGCAGGATTTGGGGCGCGGAAGGATATTTCCCGACGGTGATTGTTATCTGTTTGTTATTAAAATTAACAGAAAAAAATCACCGTTGGGAAGTTGCGAAACTGCTGCTGTCAGCAATTTTCCTTATCCATTGTAGCCAGAGTGCCATGATATAAAAAAAGTCCACAGGAGATAATCGTGGCTGGTCAGATCCTACACACTGTATTTGCTGAACGCGAAAAGTGCTCACACACTGAATGCTCTCTCAGCCACTGAAACGGGATCAATATACCATTTTAAAAAAGTGAAGCTGCAATGAATTTTTCTCAGACACAATTCTTCAACTTCGTTCTTTTCTGCAATGAATACAACTCTTTAACAATCCTCTTTGGTTGAATGATTTGAAAATTGCACTTTTTTAAAACAATTTAAATTATCCATGCTTTCCAGGGCAACTGAGGGCGCTGTTGCTGTGAACAATGACTTATCTAAGGAAGACAGTTTTTCTATTCAAAATGTGAACCCAGAAGTTACTCACTGAAACCGTTGGAGAAAGGGAATGATGCTTGCTACTTATTGTTATCAAAACATAATGAATCAGGAAAGAAGAGAAAAATCGAGTTCAGCAAAATCTACAAAAATGCAGAACTTTTTTGTGAACAAACCACATTGGGGTTTTCTTCCTGGGATGACATCAAAGTTTGCTCATGAATTTGGAAATATTCAATAGCGTAAAAACCTAAAAGGTAGTAAAATACCCTCTGAAATAGTAAAGGAAAAGTTGAAAATAAGGTTAACTAATAATCGTAAAGGTGCATAGTAAGGTTTGTTTTAAAACAAACTGATTGCAGCAACCATGGGCGGAAATCTCCCCTCGATATCGGGGGGGGGTTGACATCAATTTACACTTTTTTGTGCACACCGTGTTTGTTTTATTCCATTTATAAAAACTCAAAAGGGAAAACCCTCGATCCATCGATTTCTTTAGTACTTTGTTTTGCTTAAAACATGGAGGGGGCATTCGTCATTGTCTCCCCCAATACCAAATTCATGGGAGGGGGCCTTGCCCCGTCCCCCCGCCCCCCGGATTTCCGCCCAAGGCAGCAACCTTTAACCATGCATTAACTGCCCAGTGTTTGTTATAGTCTGACCATTTTATCCCTCTTTTTCGCACTGAGATATCAAACTCGAGCACGCATCGATGTGACAGTCTACCCATACCATGACACGATAGCGGGATATTTGATAGCATAAATAGGTACAATCTTTGAACCAGGTTGTAATCCTCACTCAACAAGCTTTTCTTGCAGATTTCAAATGTGCGACCCTAAAATTAAAAGTAAATCCGGCCTGCAAATGCGAGCCATTTTCCCCAACCAGACAACCAAACAACAAAAACAAAATACACACAAACCCCAAACAACCCAACAAACAAACAAACAAACACCCCAACAAACAAACAAACAAATAACCCAACACCCCAACAAGCAAACTCCAATCTGGCCTCCGATCAGCAACATTTTGATGGCTTTATGGAGAAAAAGGCAGCTTTTGACAGAGCATCAAGTTTGTAACTTCCATTCAAAATTTTAATACAGACTGTGCGATATGACTGCAGAATTTACAATTCCACACATCTACATGACACATATTAATAAGAATTATTACAATCGTAACTAATATCAACAAAAACACCTGTCAAAAATAAGGGAAAAAACGAAAAATGCATTCTCAGGTCAAAATCAAATTAAATACCGTTCTTTATAATCCAATGCCCGTACTTCTGCTACAAACGCTGCCTGTAATCCAACTTCTCAAATCACCCAGTATAAAATATGGCTTTGCTCAATTAACTCAGAATTCACATGTTAAGGTGCAACCATGCTAGAGATTTCCCCTAGGAAAAGATGGTCGAAAATTTTAAGACACGTTGAGGGCACAAGTCCGAATTTAGCGAGACTTTAATAAATCCAAATGTCGTCAAACGACCAATAGAGCGCTTGTCAGCGTTCTCAAGGGGCGTCACCTAGTAGCTTTGGTCATACTTTCTGCTTTTCGGGGTGCAGTGGGGATATGTTCTTCATTTTGATTAGGAATGGGTATATCCCAGGTTCCCGTCACGGAGAGGGAGCAGGTAGGCCAACAGTTCTAGGGGCTGGCAACGGATGGGGGTCTTGGCATTAAGGAAAGGGATATATACTTCCCTCCCCATTCTCCCGCCAGACCAGTGATATATTTTTGGGGGGCTAGCGACATAATCCCAAAGGCTAATTACTGGTAAATGTTCAGATTTTGTATCACGGCAAAGCCATCCCACCCATAATTTCAATTGCAGCCAATAGAAATAAAACCTCATTTTCCCCTGGCAAAAATGTGGCTACTTCAGCATACGTTAGCCTGAAGGGGAGTGGGCAAAGGTGTCCAAAAAAAATGCAGCAAAAAGGGAGTGCTTTGAGGCTAGCAGTTACTTTTGAATTGTGGGGGGTATCGCAAGTTTTCACTTGGTTCATTTTCAACCGAGAGGGACATTACAAATCAATTATCCCATTCTAACCACCTTCAGAATTTGCTGATTAATTACTTAGCCACACGTAATGTTTAAGTCTGCATTTTTCGCAAGTTGCCTATCTACTGAGTGGTAATACTGGAAGCAGCGATTGATTGAAACTGGCAAAGGAATCGTTCAGCGTTGTACGGCCACATGTTTCGATTTTGTTTGCACTGTTTGGTATGTCAGTAGGAAAAGTTTTGTCTACTGTGAAAAACCTTCTTATTTATAATATATACAGAATCAGGAATACCATCTGAGACTAGCAGCTTACGTTGACATGTGCCAATTCTGAAGATAGGATGTACACATACTTTTATATACAGGTTTTGTTTGGTTATCTTTGAATGCAACGCTGAATAGTATGCTATCTTTTGCCCAACGATGTAACTTTTTTATACAATGACGTAAGAAATAGCACCAGCGAATAAATCAAACCACAACAGTGAAATTTATGAAGTGAAATTTTGCAATGATACCTGGCCTTGCATTGGACAGGGGTGTAGGTGAATGCTATGGTCGAAAACAGGAGTCTAATCGAAGGCTTTGACAGATCACAAGATACACTACTTGCAGTGAATGGTCAGTCACATTGCACCTGTAATTGGTCAGTCCCCATGGATACATTAAGTGCAAAAGTTTCAGGGGGAAAAAATCCAGCCCTAGCATTCCATTTGAGTTGTTCCTGGGAAAACTTGAAAAAATTATCTTGCTCTCTATTGCGAAAATGATAGACTGTCTGCAAGGAATAACCGGCCAATCTTTTGATATCGTCTTCATAATCAGTTAGACATTCACCTTCCCGAACAAGAGACACTTGGCTTCACAGCAATGCTAAATGAAACAAACAATTCCCTGTAGAGTTTCAGAGGTAAATGATATTTGCATAAGGCACAAGCGAAACCAGTGGTGATATAAAAACTGCCACAACGAGCAAGCTGTCTGAATCAAAACGGTGTATTTCTGAAAAAAAAACAACGGAGGATGGGCTGAAAATTTCACAAGAAATGCCTGAACCAGGTCACCGGTGCTTTCCCATCAGACTTGGCTTGGCTGAAAAATGTAGTGTTTGAACTGATACAGCGTAAGTGCGTGTCAAGCAAGAGAATGTTCTGCACAGATCCCTGATGGCCTCTCTACATCACATATCCCACAATCCTTAGCAGTCTGCCACCTTTGATGCAAGCCATGTCCTATTCAGACGCTCTGCGGACATCGTTGTGGATTATGACATTACCAAACTAAACAGGAAGGAGCCACGGCCGTTAGGTGGCAGGTCAGAGAGGCATAAGGGATATGTATGATGCCGCAGCCAAGGATCCATTACGTACGTGTACCACTGTGACCTGATCTCCCGAACCCTGCAATGACGTGACTTGTTTTTATGGGGTTTAAGCAAGTCTGAATACTCAACTGATCAACTAGGAGGCCAAAAAATTCACAAAAGATAACTGTAAAGAATGAGAGCGGTTTTCACAAAGGCATGAATGATTCTGCTAGCTTGAAGCAGCAGTCAGATAAATGGGCACATGTTTTGGGACACTGGGTGCTAACATGCACCTCGGCTTCCTAACCATAACCCTTCCCTCCCTCTCCGGCCAGTTTGCCTTTTTGGAGGTTCCTCAATCTGTCAAAACAAAATTTCCAAAACATGTTGGCATATCACCAGAAAGTGGCTATGCTAACCGACGCAAGCGGCCTTTCACTTCCGACTGTGCCTTGTCATCAAACTTTACCAAGCAGTTGTTTGTTGCCGCGAGTAGGAGTACATCACAACTGATCACATGTCCAAGAATCGACTTCTTTATTTTGGCTAGCCATGGTACCCTGTAATCCTGGGGAGGAATACATGGAATTGCACAAGGTGGTCCATCCAAACTGGTCAACAGTGGGAAAATTGGCAAAAATTTGGACACAATTTCTTTTTTTCCCTAAACAAAAGGCCTTTTCACACAAAAGCTGTAAAGAATGGCTCTTCTGTTGAGCAGAAGATGGTGTAAGGAGACAGCCATGAAGATGTAACAACAATTAAACAGCCTTGATTCACACTTGAGGCATTTTCATGGTGCAGTACCCAATCATGTGCCAACGGGCTAGATGAAAATTCCTGATGCGTTTAAGCAGGGGGAAAAAATTGCTTGGGTTCCAGAGCCCGTTAGCGGTTCACCGCTCTCCTGCTGGGGATGAACGTGTGGAGTGAAACGAGGCGCACTCGATTTAGCATGCCCCCCTGTGGAATCCCATTACCAAACTTTTGTGTGAACATGCCACTATCCGTGACGGCACATCAATTGTGCTTGGCAATATAGCCCCTAACAGTCCCAAATCCTCTGATTTCAATATGATTTTTACATACACCCTAGGGGGTTTGGGTCAAGATGGACAAACCCTAGGTTTGACTGAACTAGCACCAGCATACTTCTGCAACTGTTCTGATTTTGGGGGGGACAGAGCATAGGTATGCTAGTAATGCCCAAATAATGGCAGATGTAAGAATGTATTCCAAGTGTGTACAGTGACAGTTGAGGGAAAGCTATACCCGATTCTTTCACAGGTCAGGTTTCAAAGTCTACCGAGGGTACTCCAAGCAACCGTACGGATTAAGAGACAAACTAAGGTGGCAACGTTCTCACCAGCCTATTCTGCCGGTTGTGGCTTCAGAGAAGAGGCTCTTTGCCAACAGCAGCCCTAGAAAGGACTCATTCTGCGGTTCGTCCGTAAACGAGAGTCATCTCATTCACAACGGGAGAATGAGAGAACTCCAAGGAGGTGATTGACGGTAGGTTGGACGTCCTGTACCTTTATGGTGGAAGGGTGCAACGCAGGTGTGAGGGTAAGGGGTTAGGGTTGGATTAACTCGGAGAGCTATGCTAGGTAACTGTACATGTCTTTCTCGCCGTCCACTCTTTCCAAGTATTCCTTCTCTATTAGGATGTCGATGCATTTCTGTATCAAGAAACCAGGTAGAGAAATGAAAACCAAGTCAAGTTTGTGTGTTGCCAACATGTTTGCAGGCTCCAGTAACTGTCTTTGAAATACATGTATATCGCTATGCTCATCAGCCTTTGAAAAGAATGACACTAGTTTAAAGGGTGACTAAATATTGAAAGGAATCTCTACAGAAACCGTGAGGTCAGAGTTTAAAGCTACATAACATTCTGGTTAAAGAAGGACCCTTCAGCATAATATTCATTGTGAGCCTGTCATCTGGGGATTATATGTGCTTTGTGCGTACTCAGTCAAAGACTTTGTCAGCATCACCAGCATGTACGAATCAAGAGCAAAAACTCAACACCTCCTTCCTGGACTCCTTACTTAAGATACCACACAGCACTAGTCGCTCAGTGGTGGCACCCACAGGGTGCTGCAAAATGTGAGGTTGCGGTAAGAAGTACTGTAGAAATATTGCTAAAATGGCTCTCCCAAGTCAGTTTGGGCGGGGGGCATTTAGTTGTATTTAGACAGCTGGCTGGAATATCTTGCCTTTCACAAAAGTCAGTGTTTGCTACTCGAAAAGAAAAGGTGAAAGACTGTGTGATATAATTAAAGCTTTGGAATTAGAAGGTCCACCTGCAGGTTACAAATTTATCCAAAAAGAAATCTTTGAGACGCTCCCCTTTTTGTTGTAAGTACGTAGACAAAGAGCAAAGGCCACAAATGGAGCCCTTACTGGTGAAAACTGAATGCAATGGGTCTGCAAGACTCTGGACTGGCCTCACCTTGATGACAGGCACTCTGGGCTTGAACCGACTGGAGAGCTGGTTCAGGACCTCTCCAAGAAGCTGTTGGTGTCTCAAAGCTTTGCGCATCTTCATTATTCTCACAATGGCAGCCTGCGTAAGGAGACAGAACAACAGGAGAAAAACACGACTGGAAGTCTTGCAAACGAACAACCGTGTCATCACAGGCCAATAGAGGGATAAAACATTTTGACTGAGCATCAGTGGGTCAAGATCAGGCCTTATTAAGTTGGTGGGGGGAAATTGCTGAGGCTGCCCACAGACCTGGTTAGAATTCTACTCTCAGGCAACTCAACTATGTTTAGAATTCTCTGAAATTTGACATGCTCTTGAAATGAACGTCAGCTCATCAACCGTTATTTCTAATTTCTCCCCGTGTACATGTAATGGTGTAGTCTAACTCAATGACAAAAGTCCAGATCATTTGCTCCGTGGATACCGAAGGTCAAGGTCTACAAGTTGAGCATAGGTAGGCATGCCACTACATGCGTCCATACCATGCATACTGAGCAATGTTCAGGAATGCTCTTGTGCGTGTACGCGTGATATGCATACAGAGCTATGCATGTGTAAAGCAATCACCACAAATCCGGCAGCGCCTGGACGGAACAAAGTTTCCCCAAGATTTTTTTGGGGGGGAAGTCGACCAAATTAACAGGACTGTGTTCAGGATCAAGAGTCTGTGTGCGTGAACGCCCTCTATTGGTGGCTATGTCGTACAGTGCCATCGCACACAGGCCAGGAACACAGCATGAGGACAGTCCAGGGAGTGGCCTACGTCCGTCAGTGCTCTCCCTACCTGTATGAGTAACTTCCGGTCCTCCTCAATGTGCTTGTGGGTGGATTCCTGCTCTTGTCTCTGCTCTGCTTTCATCGGAACGTTGATGTTGACGCGCAACTTCTTACTGCAATGTGCACATGCCAATTACATTCAAGTTCACCTTTGGTGTTTTTGAATTCCACTTAATCTCAAGCACTCCAGGCAATTATTCAGGTAATAACATTACGTGGTAATTGTGCACAGGTTTTAGAAGTGCCCTCTAGAGTGTTTTCTGCTACCAAACTTGACCAGTGCTCTTGTGGAGTTCTGCACAACGCCATCTGTATGTTACGTCGCACAACGCCATCTGTATGTTATGTCGCACAACGCCATCTGTGTGTTACGTCGCACAACGCCATCTGTATGTTATGTCGCATACTCCATCTGAAGGCCCAGTTGGCCAAGTAAATTATTCTTCTTTGCCCAAGTACTCTTCATTATAGGGTTTTGTTTCATATTTTCAACTGAACAGAAATGTTCTTGTATTGCTTGCCCTTTATCACTTTATCAAAATTAAAGAACCCTTTTTCAATGCAAAATGCATAGTTATATTGATCTCCAGATGAGTAAAATTTTGAGATAGTATCCCGGAAATGTAGCGTATGTTTCAATGAGAATCAGAGAAGGGCTGGATCACGTGATCTGACCGCCACACTTTGATAAACACAATACTATACAACCCCAGGAATGCTTACTTTTTATATCCAGTAAACAGCCTGAGTTCTGATGAAGGTTTGAGGTCCTCTTCACTTTCTTCACATTCCTGTTGAATCAGTGATTGAAAGGACAAAGACAAACTAATCCAGCGACTGGAATGAAGGCCATTACAGTGGGGCCATCCTGCTCGTAAGCAGGTGGTACGCACCTGTTACATCTCTCTTATACCAACAGGGTGTTTCGACTTGGCCAAAATGCATAGACGCACTCAAGTTTACACCTGTGCGTGAGTTTGATGGCCTTGCACTAATGGCGTCTCCTCATATCTGTATATACCCTTTTAAGCCCAGTAACCTGCCGACGAGCTGTCTTTATGTTGTAAAATCTACAGTCTTAACACCAGAAGCAAACAAACCAGTTTTCCATACTTACCAACAGTTTACATTTGACTAGAATCTGAACGACCTGAAGAAGCATGTCCTGTTGACAAATAAAAACGGAAAAAATAGGTTCAGGAAAAAAAGGAAAAACTCACCAGACACCTCACTCAACACACCAGATACATGTAGCAGTGTTGGGTTGATCAAGAAAAAGATATTTCTTCCATCTACTGGTAGTCCACTGCACTGACCCTTTTTTGTCCTGGAGAATCTTTTGATCAAGTTTTAAGACCGAAAACATTTCAGTGGAGTTCCATGACTCTGGAGATTTCCATTAATACGGGCGTTTTTCACAATAGTGTGCCACCCTGAGTTTGCAACGTGTTGGACAATCACAATGCGCAAAATGTGTCGACCCTTTCTGAACATGCACTGCTAGTCGACACGTCATGATGTGTCGACCCATTCAAACGCGCATTGCGTACAGTGACCACCGTGTAGCAATTTCTTGGCAGCGCACTATCGTGAAACACTGCCACCTTCAAGCAAAACCTTACATAACTGAGTGGGCAAAGAGCAGAGATTTGCACAGTGGGGGGGGGACTATCAAGTCCTACTCTCTCAATCTTTGAGGATGCCTACCATTTTAATTTGTGTGTTCTCCTGTAGTTGCTGTATCGTGTACGCATCGGACACGTTGAACTGTAGCAACACGGCCATCTGAAACGTCGACGCCTACACAAGGAGGTCAAGGCGAGAAAGTTTTCTTGAAAGCTCGGAACACATATTTTCACAAGAGTACAGTTATGTAAAGTAAAACTTCCCCAATCAATTTACCTGTAGCGTGTATCTATTCTTGAAACAGTTTGTGACCAGCTCCCCTTTGGACATCTGGAAGACCCACATGAGCTTCCTCCCGCTATGTTGACTTGCATAGAACGTGGTGAATCGCTGAAAGCTACGCTCCAACTGGGTGGGGATAATCAATACATTGTGTCAGTAGCACATTTCGCAATTGGCCGATACCATGAGCCTTTAGACAACAGCTGCGTCTTAGGTCTGCCACATCAACAATAATACAGGATGCGTTCACGCGGTTACTTCTGTTAACACGGGTAGGATGCTTGCGCATTACACTTGGGTACAGGAGTGTACTTCCCCTCCAGCGAGAATATACTCTCGCTGACCCGCAAGTCGTACTCCAGCCATTTGAGTGCTCAGAAGTATACTTGTGCTAACACGAGTGGCTCGCTCAAACACACCCATAGAGGGTCCAATTCCTCGGCAAACTTGTACGCTGAGCAATGTTCATATGGGGACCCATTGCATTGAGTATACGATGCATGACAGTTTTGGGCTGGTATCCTACTTTCCCAAGCAACTATTTTCTGTTTTCACTATGTTTCTTTAATTAGCAGCTTTAAACACATAGGTAGAAGGGCATCTTTAATGGGAACAGGGGCCATTTATCATTGCAACATTGCAAGAATCTCATCAAGATGACCAGCCGGCCTATATAAAAGGCAATGTGAAGGTATCTACCGTTCCCGTGCTTTGTGTTTACTGTCAAGCTTAGTTTGCAATGCAACATGGCATTTGGGTTAGCACAGTGGGCATGGTGACTTTCCTCACCTTTTGCAACTGCAAGCTGGTTTCAAATCAAACCCAAGCCACCAAGGCAGAAACATGTTCAGTGAAATACCTGATTATGAGGGGTTTTCTTGGAAATACTGATCCAGATCGAGAACCAAATAATTTCTTCCACATGTACTGTCTCTAGGATTCTTTGGGCTGTCAAAGTACACTGACAGCACTTTGGAGGATCCTTTAGTGTCATTTCTAGGGAAAATTCAAGTCAATTTTTAAAAATCCAGCAGACAAAAACATGAGTGCTGCTTGTGAGGTTTTAATAACCTAACGAACCTCTCAATACAATACCTCCCCGGCAATACTGAGCCAATCTCACCTCGCTGGGCATGTTGAAGGTGCAGCCCTGCTGGAACGGCCAGGAGCCCGAGCACAGGACCTGGATGCTGAAGTCAATGTCCAGGGGCTCGCTGCTGGACAGGTGTGCCTTAAACTGTTCATTCAGGTCCTTACTGACGCCGATGTCCTGGAACATCCGCTGCAGCTTGGAGGTGTACTCAAAGCCGCAAGCTTGCTGTGGGTCAGACAACAGTTCAGGATTATGAAGGATTTGATCTACAGAAAGCTCATTGTAACAGACTTGTGACCAAAGGGCACGGTACTTAATTCTGATCTAATACAAATCTGACAAATCTGATCTGACACATCTGATACAAAAATATTTGGAAGGGGGAGGGTTATAGGGAACTTCCCTTTGAATAGCACTATAATCATAAATGAAGAGTACCCTTGAAATAGTCAGAGCTTAGCTGCCTCGGAAAAGAGACAGGGATGCAATCCTTACCAAATAAGGAATACACCTACCTTTGAAACCATTAGCCATGTAGTTACACCTGCCCCGACTTAGCACCAGACACGGGGTGTATATACATGTAAGTGTATACAGGGCCAATGAAAAGTGGTCTTTATCAGTTATAATTGAGAACTGCTCTGCTTTTAAAAAATTAACGAATGGGAGATTAACGATTAACGAATGGGAGAACAAAATTAAAACAAATTATTGGCAAAATGGCCCAGCCCCTGAAAGGTATCTCATTAACATAGAAAATTTGCGTATCTGTGACGTACATATGAAAAGACATTGTCGGGCCCTGCTAGCACGTCAATGCTTGTCTTGGGTCGAGTTCGAAAATTCTGTCCATTTTTTTTGGATGAGTTTAGAGATCAGGCTCACCTGATTTGTTGCTGCAGCCTGTGGCAACACCTATAAAGATCGGACAAGCCTGCATAACTTTCCAGTCGAAGCAAAATTTAGATGAATTTGGACATTGAATGTCAGGCTGATTAGAGCCAAATGGTCAGGACTGACAGCGAGCTACAAACTGTGTAGTGCACATTTCTGGCCACAGTGCTATCTTCCGAACACGTATGATTCGTTGGGATTAAGTTAATCAATTGCTGAAGTCAGACACTGCGCCCACGATCTTCGGGAAAATCAAAGAAAGCCAGTGAACAGAGAGGAGTGAACAGAGAGGGTGAGAAATGCTTCCCAATTGGTTTGACAGCTATTCCGCTCAATATACTCGTTTGTAATTTCCCATAAGGTGGTCGTACCGCATATGCACATACTTTAACAGGGCGTATGCATCGTAAATATGTACATGTACATATTTTTACGATCTAACATTCCTCAGGAATGGAAATTGTGCGTGTCCAATGTCCATGTTCCTCTCCGTTCCAGACGTACCAAAAGCGTGCCTGACTATAATTGTGGGTTCTCCAATGTACGTCACACATAAGGCCATCATTTATCAGGATTAAAACATTCATTTGAGGGGTCAGTCAAATTTAAGCGGCTTTGCAAAAAGGTTGAACCGCGGTTTGTCCGAAGTCACCGCGGTTTGTCCAATCCTTAGTTACAAGCCGACGACCGCGGTGTCCTGCTCACTTTACATATCAGTGCAACTGACTAACAAAGCCCCTATTGTTATTTAAATACGTGCGGACCGCGGTGATCGCGGTCGGCTCCACAGAAGAATTAGCAACTGACTGCGGCCACCGGGGTGACATTCCAAAGCTGTCTAGGTACTTTTCAGGAAGCCGGCATACCGACTCCAATATTTCTCGGGCATTTTTTAAGGGGGAAAAAACGCGCACATTGTATGTCACTGTTTCGCTCCCAAGAACATACTTTTACTCCGGCTGCCTTGTTTGTGTTGTTGGTTTGCAGTTCTGGGAAATGATCTCCATAACGTGTACGTAAAGTTGTATTTTTGGTTGAGACTTGTGAGTGATGAAAAATGCAACCTTAACAAAGGGAATCGTATTCCATTTTTACATCCCGTATTGTGTTACTGGCATACTAGTGAATACTTTAAACAATTAATTAACAGTTTGTCCACGGAGGTCTTCCATGGACCCTATAAGAAGCCATGGCCACTGTGACCACAACCACCGGCTCACCAACAAATAGGAGAAAAAACAGGCTGGTTGGGGAATTTCCTTTAACACACAGGGCACATGCAACAAAGATGGAAACAGAAATTGGGTGTATAGTTTAATGGAAGATGGGTGTGCGTGCAAACGTGTGAAATCTGAACATGCACAGTATTTCCCCACCTATGACGTTGGGACGTCATTGCTGTCTTAAAAGTGCGCCATCTTCTGTTCCTGCATGAAGCAGATATCCTGCACGCACGGTGCTGCAGAGACACGTTCACAGACTGGACAAAAGTGACCAGTCCAGACCAGTAAAAGTAATGTATCCGAGATAAGGTGTTGCGACGGTCCCCACCTAGATTTAACATTTCAGGATAAATGCAGAGCGGAGAGCAAGGAGAGGAGCTTTGGCAGAATTGGTTTGCTTGCCTTGAGTTTGGAGATCATGCTGGCTTCCGCATCATCACTGGCCGAGTTGTGATGCACCAGTCGCTTGGCCAGCATCTTGGAGTAAAACTTCTGAAACACATCCTTGTCATCAATGTATTTGAACACCACCATCTGCGACGGCAAGGAGGAAAGAAGCATATGAAATGTTCTCCAACTTCTCTTACGTACAGCTCAGTTCAACGCAGGGGCCGAGAGGGATAATTAAGAATTTATTGACCAGCAGAAAGAAGCCTGACGAAGTTGGACAAAGCCTGTCTGGGATTGTTTGGCTGTTTCTTTCTGTTCCTAGATTATCCGTTGTCAATTCCGAAATTCAAAGAATGACCCATTTGGCACTTGGGAACAATTGACGGCAATCGAAAATGACAAACGATGCGAATTGATGGGTTCTGGCAGGGCATCTTGTCGATAGCCCCGAGGGTCAAGGATAATGGGCGTAATCGGATGACACTCGGTGGAATAGTGGAGTACTCACCACTTGGTTGAGAGTGTCTTCAAGCTCCGCCTCTTCGGGGTTCTTGGAGCTCTTCTTGAGAAGTGAGTCGCAGTACTTGGCCAGCAGCTCGGGGGACTTGCTGGAGGAGTTGGCCATCTTAGTCACGGCGTTGCTGTTAATGAACCGCCCACAGGCCTGGAATGAGACAACAGACGTAAAATAATTACCAAAGCTACAGTCCTTGAAGCTTGAATGTTTTTTGGACTGATTCATCATTTCCTTCTTGTTGACAGCTTTGATTAACTGAATGGCTTCAGATTTCCTTAATGCTGATAAAAAATCAGAAGGAACTATTTTTGGCAATGTATACCATCTTCTTCTAACATTGAACCGAATGGGTCTGTCAAAGTTTATTTTTGACAAGGTTTTAGCATGGAATGCTTAAGATTTGGGGTTTAAGGAATTTGGGTCATTCTTGGTGTGTCCTGAAAGGCAACCTCTATTTTCACAGAGCTGTTTTTGATTAATCAATTAGATAAATCAAATATAGTCAAGACACTAATTGACTCATCAGGTACACAGATTACACTTGTGGGCCAACAAAGCCAAACGATTCATGTATTAAAGTAAAGAATTGATGCTAAAAAAGGGAAGGGTTATTATTAATCCTGCAGTGGCTCTCTGTTCCTAGTTTCTCGAAACCTCAAACATGTGAGAACACAGCACGGCCTGAACAATCCTGAACACCTGAAATCGCTCGTGGTGTCAATCAACAGAGTTGACGCTCCACAGTTTTGCCACTACCGCATTGTGCACGCATTCATAATAAAATGAACTGTGTAAGATTCCACTTTTGCAGTATTCTCACCTTATCGAGGGCGGCTACAAAGCCAGAGTCGTTGGTGAACGACGTCAACACTAAGGCATTGTATTTCCTGTGCACATCAAGAATTGTCTGCACATACATTTTGGGGTCCTGCAACACGAGAGAAACCAATTAATCCCAATTAGAAACTTGAGTTCATTTTTTACATTTGACATGAATTGGGCATGAGAAATGCAAATTCTGTTCAATAACGGGAAATTTTGCTCTGCTTTTACAACCTGGGTAACAAAGCAACGACTCTTGCCACCTGGCCCACACTTCAGGCCATACAGACAATTTGCTACGGAAGCACGAAATCCTTGACAAGCGTGATCTCCATAACAAGTGTGCTCTCCATGAGCAGCCCGTGGGCGCTTGAGGGCTCCGCACACACTCAACCTCCAGGGACTAGTTCCAGCCTCTGTGTACGTTATGAACTTTAATCACGGGGGAATCACTCAAGCGTGGGGATTAAATATAAATGTCATACATCCGTTGTTATGAACGTAGGGAATCTCTGCGGAAGTTTACTCATCAGCCAGCGCTAAGTGGTTCAGGTCTCAAATCAGACATGCCTAAATGGATTTGTCACCTGTTTAGATGGGCTTGGGTAGAGGAAAAAAACAAGTTGAGCAATTGCACATTTGGCTGCAAAGGTTAAGTACACAAGGGAAACTTACCAATCACATCTCGTTCCAATCGATCGTATCATCATATCAAGATGTGACTAGCTTAATTCTTACAGGAAATGGTCCACTGCTGTGACCATGGTCTAGAGGGTAACGGCTACTTGGTCCTGAGGACTCACCGATAATGCAGCGTCGCCGCATTTTTCAATGGCTGAGAGGCCTTGGTTGTAGATATGCTGCTCTAGTAGTGTCATCAGCTCATTCAGACCATTGGGGACACGGGACACCAGACTGTACATTCTCGCTAGGTCTGCAAGTCCAGAAAAAAAAAAACAGAGAGAACAAAGACATTAAGTATGGCTGAGCCCCGATATGCCAAAAAAACTTAGCTGTTGTGAGAAATGAACCCAAAAGTGGAGGATTTCCACTGTCGTGTTCTTCATATGAAACTTTATGACAATGGCCCTATGGACTAACACAGGAAAGTGGACACTGATCTTGGCTGGGTAGCAACTACCTCATGGTTTCACATCTACACAGCATGTCCATGTGCACCGCATATCTTTGTCTTCATAAACAGAAATCAGTAAGAAGTCGTTATGCCCATCGGGAATGACACCGAAGTGTTTACAGGTAAATTTTCAAACTTTACAAAGGAGGGCACTCTTCAGCTTTGGTAGCCAGCATGTAAGTTGCATACCAGTAAAAACCAAACAAAACCAAAAAATGGTTATCACGTGAGGATATACCGCGCACTAACAACCCTCCTTTGTTTAAGGAATGCCTCAAAAATGTTGCAACGTTGCTGTTCCCACTGGAATGCTCCTTTGTGGAAGACTGTGTACAATGTATTTCTGAGCATGCCAGACGAGTTACCATGCACACACTGCTCTAAGACAGAACAGTGGGTGTCCCAATGGCAACAAGCAACGCTCTGCTTGAAAGGTTCGTTGGCTTTCGTCTTTAGAGACATTCCCTTATGTCCTCTAAGCTAGATGAATCATTTGTCAAATTGCTTCTCAAACCCAGAAGGGCAGTAGCAGACTGAACCTTATGGGTGAGCGTTCTCAGGAGAACCTACCTTCGTTCTTGTCCGCATCTAGTAGGTTCTGGAACTCAGCATGGAAGATGTCCAGGTGCTTCTCAATTAGGACCCGCTCGCAGCGTTTAGCCAGCTCATCATGGGTGCTCTCATGTAGGTAGACCTGGACTCTCCGTCTTTCCTCCATCAATCGATATTCGGCCTGACGCACAAAGAGGAAGAGACGATTCCCAAGGAAAGGGTGAAGGCTGGTTCATGCTTCAGCCGAAATGAAAGCGAAGGGAATTTGACACCGGGAAACATTTGCAGCGAGATTTGCTTGAGTTGGAAAGTGTTAAACTGTTGAGAAATCACAGCCCGGATATTTGACGTTTGCTTTTGCATTAATTATGAACCGGCCATTGTGTCACAGCTGATGATTTTAGCCATCAAAAAACCATGGCGATGATAAAAACTGCCAGTGTTGTTAAACTCTGGCCTGTGACACTGTAAATCCTAAACCTGATAGACAAAATACCACTTACACACATTGTGGAATTTAAATTTTAAATTTCCAATATCTCACCTAAAGTGTGGGGGTTTTCAAGTTATTGGACTGTGCTGATATTCAAATACCTAGATATTTGATAATTTGTATTTAGATGTTTACTTTCAAAATCGAACATTTTGAGGTGAAACTTAACATTTTTCCTTAGAAAGGAAAAAAATTAATGTTTTTAATGTTTGAAAAATTGCATCCTGAAAGCATATTTCAAGGCGTTATGAGTGAACTTAACTGCATTCGAGTGCTTACGCCCACCGTGGCAAAAAATTACTTTTCCTTAAAGATTTCTTTGTTAAATTGTTTTTAACCAGGTACATGTAAACTTTTTGTTTAGCTTTTGCAGGAATTTGGTACAACTGAATATTCCAATGGTCCATCCAATCAAAGGTTGAATAATTGAATATTCAACAATTCAAATTGATTCAGCCTTATATGCGTATGTTTCACCCTCATTCAATGTGACCGGACCCTCGTGAACCATACGGAAATTGCCAATCCTCTGTTGAGCCTTCTTGTTTTGAAGACTTTGTTTGAACAAAGTTAACAAATGATCACATTGACACTCTTTGTACCGGTATGTGCTCTAGAAGGCTTAGACTGAATAAAACACTACAGAATCTTGAAAAGAAATGCTACATAAATATGATATTTAGCCTCAAAGTGGTTGCTAAGATGATAAATGATTTCCATTTTCAATCGATCACTTGGTCTGTTTTCCACTAAATTTCTCAATTTGAGAAGTTTTTCCGCAACAGTGAGACAGGCAAGAATCTCAAGTACACAATACAATCAGTTCTATGTATGTAGCTAGATTTTTTGTTCGACTTTCGTGAGTGATATTTGATGCTTCTGCGCAGCGCGATCTACATGTGTTTTACATGTCCAAAAGTGATCCAGCCACGTATTGTGCACGGTACAGTGCGGCCTGGCACACGTACCACGGCATACATGTACATGGAATTTCGATGGAGCCGGTGTGCATGTTCATGTGGTTCATGCGTGTATAGTACATGCAAAACAGGGGATATATACCGGTAATTTCAAGATTATCCTGGCAATTTTATAACGACAGATAGACCTTGATTTAAATGATAAACTTCATGTTAAGTTACTGTACTTCTGTGTTCGTCTTTTGTTTCCGGGTCACTGAATTCTTGCATTAGTAAGGCCATAAGATTATGTGGGATGAATGGAATCGGTGCTGAGTTAGGTTGATATCCAAATGCGTCCGGTCGGGAAGAGAAAAAAATCTAGCACAAAACCGTCAGCAAATCTAAACCCTTCAGACCTTTCTCCAGCACAGCCCACTTTTGAAAACTTCAGGAGAACTTTGAATTCTTTGTTTTCAGCCTTCAAAAACTGCATCAAAACGTAAACAAACTACCGCTTACAAAATGACCTTTTCACAAAAATTGGTAGTTTTGACCACTCTGGTACTATTTCTCAATTTTAGTTTCACAAAACACATTAGGAAAAGGCCTTATCTTACCATTAAAGTATTTTGGGAATCTTTATTTCCAACAAGTGAAAATAAGACGTAAATTTTATGAAATGAAGCAGCTGGTTCCCTGGCACAAATTCCCATGGCCCTCATTACGCATGCAAATGACCATAAAAACAGGACATGCGCAGTTAACAAACAAGTAAGAGAATCATTATCGAATGAGACTAAATCAGACACATTTAACTTAAAAAAACATGGACCAATCATCTCTTGAAATTCACGGGCTCAAGGTTCAGCGAGATGGGTGATGCTACTTAAGTTATTGACACGCATGCAATCAGCACGCCCTGATGTGACTTTCCAATTTTGACAATAGGTCTTTCATGTGCCTATGTAAGGGCCAATCAGAAGCATTAAATGCAAACTGACCACCAGTTCGGACCAACCTTCTTCATGTATTCTGTGACGGGATTCTGCTGCAGGAAGTCGGTGCTCTCTGTCATGTAGAAGCACTCCGTCTCGGACAGAAATTGACTCTCAAAGGACTCCTTGTAGACGCTCAGCGTGGGCCCCCGGATCGCCTGCTCGTCCTCGTTCAGACCAAGCTCAACTACGCAGACAGAAATAAAATTGAAACCAGACGTAACGTACGGCGTAAGAGCTGAAATCAAATCGTTACAAAACAATCATAGGTCATCCTGTCTGGAAGCCAAGTCTACATCTTTCAAAAGAACTATGGCCAACATACCCACCCCTATTTCATCTTGGTGCCCAGCACATTTTGAACATAGACAGCGTCATGTACTCAGCACATCAAGCCCCAAATGGGCTTACCTTTGCGGGCGCACAGTGAGTTCTTACCAAAGGACCATCCTTGTAAAAGCATACCATATTCTGTTCCCGCAAAGAGCCGATTCCTTTGTCAGGGATCATCCCCAAGTAAATGTACCTCTAATGTATTCATAACCTAATCTTTTAAACTTGACCTGCCATTGGCAAACCGAATACGTAAATATTCATAAAGGGTGTGACATTACAAAGGTGGGACCTACCGTAACACTGTATGACCCCACTGACTAGTCTTGTGTTGATTGGTTCACCATGTCGCTCCCTCTCAATCAATTTCAACACAGCATTTGTGACCTGTGGACCAAGACACAACAGAATTCCAAATGAATTATGAGCGTCTGTTTTATCGTGGTCTCTTTTCTTGGAAATTCTTCTCTGCTGTTTTTGGTCGAGAAATCCGTTTCTGAACTTGAGTACCGACAAAACCTGGAAAAAGTTCTTGCAGTTTCTGTCCCAAAGTGCAGAAACAGAGATATAATTTCTCTTGTGAGGATAAAAAAAGTTTGAAAACCCATAAAGAATACATGTACATGAGCTCACACAGTTGATGTCATGTAATGCCTAATTGGTTTTGTGTTGTTCTACACCAGCCACCTGTCCCATACTCCACAGCTCTAAGGAAGTGATGGTCTCAAGTCCACTACTCAGAGCAACAGGTTCTACCAAAGGAGTTCCCTTACGGCTCCTGTTGGATTATGAGGGCATGGTTTGAGGTATTTCAAGGTGGTGTTAGAAAGTTGCTTTAAGGTGCTTTACATATCAAGTTCTTGTCAAATGTGATAGATCTGCAAAGACAAAACTGCAGTCGCACATCCTCAGGACATACCTGTTTGTTGAGTGGTCGAAATAAGTGCTCTCTCCATGTCACTAGAGCCAACTGGAAGGGAAAAAATCAACGATGACAGAAATATGAAAAGAGATTAAAAACAAAATAAAATTTCAAAGTAAACTAGATACGAAGAATTTGACACAGGGCCAAGCACATAGCTGTGTAAGCAGTTACTTCATATTGAACCTCTATAGAATCTTCACACCTTTCAATATGAATGTACCTGTAATAACGCATAGCCAAAATGTAAGTAAGGCATCAGTACAATTCTTAACCACACTGGTTCCTGCCTACAGCCAAGTTTCAATTGATTAGCTGTGCAGTCCTTTGGACAGAAGCCTCAGAAAATTGCAACCTTAAAGATTGGACATTTGGTTTTGGAAAAACAATTCAGTTCATCCTCCTTCCTGGGCCCAATAACTGAATACGCTTCTGACTGCAAGACTGTTTAAGCATTCAACCATAACTCAGAGTTGTAATGACTCGAGCAATGACTCGACTCGAGTTGCATTTTTTGGTGACTCGACTCGAGTCCCTGGAGATAAATGACTTGACTCGACTCGAGTCTCTGCTGTAAAATGACTCGACTCGACTCACAAAAATCAGTGACTCATTACAACTCTGATGCATGTAAACATTTAAGATTTGTAAACCTCTGAGGTTTATATATGTACACTGTACACATGTACATGTACATACATTAGCACAAGTTTGCATGGATACATGGTTTAAACACTGTGGCTATTGCAACCAGGGGCCAATTTTATGGAGCTGCTTAAGCAAAAATTTTGCCCGAGTGTTAAAAACTGTTACTCAATAAAATAAAGTTGCTGGCCTAAACTCCATCTGATGTATGTTGGTTTTGAATGGTATTTAGTTGTACATTTTGGTTAGCAAGACAAATACAGAGAGCTTGGGCCGGTGACCTTATTTACTGAGCAACAGTTTTTGCACTGAAGCAAATATATATCTGTCAAAGTGATATGGATTTCTCCCATCAAATACAGGACTGAAGAGCAACCTAGTTTTCAAGAGTTACAGCTACTCACACGTTCAATGCTCCATTTAGAGAGCCTGCTTTATCTCCAGAAATATGACTCAAGAGCCCCCCCCCACAGAAAACAGCCCTAAGATTTCCTTGGCTATACCTTGTGACCCTTTTCTTCCTCAACTCTGTAAATAAATAAATGGCAATAATCATGACATTCTCTTATCCTCCCATTAAAGAGGCAATGAAGCATGATTGAGTCATTTCGACTTTGAGGATAGAGACATAGCACCCCTTTAAATATCTCATCAAAACCTCTGAATACCGGTTTCCCATTAGACCATTATTACTGCATTTATTTAGCCCAAACTGAATTTGGCCAATGCTTCGCAATTCAAGTCAATTACATCTCAAGGTGAAACCAACAAGTTGATGAACCATTCATCTAATGCCACGATCATCCACATATACCAAACAATAAAAATCCTTGGGATACTTTGACCAAGGCCAAAAGAGTTGGTTTAATAAACTCATTAATCATTGCAGCCCTGGGTTGTAGCTTCCCAGTAATTTGATCCAAGATTACCAAACGTAGCCAATATCATTCTCAACAGCATGACAGCAAAGACAAAATTATGTGGCAGTAGTGGTACGGATCAGTTGATAGCTATCAGCCCTTTGGGTTAAGTTCGTTATGCGATCCTACCCGTCTAGAGCGTGTTCAGATTCAATTTATATCTGAAGGTAGCCTTTGCTTACTGGTATAACTTGTGATTGCCCCATTAAGTCTTGAGACAGAGAAACTGCCACTTATCATCATGATAAGAATCACTGTCGTCAGTTTAGCAACTATTTCGGTGTTTACTGGATACATGGCCACCTGTCCCCAGTGCCCGTTTCAATGGTTGAAGCACCAGGGTCACTGTTATCGCTACTTTCCCACACCTCTCTCATATCATGACGCGGAGAAATACTGCCAGTGTCGTGCTATCAGTGGTAGAGTAAGTAGTTTGGCAAAGATCAGTTCCCCGACTGAGGTTCTGTTCCTTGCCAGGTACATCAGAAGTATCTTGAATGCAACAACAACGCTGGATACTGCCGCTGGATTTGTCCAGCTAGGCAGGCAGCCTAACAGCATGTTCGGTAAGTTTTAATACTCATGAAAACACCTATATGTACATGGACATGTACAGCTACCGTCAAAACTTAAAGAGAGCAGGTGCCTGTCAGAATGTGTAAATCAAGCATTCGCCTTTTCTGTGAACAAAATATGAATAGAGAAATCAGAGACAATGTGCAGGGTTTTAACGCATCTTCCTGCAACTTCCGACTTCTTTCCAGAAAATTACAACATGGTTTACCACAACACACTCGGCGAAAATACTGAGCCCATTAGTCACTCGACATCATGCGATACCCACAATCCTTCAGTTACAATTTTGAAGGGCAACGGCATCTCTAGAATGGTTCCCAGCCCTAAAGTGGTGGAGCACAAATGTTCCACTTATGCCGGGGAAGGCGCTTTCATCGACCTGGGCGATTTTGCTGGCACCTGCGTCTCTGACCCTGATGCGTGCACCTCAGCCAGTGTGACGTGGTCGCTGTGGCTCAAGATCAACTCTTCGGCAAGTCTCAATCCTGACAGGTATTATCTGTCAGTTGGAGGGCAAACCTACAGAGGAAGGGGAGTTGTCTTGGTGCAACAAATCCAACATGGTCATTTTCTATTCGCGGCTCGGCACATTCGTAAAGGGAACTCCCAGCGCTACAGCCCAAGCCAGATCCCAATGGACAGGTGGTTCCACCTGGCCGCTACCGTGAGTCTTACACTGAATGGCACTTGGGTCGTGGTGTACCTGGACGGCCGGGAACTTACCCCTACCAGCAGCGGGGAGCCACCCAGCTCGCCAAATGACCGATGTACCAGACTACTGTTAGGGAATATGAACCCCTGTGATGGGAATCCGCCAGCTTCATCTAAAAGATTTGGAGGAACAGCAGCCTACAGCAATCTGATGGTATTTGATCATCTGCTCTCCCAGGAACAGATATCCAACCTCTACGCATGCGGGTCACTAGGTGAGTGCAGTTTCCAGTGTAAAGTTCCATCCAGTTTATACAGGCTGTGTACAATGGACTCTTTCCAGGGCTGACCTGAGTAGCACATAGACGTATATGCTGGTAACACAACCAATTATCAGAGAGCGCTTTTACATTTTTAGCTGTTCTGTGTGCATACGCTGATGTTGTGACGCAGTTTTGCAAAAATTAAAAGGCTTCCTGTCCTGTTATATTCTAAGATAGGAATCTGCATACCTGCCCTCGCATGAAATGAACTGGCCATGCATGCTTGCGCTTATTAAGAAAAATGAGTGCCGGTACATCTCAAGTATCTTGATTCTTCTCATGTCACTGCAGATTGGGACCTCAAGGTTCGTGATCTCTACATCGACGACACCTACAAAAACATGGGCAGCCTTCGCTACGTGTGCACGGCGAGCACCTCCACTGGACCTGCAATTCATTGGAGTGTGTACCTCAGAGAGGAAGCGCAACGGCTGGATCTGGGCAACTCAACTGCTGGGTGCTTTGAGATTAGCCTGACCAGTTTCTCGCAGTGCGTTATACAGTCGACACTGACGATTGATCAGAACTGCGGGCTTGTCGGTGAGGATGACATCATCACTTGCACGGCCAACTCTGGCTCGGTGAATGTTTCTCAGCACATCCACCAAGGTACGTGCAAGGAAGATGTAGAAAGAAGACAGCCCCTACTTTCGACTTGAAAAACTGCACTCACTGTACCAAAATGAATTCATTATGATGAATGATGACATGGACGAGCATTCTTGTGACCATTTGGTCTCTTGAATTTTAGAGTACAAAGCCCCATCACAGTAAACATGACCAATAAATGGAGTTTCCTCTCTTTTTTTTTCGAGTTCTGTAGTTAAAAGAAATGTCAAACTTAAAGTAATAAATTCCTTTCGATCTTACTTCTTCAAAATAATCCGTTTGTTTACATCCACAGGAATGACCATCACCAACAGCGGACTGGCATACTTCAAAGATTTTACCATCAATGAGAATATCAAAAACGACAACCATCCGTTCATTTGCAAGATGGTCGACCCTCGGTTTTAGTGTTGCTTTCACCCACACAATCTGTGCTTCACAAGTAGGTCGGTACACAAGTAAATGTTTCACACCTGGCCTGCGAGCCCGCAGTAAGCACACTGGTTCAAGAGCAATTACAAGCACTCACACTGGTGAATTTGTGTGAGGCAAACATCGATAAAAAGCCTTGTGCTTGAACCCATAATAGCTACAAACAAAACTTGATCTCCAAAATGTCATAAAGACAAATGCAGCATGGTGACGTCGGTGAGCCATGCATTATATTCAAAGATGCAACCTTTCGCTGAATTAAAACGAAAACTTCAACACAACAGTATTTCATTTTTAAGATTCTCCAGTATTAGTTGTATAGTATGTATGTGTTATCATAGGTAGTTACTGCAGTGTGTCTGAAATGCCTGGTTTGCGGACATGTAAATGTGCGTACATTCATAGCTGACTCCAGTGAAAATAGCATTCAAAAGTTTCGCTTTGATTCAATGTCAGATTACAGTAGATAACAAAGAATGCTTGAAGAATGTTCAAAATTTTTAAAGAAAAAAGCAGATGAAGATCGTATGTCACTGTGTATATTGTTGCAGGGTTCCAGCTGTGAATCGCCACTGTTGCTAATTAATGAATATTGATGGTTATTAAATGAATATTAATATTGAAACTTTAGACTAGGGCACTGACCAACCGGCATGACCGGTGAGAAAAAGATCTGTGTTCAGCACTGCATCAAAAGTGAGTGGCTGTAAAAAATATTGAGCATTTAGTTACAACTTTGGTTACTATATGTAATTAAAATCAACTTGCTGGTATCTTAATACACATTTAAAATGAAAATTTTTGGTGACGTTATCATATTGTTACAAAGGTCGTGAAAGAGAATGGTTAAATTACCTTCTTTTAATTCTTTTTTTAGAGAATAATATATGTCATTAAAAAAAAATTCAAAAGAGAAAAAAAACGATCAGAAAGTGACATCACGATGAACATCAATTAACAGAGTTGTGCATGTATGCATTGAGTTCCCACCATCCAAGTAGGTATATCGCCACGTTCCCCCATTGCAATGGCTGCACCCCGTGCCACATCGCCACATGCTTACCGAGTAGATCTCATAGATGCCCTTGCGTCCCTCGTCGCACTCCCGCCGCACCCAGTGTCGGTTGAGGTAAGCGCACACTCCGTCCAGCACCTTGCTGGAGAACTGGTAGTCCTCCCACTTTCTGGTGTAGAAGGTCAGAACGCTTTCATCCATCAGGTCAGAGCCATCCTGAGGGGAGGGTAGTTGGGGTTAACTTTGGATGAGTTGCTGATGACGAGTTTGTGTATGGTGTCGGATTCAAATATGTACCACAGATCCGATAGTAGCCATCACTGCAGGAGGCAAGCATTTGTACAACGACCCAAAGTCGTACACTTCTGATCTAGACAGTGAGGCTTCTTTTTGCATAAAATAACCACATATTGACTTTCAATTGATCATCAAAGGCCAATCCAGCACTGAGTACTGCCTCTGCATTTTTGGCATGTGTTTTGTCCTTCATCAAAGCTTTGACAAAGGCTTATCTACCGTCAAAATACTGCCTGTCGTGCTGTGTGTCTGCTCAAAACAACAGTGGATTAATGTCATTTTACATAAATCAATTTTAACAGCTGCAAGTCTTCCATCTTCTTTGGTAACAGTGCTTTTGTTTGGATTACTTCAGCTAAACTAGACGGAGATCCATCTCACACTCATGCTAGGCCTTGCGCCTATTCAGGTCTGGCCAAAGTAACTGGCCTGCAATGCAATGCGAAAACGTGCTGGTTTAGTCAAAACAATGCCAAGGAAATTTGAGTGCTACAAATAGTTCCGAAACAATTTGACCCAAGTTGAGTAAATTCTGCGAAAGATAGGTCAGAAATGTGAGGTCAAATGTCTGGTTAAGCCTCAGGAAATGTGCTGTAACTGAAAGAAAAACCAGATTCCTGTGAAGCTTTTTCAGAAGTAAATACCAAAAACAAGTCAAAACATCCAATTACAGGATATTCCAATAACAGACTGTGGCATTAAATCTTCCTTTCCTCAAGGCAAGTAGTTCATAACAAAATTTGGCCCATGTTGTTGATTAAATATCATTTACAACCAAATTTTAATAATCAGAAATATAACTGACGACACAAACTAACACTACGTAATGAGAGCCCAAAGACCTCAAATAGTAAAAAACACTGAATAAAAGAAATTGTGGCATGGGAAACAAGGTTTTTAGCATTATTTCAAGATGAAATGACTGCTGGAGGATGTGATTTTCTATATATTGACTTCATTTTTCTGGTGCGAAAGCTTGATACTTTGGTGTTTGATTCAAGAACTCAAACTTGGCTGGTGTTCAGAAGCTTGTATTGGCCTGATGAAAATTTTGTCGGCTGAAAGAGCGAGTTGAAATTACCTTTCCCAATTTCCTTTCGCAGACTTTTCATGCCATGGAATTGCCCGTCTCAATGAGCCCTAAGTTGCAACATAAATTTGAATAAAATCTGGTACACTGAGCTCTTTACATAAATATAACAATTTCGATTCTCCATTCTTAAGACACTGTTGCTACACCTCGTGATTTGGGGCAAGATTTTGCTTGGTTACAAAAGAGACGCCTAGCACAAATACACATTCAATGGATTAGAGGGGCACAAAGGAACCAGTCCATTCCAGAGATGGTGGTCGCTATGCAAAAACTTACCCTAAATCACGAGGTATACCAACAGTGTCTTTAGTCAGGAATATTCAAATTGTTTTGTTCATGCACAATCAGATAACTCGGTGTGCCAAATTTTATTTCAATTTAACTCACAAAAGGCTTATTGGCACACACCTTGAGCAGGTCGACTAGGTACGTCTTGAGGAAGTCCTTCAGCCGCTTGTAGAGCTCAAGACCCACAAACTGTGCTCCGCCCTGGGTGGAGCCTTTCTTGTTCTTGGCCGATGAGCTCCGAGACTGCTGTAGCTGATGAACATTTGTGCAGTAGTTGTACACATGACTAGGGAGAGATGGCTGGTTAAGGAAATTAAACACTTGGCTGGAATACCGAAGGGTCATCATTAATTAAGTGAATATTTCACTCCATTATATAAATATATTATAGGCCTTTGGACTGTTTAAAAATGATAAAATACAGTGCACATGTATTTGTAACTCCCTGTTACATGCTGTAGGCTATATTTGACACAGATCAATGATCTTTTACATCTTCCTGAGGTACACCTAAATGTCAAAATGCATCTGATGCATTGTCTATTGCACTGTTTGTGAGTTGTTGTATTGGCCTACACAGTAAAAGATGACAGCAAATGGCATTAAGCATGTTAAGAAAAGGTCTAAACATTTACAGTTTGGGTTCGGTTTGAATGTTGGGACAACCTGTGGACTAATTTACACCTTTTTCAGAATAGTCACTGTTACATCACTCGTATAGTCACTGAACCAAGGAGCCGAGAAATGAAAAGAAAAAGTTGATGAAATGCAGTAGAATTGACCTAACAATCCAGGGTATTTGTGTTTGGAAACGCTGCCTCACAGTCTGCATCATTTGTCAAAGTGGCTTGCCTGCCCAGTGCAACCAAATCTAATAGGTGAACTATCCCTAAGCCCAAACAGCCTTGAAGTCTGTTGTTGAAAGCCACCACAGGATCCAACAGTGGCATTGTTTAATGGGGTCAGCTCATGTTGTCTCATCATGAGCAGTTCATTGTTAACTGCTCAGTGCAACAGAGTCCATCAGACATTTTACAACTGCTGCACTTTGCTGTAAGCACTTTCCTTTAACCTTTACCTGTTAGAGCGTGTAGAAAATTATAATGAAAACTTGAGGAATCAGGATTTGCAGGGTTAACAAAAAAACTGACAGGATAACAAGTATTGAGAGCAGGAAACTATTTGGTCAAACTTCATTCCCAAAGGATACGTGTAGAGTTCCATGTATCGTTTCTTGAGCATCGCATGCTTGGAGTACACATGCTGAATGCCCGCTTCCAGGTCGTCCCAAATCTGGTCCAAGCTGGTCAGCTTGAGTCCGTGGGGGTTCTGACCCCTGCCCGGTCCCTTGGACATCTCTGCGCCGTCCGGCAGAGTCAATCGGTGAAGAGCTGGGGGAGGGCAGGGAGGAGGGAAGGGGGTATCGTCAGAGAGGCGTAGACAGAGGTCCTTCTTTCACCGGGCGTTACTGCTGGTGGCTGACACAAACACACACCGCGGCTGGAACAGAGTGAAGAGCAGGTTTGCGCGAGTCGCAGGCAAGATGGAACACTCCTTCAGCTCAGCATGTTCAATTATCGGCACAATGACTTGGCCAGAGTGTGTTTCAGCCCTCTGAGATTAAGCAACGAGATGTCAGACACGTTCTTAGAACTAACCTGCAGAATCAAGAGCAAGAAATAGAAATAATGGTTTTCCCACATTCTCAGCTTATCCAAGGAAACAATACAGACTTCGGATGACATTTCAAATGTCCACATAAAAACAAATTAGAATTCTTCACTTTTGTTTTCAGGTTTGTTTCCAATTTCACCATCCTTAGGGACATTCCAGGTCAAATCATTAGGATACATGGACTTCCCAGACGAGACTCAGATTTGCCGGGAAAACAATTTCCAAAAATACCTTGGCAAACAAAGCAAAGTCAAGTCAAGTATCAGTGTGAAATTTCTCATAGTTGTAAAGTTAAGAGCTTTTCAATATTTGATGGCTCATCTGTTTCCATCGTATCTTTGAGGGCCTTTTTTATACGTGTGTTCTTCTCGTTTTTTTCTTTTCTCATAGAGACAGAATGCTTATTGCAAGAATCTTTAAATATGGGAAACATTTAGATAAGACACCGACATGTATTTTTGCCTCTCCATTGCTATTACAAGAGAATACGTAAGCCTTCACGGACGCCACCAACAGTTAGCACAATTTGCATGGGTGCAAAAAAGGCATAAAAGGCAGAGTTTAACCGGTCAAACGTTAAAGATATCAAGCTGAAACTTAATCTCCTCTCAGTCTACTGTACATGTCAGTGTCCTCTTAGAAACTGTTCTAGGCAAATCTGAGCTGAAGTATATCAGAGAATGTTGAGAACAAACTCAAGGACAAATCAAGAACTATTTTTCTATTTACTTGCAAAGGAACAGGACAATAGATTTCCTATTAGAAACTTATCTTAAAATCTCCCAATTCAAGAAAACCATTCTGTCAAAAGCACAAACAAAAACATTAAAAATCTGGTTGAATAAGAAAATCCAGCAGGGCAGTAATGAACCCCCCCCCAAAAAAAGGTTGTATGCTTTTTTACAAGGCACTGACATAACTGAACATACCCAGTGAGCGTTTGAGGGACATCGTGAGATCGTGACAAAAATGTGAGAATGGAATCAGAAAAGGGAAAATCACTAATCATGGTGATCAGCCTCTTGCTTAATCAGTGATTCAATGTGACTAAATCTTAGGCCAAAGAGCAAAAGTCTTTTGTCTCTGGTCAGCGTGCGTCGATTTCAAGCACCCGTAACAAACGTTTTTTCTCTGCGAGAACTGCAACAGCGCCCTCTATTGTCCCACTGCTTCAACATTTTTGTAGGCAGCTCAATCTTTTATTCAGGGCAGTAGATCCCGACAAGATCAATGTTGAACAATGATAGAAGACTATGGATAGGAAGTTGTTTGTCGTCAGCTTATAATCATAAAGAAGGTGGTCTAGTCCCATGACTCAATAACATGTGTTTGCAATTGTCTGTACAATCCAACCTTTGAGGGAAAAAAGTGTCAAGTGGCCACATCGATTCCAGAACACCAGTCTAATCAGAGACAAACTATTTCGTTTTGGCCTTACCTTCATCATATTTACGAATGATGTCCCTTAACCCTATTATTTAACCCCTAGGATGTAATTGTAGGATTGTGTGATTGAATGATTGAGGACTGTTGTTAAGGTTAACATTTACATGTAGTTTCGACGGTTTACGCGATTTACAATGGTTTACTTCAAGAATTGCGAGGCACTCTCTGTGTGCTTCACAAATTCCAAATTTTCAGTGCTTTCAAACGCGAAGGGATTCTGAACGTGCCCGTTTATTCTGCCTAAAACTGCACTTTCTCATTCAAATCTTCCCCAAAACAGCCGTCCACACTAAATAATAGCCCATTACCATACAGTCACGATGCTTTTTGGACCGTCTACGAGCAATATTTGGCCAATTTCAGGCCGTTCATTAATGATCTTGCCTCTCTTCAATAAATGATCCTCACATTTGAGTTGCAATCTGTGGCACATGTCCGTTGAACAGAAGGCTTGTTCCCGTCCTATCCCAGTCAGCGACTGGTCCAATGGCGTAGGAAACATCGCGTCATTGGCAACCTCGACTCCATGGGCTATGTGCGCATTCCTTCACGGGGAACCAACACTGCGCAGCAAGATCGTACCCATCACGCCACTGGTTGCATTATTGGACTGGTCGCCGCTTTGGTGCGGTTTCAGACAGATTAAATGGGCACCGTCAGGATCCCGTAGCATTTCAAAGCAATGAAAATCTGAATTGTTAGGGACACAGAGTGTGCATCACAATTCTGGTAGTAGGCCCCCAACGATGGTTTAGGGTGGTGTCACCTAGACCTGTAACAGAGCCCTGCGTATACTTTTTCATTGATAAACCAGACCCTGGACCGATTGATACTGATTTCTTTTGATCAAGTTTATCTAGCATGTCTGGGGACAATATATTATGAGACATCCGCTTTATTCTTTGAGCTGAAATTGCACCGGTATGTTCACTACTTACGGGGCTAACTATCCCCCAGGTTGCTCTTTGCTGAAGACTCCCTTTCCCTCATTTTGAGGAAAAAATGTTGCCTTCAGTTGGCATTTTCCCCACTCCAGACAAATTTTGGCCTGACTTGCACATTACTCAGACTTATGGTTAAGTGACAGTAGCACTGTCGTTTCAAAAGTGGAGGAGTGGGCTGACATACGATCACAGTATATGAACCGATTTCATCACATTTTAATGAAATTTCTCCCCCCCCCCTAAATTGTCAGTAACTCCTGTTCCCAGCACAAATTTGCGGTACCGCCACTTCCAAATCACTATTTCACACTACACGCCCTGACATCACTGCCCTCCCACTTCTAAAATGGTCAAGCCGATATGTGACTTGTGTGGTTCCCGGACCACAGTTTCCGCGACATATAACCTTAACGAGAGTAGTCGGAATTATTGGGTCTGGTATCCAAAGCGACATAAACATTTGTTACGCTCGCCTGTTTTGTCACGTGATGTACGGCCACAGAGAATGCAGATGTGTTCGGTTCGTCCTGGGACGAGAGGTTAGGATGGTAGAAAAACCTCATTTTTTGCAAATAATGTAGGTTACACACTACAACTTAAAAGTACAAAATACACTCAAGCCCGTAGATCCACACAAGTTACCTATTATTATAGGGCTTTTAAAGTTTTAGGGGAAGATTTGGTTCAGAAAGCGCGCAAACAGTGGTTTTCTCAGGTATGATTGCTGGGCACTTTTCAAACAAAGTGGTTATCGTTACGACAGTCATAACGCATTTCTCATTTTCTATTGCTACGGCACTGGACTGCACAAGTGCGATGGCGTAGCTGATCACCACGATGGTTTATGTATTTTAAAATTCCCTGGACTGACTGAACGCTTGTGGCCGAGCGGTCAAGGTGGAAGGTTTCTACCACTGGTGCGTGAGTTCGAATCCACACTTGGACTATTTTATTTTTTTATACCATAATTGTTTTTTATGTTGGTTTCTAATTGTATAGGCCTAAGCAGGAATCTTTTTTTTCTTTTCTCATCGGAGGCTTCGGAGGATTTTTTTAAAGGGAAGTAAAGTCTGAAATCTGTGCTTAAGTTGGCGCACTTGCACAGTTGCAGTGCCGTAGGGATAGAAATGGGAGATCCATTACAGCTGCCGTAACAACTTAACAATAGCCACTGTGCTTTTCAAAATGCTATGGGTCTAGTGCACGGGACCATCAAAACAATCTGACAATGGACCCACTAATATTAGCGCAGGCTAATGCCGTACGGTTCAGAAAGTAGGTGTCCCACGCTTGTAAAATCTGTGCATTTTTTCGGGCACAAAACCATAAACGGTCGGTGTGCACACAATGCCAGCTTAATGTATGCACAAAATGCATGCGGGCCCGGCTCACTGCGACTGCGAGACAGGCATGTCCGAAGGCCAACGTAGTACGTGATGATGCAGTGCATGAGCGAATGGTAAGGAAGAAACTATTGGCATTTCTTCACGCTGATTGACAGAAAATGTGTCATTACGATATGGATAATATACTCACATTTATTCTCACAGACTCGACTTTTCCCCATCAGTTCAAACAATACATTTATTTCTGAAATCTTCAAAAGAAATCTTCATGTAGCCTTAGCCTATTTTGGTGGTACATGTACCTCTGAAAACTTCGACGTCGTTGTCGCACACACACAGTGCACAGGAATCGGTACAGTCTGGTGCCAAATCTTAGCTGTAAGACTATTTGCTATGATGTAATGCGAGGAGGGTACCAGCTTTTAATTAGCGCGCCCTCATATTCAAAGTGTGTAAAAAAGTTATATTTACTGGTTCCAAACCTGCAGTAGTTGTTATTTTCAGTAAAAAAATGTCTTTCAAAAAATTCTTTTGCCATTTCAATCGTAAAAGTAATAAAATACAGCTTAAAAGGGTATTAATTAAGATCCAAGGTCTATAATTTTCTTGATTTAAGCTCCTTATCAATCGGTCTTATGGTGTAATGGTTAGCACTCTGGACTTTGAATCCAGCGATCCGAGTTCAAATCTCGGTAAGACCTAGTTGGTTTTTTCCGGTCACTTTCTTTTGTTTTCTTTAGGAATAGTTCACCAAATTATTTAGTACAGTACCAAGAAAGTGTTTCCTCTTTTTCTTTCCATACTTACGGCCCACAGTGTGCATGCAATGGCTACAATACAAAGCTCTGCTGTTGAATTCCGAATAAGGTCAAAATTCAGCGTCCTGTCCGTGAAAGCTTCAAGTCATTTTTACTAGTTGTCCCGTGTCGGCTTTTCATGGAGACGCAATTCGCTCAAAATGATGTTATGTGGGAGTTTCACAACACATGCGAGGGGCTTAATATGCAGGATAAATTTTATCCATATAAGGCATTGTACCGCGGGTGTTTTACAATGACCGTTATAATCACGTGTGCTGTTAGGTGAGTCAGTCCTGTTTACACACACCCTTTGTTGGTTTTGTCTTGATCGAGTTGATAGTCCCATGCGTTTGCCGTGTAATTTTGACGATTCCTATCGAATGTACGCCGCGTGTCAGCAATTGGTATGCCCATACATGTTACATGTACAATTAATTAAATTGTTACTCGTGGCATGCACTGTTGAAACAAATTTGGCACGTCGTACTAAAGCTGAAGAGCACCGAACTTTATTTGATCTACTGGGGGGCCTCGAGGATAAGCACACGGGGCTGTTTAGTTTTTAAGAACTGGACTCCGTCGGGCAATCATGTTGCGCATGTTTTGGGGTGGGGAGGACAGACTGTACTCAATTTGCGACCTGCAGTGATGATGGTGCATTGGCGCTGGGTTTCAAGTTTCAAATGATTTTCATTTACTGCATATTTCTCTTAGCGTGTGCTTAAGCGGATAGCGACATTCCGTAATAACGCGCTATATAAGAACTGACTGTTATTATTATTATGCCATAGTCACATATACTGTGGCACATATATACTGGGCTGCCACCAGACGGTGTCCTGCTTCCTCCATCCATGATATAAGAAACATTTTGTCCTGTTCTTTGGCAAATGCAGATCGGCTTTTTACTATTCCAGAGGTGGGGGTAATGCCTTACTGACCGGCAGCATACTCATTTATGGATCACTAGGCTTCAAGCCGGGGTGGGGGTTTACATCACCCCCCCACACTTTTTGACCAGGGTGCAGAGTGGCATAACTATGGCTATTGTGTCCGGGGTATCCGGGGGGTGAACACAAGTTTTTCAAGAGGGCACCAAAAGACAATGAGCTGCAGCAGAGGTTGTTAATTGATTTAAAATGGGGGAGGGGGGCACCAGCGTGGGGCACGTGCCCCCCCTAGTTACACCACTGGCGGGAGACGAGCTATTAAATCATCGTCCCTAGTGTTTCAAGTCGAGATGAGGCTGTACATCAATATTCATAGTGTCACCCCACCCCCTGGCAGTGGCGTAACTACAGGGGTGGGGAACAGGTCACCCCAGCGGATGCCCATGCCTCCCTCCCCAGGTGTCCCCATTTGAAATATATGAATAATCTCCGTTCAAATGCAGTTACAGCTTAGTTTCTTGTGGTACCCCGTTTAAAAAATGTGTGCACCCCCAGCCCCCCCCCCCCCGAAATTTAGCCTTAATTATGTACTGCCCCCCGACTTTTCAAATTTCCATTGCCGGGCAAGTCACACCCCCCCCCCCTTTAAGCCACTGGGTAGGGCAGACAGTTCCATCCACCCCCCTCCCGGCATCGACCAACATGTTGCCCAATTGCTCTTTTTTTTTCAGGAAGCAAAAACACTTTAAAAACGGTACTTCCATTGGCAAATTGTCCCCTCCCTTAAGCATATCGCCATGGGTTTTTTCTTTACTTGGAAATTTAAAGCGTCGGCATGGCCTTTCACAAACAGTATGAGCCCTGAGCTGAATCAAGGGGACGACATTTTCCTATCAATGATTGCTCCTTGGTCGAAACTGCACTTCGCTGGTGCACGAGCGATGAATGCTCTTTGCTCGTCGTCCAGCGCCTGAACAGGGCCGCTGGGAAGGGCTAATGCCTTTGCACTGTGATTGGCTACTTTGTGCGTGACCTCTGACTGTAAGGTTATAACTTCCTGTTAGCGAGGCGTTGTCGAAGTATTTGCTTAGTCAATAGCACCGGCTAATATAATAAAACATGGCCTTGACACAATGACGGTAATTTATCTCCTCCCCAAGTATCACTGATAAAGTGCCTTTTGGCGATGTATTTCAAATCATTGGTTAACTTCATCAATTTTGGATGAACTAATAAAGTGTAGTGAGAATATTTTCTGTAATGAGGAAGAAAAAGAAAAAAAGTATCGAATTGATAACCGCCACATTGTGCATTCTCGCGCGCCTGGCAGAAATTTACCCACAATGCTCAGGCTGCGCGTCGTTAGTTGTGACCCTGTGTGACGTAGTTCCTTCATTAAACTCCGTGCAAGGCCATCAGGGTGCACTGAACTAATTGAAGCCCCATTGAAGACAATGTAAAATCGACCAAGTTTGCAGCCCCGGTGCGGGCAACCGAAGTACCTCAGGCCTCTCAAACAAAAAACAAAGTGTTCTGGGGTCATTCAGCTCTCATTTGATTTTCAATTTTTAGTAGGTTAACCAATGAAATTTTTAATTATCCACCCAAAACAAACTCACCTTCCAAAAAGTGAACGTTCCCAAGTCTGTCAGCGGCCATTTTTCAAATGACATCCCTCCACCTTTTCAGGCTCTTGGGACAATTTTTCAGTGGCATTTTTCTATGCTTCGCCCTGGGATGGGAGCCCTTGAATCTAGGGAGTTCAGTCTGGGCCATTCTTTAACAATCCCACAAATTCTTGGGCCACACAATCTCCTCTTTTCCAAATAAACTGCACTTTTTGGTACTTTTTGAGCGCCTCAGCCTGCCGAAGAATTTCCCTTGAATTGGGCAGTGCACCCATCAGCCCTTCCCAGCTCCCTGTTTCCGCGCTGGGCAACGATCGAATTAATGCTCTTGTTATGGTCGCGTCACTGTTACCAGCAAAATTAACAATCCCTACCAACCTGGCTCTATTCAACCGATGAGGGGGTGTTTCTGCGAATCTATTGATTATTAATCTCCGTTACCGAAATTTAATTAGTCGACAAAATCCTTGAAAAATAAATACCTTCAAAACAGCGTGGAATGTTTGACATATCATTGACATTGGGGGCGCTATTCATGATGCACTTACTCTACCAGCTAGATCTGCAACGTGTGTAGATCTGAAATTTACATGCAGTAAATTTACGTTCAGTTTTAACCTCCACTTAAAATTTTGGGAGAACCACTACGAAGTGCATTACTGCGGCGCTTTGATTTTATTTCACTTTTAATCGGGGTAGTGGTCAAGGGATGCTCTGTTGAACCTCGGTCCTTTTGTTTTCTTCCTCTCAATTTTTAATGTTACTTTTGTATCGAATGTGCGTGTTTTCCCTATTCCTTCTGACCTCAACGAGTTTTCTACTTTAGTTTCCCAGCTGAAGGGCGGCGGTTGTGACACGGAAGTTGTTGATGTGAGGGGAAAATTGCCTAACAGATAACCCAAAGCAACGAGAAACACAAATGAACGACGCACACAGAAGATAAAATAAATGAACATCACATTTTGGAATGGTCATCAACCATTAAATCATCTTGTTCAGTCTGCACAATAAATTTAACAATAATGGTGTGGTACACGAAGAAGCATAGATTCTGGCATGAAAATGTACCGGGGGAAAGAAACTCGCATCGATAAAAAAAATCGCATAAAAATCGAAATAGGAACCTCTCAAAAGGCTGACATGAACATGTAGGATTATGCCAATGACAGATGGACAACATCTGTAAATTATAACAAGAGTTAGACAATAATGTGTGTGAACGCTATGAGCATGCATTAAATTTAAATACAATGAAAAGAAGAACGCATATGTAGCTGGTATTTCTGTTTGGCAAGGGGAAAGGTTCGTAAATGCATAAAAATAATTCAAAAACACCGTGTTAAGTTCTGCGGTATGGTTCGTTAAACAAGTGACAGTTTCAACAAAACTAATTGCTATCATCTAGGAGTACACACTGGAAGTTGTGGCAAATGTGGCAATTTCATTCACAAAAATTAAATGTTAATCACCAAGGAAAGTCAGTGTTCACAGACAAGGGTCGCTGCACTGGAACCTTGGGTATGAGGAAGCAAACGGCCGGAGGCTCGGGCTGGAAGCTTGGAGCGTCCATGTTCTGCATTGTGTTGTCGAACAAGGAATCTGCTGGGTACTGTGGGTGGTACTCGTACGTGAATTGCTGCTGGTGGTCGCCGGGGGCAGGCTCGTCAAACCACCCAAAGCCCTCCAGGATTTCTGCTCCGGTACCGCTGTCAGGGCTCCTGGGAAGAAGGTCGTTGCATTGCAGAACGGTACAGATGTCTTCCACGCTCAGAAGCGGCAGCGGGGGGAACTGGGCCCCCGGGGCGGCCTGGCCTCGGGGGGATGGGATGCAGATTTCTTGGTACTCGGAGACACTGTGGCAGGTGCTGCCGGCGGAGAGAGATTGTCCCGGGATGTAAGGGCTGTAGTCGGAGGAAAGGCTGCAGTAGTCGGATTCGGGGGTCTGTGGAGGTTGAACAAGTCCTCGGTGGAGGGACGATGATGCCGATGGAGGTGATGATGACACTGCATCACTTGAGCCAATCTCTGGCAACATCATCGCTATCCTGGTGAGGGGGTCATCAGTGGGTGTCTGGCTGGCAGGAAGAGGGTTGTCCGATGGAACAGTAGTCTGTTTACTCTTCTTTGCCGATGATGATTTACTGGCTTCCTCGGACAGACCCTTCCTCTTCTTTGAGCTGCTTTTACTTTTATCACCGTGACGTTTGCGAGAGTTGTGTAGGTCTGGACGCTCGGCAGGGTCCCAGAGGAGGGACCACAGCGGACAGACCTTCGGTTTCTTTCCTTCGAGCAGCGGCTTTAAATAGTTCTCACCGTCAGTGTCCAGTCTCTTGAAACACTTGTGCAGGGCCAGATTGTGCCGGACCGAGTTCTTCCAGTGTTTGCGATTCTTGGTGTAGAACGGGAACTTGCCGGAGATGAAGCGGTAGATATCATGCAGGGTGCCCTGTCTTTCCGGCATGCTGTTCAAAGCCATGACGATCAGATCCATGTAGCTGTGGTCGGGCCGCTCGTCGTCGTCTGGAGCTGTCATAGATGTTGCTGAGATGACGGTAGGCCCCGCTTCGATCTGCACTGAGCTGGTCAGGTTCGAAGTGATCATCCCGGGCGAAGCTAAAATACTATCGAGTATGGACTGGATAGCGGAAGCGTCTGCCATGGCTGCTTCGGTCATCTGGGCCTAGTTGTCAGCGTTGAATGCGAATCGACTTGCACACACTGAAGTGGTTATGGAAGGGGATTTAAAGATTATCAAATCTCGACGTGTTTGCTCTTAACAGATTGGTTAATTGACTGAGTCGACTGCCGACACTACAAGAATGACGAGACAGGATCAACAGCACTTCCCTAAAGGCCAACAACAACGAAAGAAACAACTACACCATGATCTTCCAATCACAACTCCATGGCATTTTGCTGAATGACTACCCACGAATGGAGCAGCAAAGCCGGTGCACTCGTGCGGAAAAGGACCTGTCAAATTTCGCGCGCTCACATAGCTGCCTGTAACAGACGCCTGAACTTGCCAAGTGATTGGCTACCTGTAATTTACATAACAATATGAGCAAAATGTGACCCACCTGTTGCTGGGCGCGTGTGCCCCGGGGATGCTCATCTTTGTCACACATGCAATGCCACTCATAAGCGACTTTAGAAAAGAATTTATATTCTGAGTGATTTTTTTTCTTGGGATACATCACTTTAAAAAGATGAGCGTTTTGCCAATACCTGTCTTGACCAAAGTAAATAACAAGAACAGGACAAGTGTAAAGAATTCCTTACTTGTATTTATTTTCAATCTATACACTGAATATTTGGGGAAAGTTGTCTTTTTACTTAGTCTAACAGCGGGAATTTCTGGGCATCTGCAAACATGATTTGTTAAAACTTAGTACGTTCTCTTAAAGAAAACAGACATGCAAAACTGTGTTTCAAGTAAAATATAGAATGTCATGAACTAGACCTAGCATGAGTTTGCGTAAAGCAGAGGTCTCTTCATCCACATCAATTCAATGAGGTAGCTGCGTGCTGTCTGTTTTATTATGTCACAGATACAGCAACCGTCCTTCCAAACCCTATTACGAGCCGTACACACTACCTGTATAAAGATGGGATATCGGGATGTACGTCATATTCCATATTAACCGTGGAATTACCCTAAAATGGGACTGCCTACACTCTGATGGAAGGGATCTGAAGAGTTAAATCCATCCTCGGGTTACCAAACTATTGGAAGGAAAAAAATGACAACTGATGAAATGACCAAAGAAAATCTAGTTAAATCCCACTCTAGACAGCTGTACCCTTTCGGCCAATCCTGGATCTACTCAATTCATGAAGTTGCTGAGCTATTCGCTAAGCGCAGGAAATCTACGCTTACCACCGAAAAGGTCATGTAAAGAATATTGTGGACACAGTTCTCAGCTGAATGTTGCCTGTCCAGTAAATTCCCTCCCCTAAAATTCCCGGCTAAGGAGTCTCATCAACCGGTCATTACCGAAGTTTCCAGCAACCAACACATTAAACAAAGTCTTTCCCTTTGCAAACAGATAAAATCAATGTTGTATTTTTGAACCACATCACACTTTCTTTTAAGTAGCTATAATTCCAATTTCTACAACCATTGGCGTAAATCCCAGGAGTTGGGGGATATATATCCCCCACACTTATTGCGAAGGATGAGTTATTTTGAATCACCCCCCCCACACACACACTTGTTTGTGACGATCAAAAAACTAAAGCCGACTGTAAAGCATTTTCAGGATTTTCCTACGACTAAACTTTTGCAATATCACGAAAAAGGGAAAGCAATTTTAAAAAGCCATAAATATGATGTAAGATTCTGCCTGAATTTGATACATATTACAGATGTACATCTTTATTATGAACATCGCACCCTATATAGAATATATGGTTTCGCCCCCCACACCTTTTAAAATTTCCATGGTTGGGCAAGTCATCCTCCCACCTTTCCCCACCCCATCCCACCCCACCCCCAATTTATGTAACCGTCTACGTGCAATTATAGTTTCATCGTTGCATAAGTGCCACAGAGTGTTTGTTTTGAGTTTGCAAAATCCCACAGCGTATCATTGTCAACTTACGCGTGCCTGGATACCATTAATCCCAAGGGGTTAAGACAGGTCTGTCAATATGCGTACAGGATAATCCCCACCAATCCATTCATCATTTACATCTAATCCCACTAACGCTACTGCTTAATTAATGTTGGCTGGCAAATTCTTTACAACCAGCTTACGCATGAAGACACTACGCATGCATAAGGTGTTGAAATTGTTTGTGGGGACGCAAAAGTGATCTGCCAGCCCGTGAATCTCTTGAATGGGGCGAGACATGAGCTATTGTGCGCCCGCAGAGATTTCCAATGGAGAGTTTGATAGTCAACAACACATCGCAAATTACTGAGAAACATCTATTGTGTTTAAAAGACCACTGGGTTTCAGGTGTTGGGACAATGTTCGAAGGAATGAAACTTTCCTTTGGGTGATCCTCCGCATTATTTTCCACAATCGTATTATACCGTCTGAAAAACTTCATTTTGCTGAGAACCCTGCTGAATCCTCAACTATGAAGGTACAACAGGGAAAAACTATTTCAACTTGATTCTTTTAAGCTTTCGACGGGTATCAAGCCCCTCCTGCGAAATCCTAAAAATCTTATGGTAGACGTAAGGGCAGATCCAGCTTAAAAAGTTTCAGAGGGGGCCATTTTCGGGGGGGGGGAGGACTTGGAAGCTTCTTCTGTTATCCTTTATGGCCTTTCTGGGTGGAGCTCAATTTCGGAGACTTGGCACGCTTAGGGAAGGAAATAAAAATGTGCCTCAAAAATCTATTTCCTTATTTTCCCCCAATTATTCGGACAGCCTCTGTTACCTCTCCAGATCTGTCAATGGGTAAATTTTAACGGAAAATCCATAAGCAGATCAATTTAACCCCAACTACCTTTTATCATCAATGTACTTTATTTCCATCCCATAATTCATCTGACAGTTTACTCCAAGAGTACAGAACTGAACGTCACAAATAAACAGTCGTCTCCATTAAAAGTTTTAAAATGAAAGCCATTTATCGTTGTGAATTTTGACCTAGAGAAACATTCCAGTTTTTACTAAACTTACTTAGAAATACCATGAACTTTTAAGAGTAACATTAATATCACATTTTCCTCCCCTTTTACACTAAATACACAAACCAATTTTTTTTATTGGTAGGGGTACTTGTCTATGCAGAAAACAACAAGCCATTGATGTTAACTTGGTAAGATGCCAACATTATGCTGGTAGTATAAGAAGACCAACTGTTAAACATCAAGAAATTTGCCGCAATTCCTTTTGATCTTAGAAATGCACTTTTCCAACATTTGGCTGATACAAATAAGCCTTAGGCTCATACTTGGAATTGCTGAAATTTTACATTTGTATTTCATATTACTGATCCTATGCCCAAAGAAGTTTAATCTTAATTTCAATCAACTTAGCAGAAATATCTAACTCTGTTTAAGTAAGTGTAAATTTCGTTTGAAAACTGTATTAAAGCACGCTTTAACCTACCCAGCAATTTTCAAGGTGAATTTTGTTCCCTTTTTTAAACACACAACCTAACTGGAATCACAAAGTACCGGAAAAAAATCCATATTTGAACTTCAGGACATTATGGGAAAAAAATGACTTAAGAGACAGGGAAAAAGCTTAACAGGAAAACATTCAAAAGTGTTCCGTGCCTTGTAATTATTTTCAGGGCATCCTGGGAATGTGCAGATCTGAACATCAGAAATTTGCCTTCAGCTGCCTAAGTGTCCTCCCAAGTCTGAAAAGTCCTTAATACTCTGGCAAGTACAAATACGCATCATACAAATGAATTCACTCATCACCCAACTCCAGCCAGTCCTGAAGGCACTCATGGCCCTGTAGTATTAAGGACATGATTTCTTTGGGCACTAATATGACATACACAGTTTACTGTGTGATCCAGGGTGACCACTTCCACTTGTCAATGAAACATTTGTATGAAATATGTATGCACATTTACAATGATTGTGACAACAAGTTACCCACAGTGCTTTGCATCTTCCTTTCATTCATCTCTTCCACCCTCACAGATCAATCAAATTTTGAGAACAGACATTGCAATGCATTATGGGTAACCTATTACCTAAACATACCATAATACAGCTGGAGGGATGTTTGAACAACATAATGTACCTATGCTAAGCAAAATCATTGGAAAGTTATAATTTTAAAAAGTTGTTCTGCCTTTGTGACTCACAGGGTATTTATGAATATATATATATGCATGGCTAGCATGCTGATAATGTCCCTTGTCTTCAGCTCAGGCACTTCCAGCATCCATACCCCTGTTCTGGTCTTAAACATTCCTGGCCGAGATTTATTCCCTTATCTAAAGGCAATGACTCACTGTGTAAAGTCACATTTACACAGAACCCATGGCACCCAAAACAGACAACATGGCTCATTCTGCTCTGGGTAACAACATGCTTCCAACAAAATGTACACTATTGGAAAAACCCTCTACAACATCACATCGGGGGGAAAAAAAAATACACGTCTGAATGTATCGAGACCACACCCATTACCACCATGCATACAGGAAAACAAAAAAAACAGTACAAAAATACATTTGTTCACTTGTGTAAATACCTACAAAAGATCAAAGAGAGCACTAAGAGTACATGTAGTCTGAGAATGTGCTTCATTTAACAAATCTTGAACATCCTATCCAATACAGACAATGTGAAAACTCAATCCAGAATTGCAACATAGCGTATAGAGGTTTTTCACGTGACGTAACATGACGGGCAAACGCATTTCAGGAAGCGTACCATGTCCATGGAGGCGCATGCAGTTTCGAATCTGGGTATTTTTATTGGTAATTTCATGTACGCCAAAATGTTGAGATACTGTGAAAGCACGCTCAGTTCAGTGTGCATCTATGTAAATAAGCCATTTGCAAGTTTAATTTGAATAAAATCTGGTACACTGAGCATGAGATTGCACATAAACGTAACAATTTGAATTCCCCAGACTAAAGACACTGTTGCTGTACCTCGTGAGCTTTTGCATAGCGACCACCATCTCTGGAATGGACTGGTTCCTTTGTGCCCTTCTTATCCAGTGAGAACAGTGTATTGTTGCAAGGCGTCTCTTATGTAGCAAAAGCTTACCCTGAATCACAAGGTATAGCAACAGCGTCTTTAGTGTGGAGAATTCAAATTGTTATGTTCACGTGAATTTAAGGGACTCAGTGTTCAAGATTCTATTCAAATTTAACTCGCAAAAGGCTTACTGAGCACTGACCGTCAAAAATCATGTGACTGAAATTATGCATATGATTGTATTCTGTGGTCTGAACGTCCATCTGACATCAAGTCATCAATACCTGCATATGGCAAATCATCTCTTGTGTTTGGAAAATTGTTTACAGACTGTTCTCCAAGTACCTACACATAATGAATAAATCCGCTCACAAATTTCCATAAGGTTTTTTACGTTTCACAGAGTGTTCTGTTCAGGAAATTATCTTCGTAACATTCAATATTTACAGTGGACACACAGTGGAACGTGGGGTGAATATTTCCATATCTGGTCTTGTTGGCGACCTGAACTATGCAGCACTGTAATTTGTCATGACGTCGCAATGTTAAGCCTCCAATGCTTGCTACTATAACCCTTATCATGCTGCTGCCATGTTTGTCTAGTTCCCTGAAGACCCATCAGCAATAGTGATACAACTTCACATGTTGATTAAAGGGAACAGACTATTTTTCCTTCCAGCCCCAGTTTGGTTACATTGCTTTGAATAGTGGACAAGCAAAATGGCCGCCTTATGATAGAGATCTATTCTGTCACATGATTTAAGTAAGGACGGGGAAGGTGCATTTTGGTAGGTATTTAAAAGAACCTGTGTTTACTAACGAATGTCTGAAGCCAGACGCAAAGCATTTTTTGCTACTACACAATCCCTCAACCCCCCCAACAAACTTCTCTCGCTGCAATATTGGAGTACATGGCAAAGACCCCGACTGTAGGGAAACAAACTGAAAAAAATCATGCCGCCCTTACTCGCAAAATACATTTTCTTGAGGCTAAGATAAGGCCTCCTCTCAGTTCAATTTTAAAAAGTTACTTTCCTTCTACAGTTTTCACCCGAAAAGTGAAACAAGCAAGACCTATATGAAGCCTGAGACTAGTCTGGTAATGGTCCAACTTTTTACAAAGATGTGCCCATTCGGTAGTCTGGTGGCATAACTATGGAGAAAATGTGAAGAAGTAGAGAACATCACTAGTTTAACCACAGTCGAACCTCACTCTAGCAATCTATGACTCAGGTTCCCTCTGCATATTGTGATATATGTGAGACTGGTCTTGGTAGATTTGACCTGCACAGTCGACTGAAGTAGTGTTACCATTGTCAGCCAGCATGCGCTAATGACTGATTGACCCTGCTCAATGCTGTTAACAGCAGACAGGCCAGGTCTTAATCTAGGTGTCTAGAGCTAGGACTGAGTCTTTGCCAGTGTGCAGGGACGAGCTGACAGCAGACGGAGCCACAACTCTGGCAGTCCTTTCCCGCATGGTCACACTGTCTTCGCCCTGAAGAGTGAGCCATGAAGCTCTACCTACAGTTCCTATGCAAAGAGGCTGAGAGCAAACATCCAGCAAACCTGACCTCCCTCTCATGAATATGCATGACTACAGTTCACTGCCGAACCATACTGATTATGCATAAAGTAGAGCAATGCACTTGATGCCCTTCACCCACAGACATTAAACTTGCAATGAGATATCTCTTTCACTGGTGCCCACTACATAATCAGAAACGCATGAAACATACAGACAGGACAGACAGAATCTCACCATTAACTTTTTCAAAGTCGTATAAACTGAGAAATTATCATACACCCAATATTCTAATAATTACATTCAAGAGAAATTAACAGCCATCCTCGCACAGTGAAGCCCACTGATCTGATTTTTACAATTAGGACTCAAGGAATGTGATTTCTGTCGGCTGGCATTTAAGTCAAGTCCTGTCTTGCTAGAAATCACACCCAGAAAACCCAGAATAAAATTAGGCTTCACTTGCTTGGACTTCGATTATCCTGCCAATAATTGTACTGTTTGGGTGAAACATTTCACAGAAATGATGCCATATTGATGCATTTTGTCAAGACCGAGACCTTCCTAATTCCTACTTTCTATACACTTATTTCAAATGACAAATCCCCTCACAGGTTTTTGAGAGTTGAAAAACAACATAGTAGCAAACTGCTTGTGAAAACCATCGGCTGAGGCGGCCAGAATTCTCCCCAACTGGTCCTGGTATGGCAAAGCTGAGCGCGAGCTGTTCGTAAGAACATCAACTATGACCAACAATCTGAGTCACAACACACTTGTAATGAACTGAAGCAAAGTAAGCCCTTAAGCAAACGCTTGCAGTTGGGATATTTGACTAGCTCTTTGCCAAAACATAATTCTTCAAGCAATGTATGCACAACGTTTGGAGGAACGTACTTACAGTACTGGGTGGCGTCATTTAAACTCACTTTCATTCAGGAAGCGACATAAAACCACCTTGGTAAGACGGGGTATAGAGCTGCTTTTTTTGTTTTAATTGCATGAGAGAGGATCTTCATAAAATGATCAAAACTTCTTGTTATCTATGGTTGTCATTAACATCACATTCTAACATGCTGCTACGGTATTAAGAGATTTTCCCATCACACTGAATTAATTCTTACTGAGAAAAGTCATACAACCGCCGTACAAAACTAACCAAAATAATTCATTGGTGATGTTGATGTACATTCCCTCAATTCTAAGATACGGGGTAGAAACAGTGCTTTACGAGATTTCTCAAATAACTGTTCTCTGAAACAAACGGTAAAACAAATCAGGGACATTTCTTCAACAGCATCTGCCCAAAGCAGAACAGGCAAATCACTGGTGTTTCAAGATCAGGGAAAACGAACATCTCATCTACGGCTACATGAAAACTTTGACAACCGACATCCGACACACTGATGCTCTCATGTCGCCAACAGCTGAAGGAACTCCAGCAACATTTTTACAGCGTTCCAAAACTCTGCATGTGTCAGTGGTCAAATGATTCTTGTCATTGTTTTCTTCAAATTAAAAAGTATATATGCATTGAGAAGTCTGGTGCTCGTCTCAGAGCCTACTTGGTACGCTGTTTCTTGCTGGTCGTCTTGGGTGAGGTCTTGCGGGCAGCTGTCTTGCGTTTGCCTTTCTTCACGACGGGCTTGTTCTTGATGGAGCCTCGCTTTCTTTTACTCGTCTATAAAAAAAAAGAGAAGGAAGAAAGACCGATATCTTTAGAAAGACTGTACAGATTCAAGAGCAGAGGCCTTTTTAAGGCTGAATCTATCTGGGACTGAGTTGACCCAATCTCTTTCAAATTCTTGCTGGGGAAATGCACATTTTGTACGGGTGTTGTCTCTTAAGACCATCAGAAGACCCCACAAGACCATCACAAGACCAACATAAGACCGCTAGTCACAAGCAACGGTTCATTATCATTGTCATCATTCACCCTGTCACCTACGACTAGTCTTGTGAATGGTCTTGTCATCAAAGAAGGACTGCTACAAATTCTCCTTCCTACCTAGAAGCACAGCTCAATCAAACACTCTCCCAATAGACGTTAGGACCTCGCCAACCTTGACAGACTTTAAACTCCAATCAATAACAGCAACCTCATCACACTCACTAAGGGAACTCTGAACTAAACTGCTGCATTTACCACGTATGCGCACTGTGTAGGATACCCTGTAAAGAAGATTGCACAGTATAACACACATCCAGATCCAGATCGTCCTCTGTCTGGTCTTGTGTAAGGTCTTGTGACCATCCTCTGTCTGGTCTTGTGTAAGGTCTTGTCATCGTCCTCTGTCTGGTCTTGTGTAAGGTCTTGTGACCATCCTCTGTCTGGTCTTGTGTAAGGTCTTGTCATCGTCCTCTGTCTGGTCTTGTGTAAGGTCTTGTCATCGTCCTCTGTCTGGTCTTGTGTAAGGTCTTGTCACCATCCTCTGTCTGGTCTTGTGTAAGGTCTTGTCACCATCCTCTGTCTGGTCTTGTGTAAGGTCTTGTCACCATCCTCTGTCTGGTCTTGTGTAAGGTCTTGTCACCATCCTCTGTCTGGTCTTGTGTAAGGTCTTGTCACCATCCTCTGTCTGGTCTTGTGTAAGGTCTTGTCACCATCTTCTGTCTGGTCTTGTGTAAGGTCTTGTCACCATCCTCTGTCTGGTCTTGTGTAAGGTCTTGTCATCGTCCTCTGTCTGGTCTTGTGTAAGGTCTTGTCATCGTCCTCTGTCTGGTCTTGTGTAAGGTCTTGTCATCGTCCTCTGTCTGGTCTTGTGTAAGGTCTTGTCACCATCCTCTGTCTGGTCTTGTGTAAGGTCTTGTCACCATCCTCTGTCTGGTCTTGTGTAAGGTCTTGTCACCATCTTCTGTCTGGTCTTGTGTAAGCTCTTGTGATGGTCTCAACTACAACACTTGGCAAATCACTCTCCTTCAAGGTGTTACTCATCCCCTTTTCCATAAATAATCCCCTTTTCCATAAATAATCCCCTTTTCCATAAATAATCCCTTTTTTCATAAATAATCCCCTTTTCCACTGTTCGATGCAAACTGTGACATCACATATTAGCTGAATAACATATTAAGATTTTAACTTAAAACATGATGCTCTTGGATCCAACATGCTATGAAGAATTGCTTTCACACACAAATGAATGCTGATTGAAAGTAGATTCAGTCACTGAACTACTCCTTGTAAACATGCATATCCAACATTTTAGGATATGCGAATGCTCTGCTACCAGGGTGAAAGAGCAGGTACCGTAGATGTATGGGCGCACTGCTCGTCACTCTGGGGATGAGGTTGATTTGAATCTGAGTGAAAAGTGGATGCCATATTCAAAGACCAGTGATGAAATCTGTGCATCAGGGATATGTTGGGGAAGTATTGTTGGGAAGGGAAAAACTCAGAATCAAAATGCTACATATGATGGAATGAGAGTAAAGAACCTGTGATGCTTTCAAGTTGCTAAGCTGACTACCTAAAGTGATGAATTAAATTGCCGATTGATATAATAGCCTTAGGTCTGGTTCCCAATGTGCAATTATCAAGTGTCACTCAGAATCACTACAATACACAAACCAGCTGTTAACAACTGCAAGAGGATCTATTTCCCTACCTCCCTATGTGCTTGCAGTTTTGAAAAACGACATTCATGGGGTGCCCTACCTTCTTGGAGTAGAACTTTCTCTTGGACTTCTTGGTGGCCTTGGTTGTGGACGGCTCCCTGTTCTCCAACGGCTTGACCCGGTAGATGCGGACCAGCCAGTGCTCGGTGGTGTAGGCCTCCTCCAGGTGCTTGAATGAGATGTCCTTGTTGCCGATCTCGGCATTGCGGGTGCGGTCGTAGCCCGCCGGGCTCCGGAAGTCCAGCTGGAGGGGAAAACGGACAAAGTCAGATGACGATTTGGCAGAGGCAATCACATGGACGTCCGACGAAGGATGGGGGAGCCCTCCAAAACTGGTCGTCCTCATGACATCTACGCAGATGGCACTACTAGGAAGGGGTGGGGCCAGAGATTATTTTCGAAAACTGTAGAAGGATGCCAAATTGACATAAGCTTGGGTGCTCCTCTATTCACTGACACTAGTAGAGATCAACTGACCAATAAAACGAGACCACCAAAGCCACTGTAAATTCACAATCTCCCAACCTCCCCCTACCCCGATCACAACCTTTTGCGCTGAATTGCAAGAGCCTGGAAAAGTCAATGCGAGAAGATCCCAGGCGTTCAAATTTCACCTGAATGCAAACAAACTCACGGACTCTGCGTCAAGAGTGCAGCCACTGACAATGGGCTAAAAAAAATGCAAATGACATTCAGGTGTTACTTTAAGTAACAGTGTCTTCCAATTTTACCACAGATGCAGAAACGCCACACACGAGTGTAATATTTGGGTTTTTCAAGTTGTTGGTCAAACTGTCAGCTTACGCTGAAAGGCAATTCAAAATTTCAAAATTGTTTTCTTCATCAGGTCCTAATTCCAAACAAGTCTTTTCCCAGATGTTCAAATCATGACTTACATGTACACCTCCATTCCGTTAACAACATGCTTACAAATCACAAAATCAACAAAGCTTTCCTGGACAGAGAGCACTTTGTGGTACGTCAATTGCTACAACATTCTGAATGGCAGACATGTTGTACTCTCAAGTAATTGGGACGCTTGGACAAAAAAAAACAAATCCCACCATGAGCTAATCCTGTTACTGTCCAACTGAAATGAATCATTTTGAAAGTGACTGGCTCTGTGTTAGCAGGGCATACCTGCATTTCTCCAAAGCGGTAGTAACACATCTTATACATCAGACAGTTGAGAAGCGTTGGAGAACCAGAACTGTCCACGCGAAACTCCCCATTTACTGTAAAGTAATCCGATTCCTGCACAGATCAACAACACATGACAAAGGTCAAAGTTGAAAGGTCACTGTTAAAGGTTCATACTGCTAACAGTATTCTCACGGTACTAGGAGGAATAAGGACAGAAAACAGGACTTACAAGTGAAGTCATGTGAATGTGAATGCTAGAAATGTTGCCATTTTTAAGTCTATGCCTAACACTGTTCTTTATAAGTAAAGTTGATGATGGCTTTCTACCGTGGCCATTCTACACGTATGCTCAATCTGTAATGCTTTTCTCAAGTTTAACCATTTCGCGCCGGTGGCAGTTATCAATCTTGTTAATGCTGAGACTGGACAATTATTTTTTTCTGGTTGTCAAAATTCTTTAAAAACTCCTATCATCATTTACTGGACACTGACACCCACCTGAAGGACTGTCTGGTTTCTACTCTAATCTGATAGGCGACATCTATTGACGCTGGAGTATTCCAGCCAGGCCTGCCGCCTTGTAAAAAGAGCCCAGGTTGTACGGTGTTACGTAATTTTCTTTTGTTCGCGAAACTGGCACAGTGCGCTGCTGACCACTTTTCAATAGGGGCCAGATTAAGGTGCAGGGGTACTGTGAGGCTCATTGCTGCGGTGGTGGAGCGCTTTTGTCCCCGGTGGTAATCCGCTTGCACTAAATCCCAAAACCGTGGTATACTGTTTCAAAACAAGGCTGGATTATCTCCACTATTGAGAGTGAAAAAATATCGGTAATGCCCAGCAGCCTGGACCTTTGTTCCGAGTACGGTCTTTTGCTACAAGGCCCAGTTCCCTTTGTCCAATTTCGGAGACCTTGGCCACGCGTATAAAGAATACATGTCCGATACCAGAAACCCCGGCGGCAAGTGGTTAATAGCCAATTACAGCAAAGTTCAGAATACAATACTTTCCTCTGAATCTATTGTACTAGGCATCTGGTCTCCATACTTGAAACATGCGGAGGTGCTTTGTTAGCTAGCAATGATGTCATTTGCAGCCTGACACACTTTTCATCCTACCATGCAAAGTAGATTAGGTTTGTATATACCCAATCCAGCGCTGTGGTTGGCAGTTGTTGCAAGACCATCACAAGCCCTCTGAGCCTGACTTTAAAACTCACACGCTATTCAAATGAACTGCAACAAAAGCATTCATCTGTCATCGTTCAGCCTGTTACTCGTGAATGGTCTTGTGACTGGTCTTCAGAAGGTCTCGACTTCCAAAAAACGACACACCGCTTACTCTAATGTCCTTGGGGTGCTCTCCTTCAGCGATGCGAACCATCCACAGGAACTTGTTGATGTCATCCCCGGAGTAGCCAATCACACCGCCGAATATGACCAGGACATAGTCCACATCCAGAGCCCTCATGATCTTGTAAGCTTCCGTCTCATTGGACGACATAGCCTTGCCCACCTGAGGGAAGTATGAATATTCATCACATGATGCTCAAACAACGATATTTCCAGGATATGCGATTCAGTTCTCCAGATGAATAATTATCTTTAGGATTTAAAAAAATTTTTTAATAATTTATTTCAACTGACTGGAAATTTTCATGATATTGATGTTACATGTATATCATAGACTTCTGCAAATGTTATTCCCTCGATCACAAAGCAACAAACTGCTAAATGTAAAGTCATCGAGCATGCTTCATGTGTTTTCTCAAAAGCCTCTGCCAGCTCAAACAGACAACTGATATAAATACACATCACAGATGCCCCTGGTTTAATACAGCGGGCACACTCAGCAAATAATTGTTTCCTGCCCCAAACTTCACACAGTAGCTGGCACAATGGTATCCCCGATGTCTGGACCCGTCTGGTGTACGGTGACAACCTCGGTGGACTGGTCTATAAGCATGATTTCACCCATGAGAAAACACTCCAATGTGAGCATGTCTCAACCTTACCAGTGCTATGCGGTGGACTGGTCTATAAGCGTGATTTCACCCACGAGCAAACACTCCAATGTAAGCATGTCTCAGCCTTACCAGTGCTATGCGGTGGACTGGTCTATAAGCGTGATTTCACCCACGAGCAAACACTCCAATGTGAGCATGTCTCAACCTTACCAGTGCTATGCGGTGGACTGGTCTATAAGCGTGATTTCACCCACGAGCAAACACTCCAATGTGAGCATGTCTCAGCCTTACCAGTGCTATGCGGTGGACTGGTCTACAAGCATGATTTCACCCACGAGCAAACACTCCAATGTGAGCATGTCTCAGCCTTACCAGTGCTATGCGGTGGACTGGTCTATAAGCGTGATTTCACCCACGAGCAAACACTCCAATGTAAGCATGTCTCAGCCTTACCAGTGCTATGCGGTGGACTGGTCTATAAGCGTGATTTCACCCACGAGCAAACACTCCAATGTAAGCATGTCTCAGCCTTACCAGTGCTATGCGGTGGACTGGTCTATAAGCGTGATTTCACCCACGAGCAAACACTCCAATGTGAGCATGTCTCAGCCTTACCAGTGCTATGTGACTGTTGTTCCAGGTGTTGTTGTCCACCAGGGTCGTCCTGTTCGCCATGCCAGCTATCTGGTACCCGTAGTCCCACCACGACATCACCCGGTCCCGCTCGCCTGTGTTCTTTCTCAGCCAGTAGTACGCTTCCCGAAAGTCGTCTAAGATATTGCGGGTTCTGTCCAGAAACACACGAGGGGGCATCAAAGGTGGATCCAGAACTAAGTTTTTTTTGAGGGGGGGAGGGAGGGGCAAGAATTTGTAAAGGGGAGGGGACCAACAAATTTGAAATTTCTTTATGTAATCTTTTATTATATTTTGAGGGGTGCAGTTAAATGTTGTGACTTTTGCATGCTTTGGGAAATGAAATGGAATGAAACAAACTGAAATGAAACAATGCCCCCAAACAAAAAAATCACCTTTTCCCTTTCTTTCCAAAGTTAAATAAAATGTTGCCCCTTTTGGAGTGCCACAGCCCTCCCCCATACGCCACTACCGGGCATTATCATTGTTTAACAAAACAATGGGGAGAATCTCCTTTTCTGGCAATTTGCCAACAAAGTTCAAGACACTCAGTTCTGCATCACACATATTCAGTTTGTGGAAACTGAGAAAATGCCTATGCAGTGAGTTTACGGCAATCTGTTACTCAATCTGACAGAGCCAACACGAGTTTCTGCAGCCCGGCATGATTACAAAGATGACATCAGTGAGTGAGGAGTTTTTATTCCCAGCCAAACAAATCAAACACTTTCTTGCTTATAACGTTTCCACTGATAGGAAAACATTTCAAGACAGTGAAATGACAGGAACCAGTATCCATGAACAGGACAAGGGTATCACCATGGAGAGTATCAGCTTTTAATGAAGTTGGCAAGTTTTAAGGTCGTAAAAACTGTCTTGGCAGAGTGTCACATTCTTTCATCCCCTCTGAATTGAATCTGTAAGTATTGCTATAAGGAAATAAAGCAACCGTGGTAAGGTGGATGAAGTCGCTTTAGCAAAACTATGAGAAAATGTTCGATGCCTGATAAATGTTGCAAAATTTTGCTGGTGTTTGGAAACTATAAATCTTGGGGGTTGAACTGGAAGAGATGATGCAGAAAAGGAAAACTTGAGAATTTTCTCTAGCAGGGATGATTTGAAGTCTTGATCTCACCCGTCATTGTTGTAGGTTGCCAGCACTATACTGGGGCTGGAGTAGGCGTTGCTGGTCACCCAAGTGCAGTGGACAGCAAACATCATCAGCATCATCAAAATCGCCATGACAACAAAGCCCTTCAGGTTGGTCCCCAGGCCCTCGTTGTCCTTGTCCTGGTCAAGTTTGGGCTTACGAACTTTCCCGGCCTGAAGAGTGACAGTGTTCAAATTTTTTCATGGATTCCTTTTCTACCTGGAAACACTTCACTGGCATTTTTGGTGGGACGTGAAAAAGGCCTGATACACAAATGCAACCTGACGCCCTAAACATGCCTGGCTTGAGGCGTGTGTAACTTTGATGAGCTAGCAGCATGAATACCTAACTGTGACATCACAAACCCGCATGTGCATTCCCCTTCCTCTAATGCTTAAACCAGCCATTAAGCTAAGAGCAGAACGCGGGCAACTTTGGAGCTAAATTCGTTTCTTGCAAGTTCTAGGGCGGCAATGAGTGTACACTGTTTAGCAACTTAACTTGGCAAGAGGCAAACCCAAATGCGACTGAACCTAACAAAAAGAGTGGCAAGTTACGGGAGCGGCTTTTAAGTTAACGGCCTTTAACAGAGTCTTGCCTGACGGAAATCAATCCAAACTCTCATTATTTTTCACTCGCCCGAACTGAAAGACACATCATGGCAAAGAACTCGGTCCGCTCTCTCAAACGCAAACTGAAATTTGCACCTCTCTGTTGCCACTTGTTATTGCCTGTTACAAACGAGGGCCGTCGTGACCTCTGACCTTGTCATACAGCTTGCGGTTCTTCCGGTCCACCTCCTCCTCATCCTCTTCAGTCTCCTCCCCCCCTTCCTCGTCGTCTTTCTTCTTGTCCGCGTTCTCGTTGTTCAGGTACTCCGTCAGTGTCTTGGAGATGGCAATGGAGGCCAGGATACAGACCACGGGTGTCAGGGTCAGCATCAGACGCACCATGACACCGGCAAAGTAGACAGCGCTGAGCGCATACAGGACAACTGTCGATTAGCAACAGACAGAGAAAACACCATCAAAGAGGCTGTTGACCACAGTGAGTCAAGTGTGAGCAATACATGTAGCTTGACCACTGGTGCAAAAACGATTCAACCGGGACAACCCTACTGAAACCACTTTGTGAAATCCCACTGCAATCACACTTTGCCACTGGTTGCACGCCTTGTAACATTCGTGGTCCCCGCATTCTCAAGCTGTCAAGACTAGATACTCCAAGTATCTATCATTTGGGGGAAGTTGGTCTGACAATGGTTTGAGTGTAGTTATATCCAAACTTGTCCAAGACTGCTTCCAAAATGTTTCTTGTGCCAGTTTTAGTTACAACTTCATCTGATCGTGAAATGCTTGAAAAATTGTCAAGAGCATTTTTTTTCCATGTTCTGCTTAGGCCCAATCGATTCATTTGTCTAAAAGTCATCAAAAGGAGAAACAAACAAATGGCGGCTGGCCGATGCAACTTACTGAAAACCCTCTCATCGTTGATGTCCTTGATGACAAACCACAGGCCCGCTGGGAAAGTACAAACCAAGATGTGAAGGTCAAAGAAGAAGGACACCCAAGTGGTGGGCTGGTGCTCTGACACGGACGCTATGATGGGGATGTGGATCTTGGCGTACCTTGAGGGTGGGAAAACAATTCGGTTGATGAGCAAGAGATCCTGAAATACGAGCAATTCACAATAGTGCACCACCAAGAGTTTGCAGTGCATTGGCCAATCAGAACGCGCAGAATTTGTCGTTTTCCAAACGCGCAATGGGTCGACAAATTCCGCACATTGTGATTGGCCAACGCATTACAAACTCTTGGTGGCGCACTATTGTGAAAGTCGTATTACTCTTGGGAATTCCACCTTCACAAAATATTGCCTATGCAGTTTTCAACAAATCTGTGCAGAATTTTGCAGTGGCAATAAAAAAATTGGCATTTATTTGTTGGGAAGTCTATCAAAATATGTAGAAATGTAAAGGAACAACTTTTGCACTCAAACTTCAAGGATATCAAGCTCCATATTAAGTAATAGTGACTGGGTTCTATCTTTCTGATTTCTTGCCCAAATATTTCACAATCTGCCCTCTAGGATTTTGAATGGTACAGCAAGGGCTTTGCTCTTTGAAGCCAAGTGTCAAATCCACGCATCTCCTACAACCTTAAACACACCAAAAAAACACCCTGTACACGCAAGCTGTTTACAACTTAAACACCGAGCTACAAATTTAAGACTTATTTCATTGTATATTGAGTGAAAAGTTTGGGATTTAATCTCCAAGACAATTTCCTCAGCTATGAATGAACAATTTTATGATGATCATTCTCATCGAGTTGCTATGGCTGTTCAATTGCAAGACAGATTGGAAAGAATCGCATTTGATCACCCAAGCCGGTAAAACAAACGTACACACATCTGTCACACAAGCGCATTTTTGATTCGGTTATTTTGTACTCAATTTGAGTGTACCCACGAAGAAGAAAACTTATTCCTGCCAGTGGGATGCGAAAATATGGCGGCCCACAGCGATCACTGAGCTTTGAAAAATTGACGCCATAAGCACACTTACCCAGTATCATACAGCGAATAGAAACGCCCACTCCAGGGAGCAATAACACCTGTTAAGCACAAACATCCAAAGCAAATAACAAGGCAATTAGTGCAACCAGCCAATGTAAATGTCACATCAAACAAAACAAGGGCCCTCGAGAAAACGGTCCTCTTCCTCCCCAAGGACTATACCTGCATACGTGAGTAGGACAACCGCCAGGAATACGACGCCAGCCGTTCCCATGACGCCAAAGAAAAACAGTGCACGGAACTCTTTCTTGGAGAGAAAGTCCTGGATGTATTTCAGGAATGCGTAGGCCTGGAGCAGAGCGAACGTACCTGGAGTTGCAACAGGTTAAGAACAAACACAGAGACAGTCAGCTCATTTGCAAAGCAATCTCAGTCCAAACAGAACTCTTAGTCATAGGCTGTTTTCAAATACCCTAAATGTGTCAATTTTTAAGGGAAGCTGCCCAACAAGATCTTTTTTTTTGATGCACGATACAGTGTCGGAAGATTTCCATGGATTAAAGAAAGTTGTGTGGACCAATCTAAAGAAAGTCCATAACTAAGATGGCATTGCTCATGCATGCTCTTCAACTTGAGACCTGCATGGATTGTCCTACATATGAAGCCAAAACACCCCACTTGTCAGAAAGACAAAGACTGGAGTAGCACCTGCAGGTTAGCATAGTACTAGCACGTGTCTATATTACCTGGATATAAGACACCCTGTATTTAGGGGCCTCAGCCACTATCCATAGAGTCATGTATAAGTTCAAGCTGCAGGCAGGGAATTCGGATGAATGGCCTAACACTGGTTGCTGACTCAGCCCTTGGAACCAGGGGCCAATTTCATAGAGCTGCTTAAGCACAAAATTTGCTTAAGCGTGAAAAACCTTGCTTACAAAAAACAAAGGTTACCAGCTCAAACTCTATGTGATTTTCACTCTATTCACCAAAACACAGCTAAATACAATCCTGAAACAAGACAAATCACATGGAATTTTGGCTGGTTACCTGATTTGTTAAGCAAGGTTTTTTTGTGCTTACACAAATTTTGTGCTGAAGCAGCTGTCTTCCTAGAAACGACTGATCCTTCAACTTAGGCTGGAGCTACATGTAACCCCTCTCTACAACTGTCCAGCACTGCCTAGAATCGCTCTATTAAGGTTTGGCAACTGTAGGGTCGTTTCTTCAAAACAGTGGGATTCTAACAGATTCTAAGTTTTGGACTGAATCCGTTTGATTATGGTGCCAAGAGGTCAGAGCCCGATGGATGCCAGTGAGCCACAAGTTGATTCACTGTCTGAACGAGTCATTTATCTGGTAAAAGCACCACCAACCGTGCTCCATAGGAGATAGGAATTAATTCAGGGTGTCTGCAAGGGAAATCATGTGTATGTGCCTGTAAGTGCCTTCAAGAGCAGCATGGCACGTTTGGCTTAAGCAAAATACCAGTTATCACACTCTGCATTCAACATTGTCATCTTGTCACAGTCAAGGTTCATGCATAATTCTGACTGAATAACCTAAAACCAGGTTGAAGTGGGCAACTTTTGATAATTGACAAATGTTAATTTTCCTCCTTGAAAAAAAAATCCGAAGGATTATTGTGGAGGTCAAGAACACTGCAAAGACATGAAAACTGGGTCCAAAATATAAAAAAAAAATACCAAAAATGCAGTCCAGGCACACCGTCAGATGGGACAAGTTAGTTAAAAACTTTACAGAATAAAAAAAACTAACACAGAAAAAAAATGTCATACCTGCTGCGGCCATGTGCTCACTAGTTCGAACTGGCTGAAAGCCAACAAAAGGCACCTGCATTGAAAACACAGTCCCTAGGATGTAGAACACAGAAAAAGCTGCAGAAGAAAATAACAAAGAAATCAAGACAAGATGAAAAATTAAATTCTAAAGAAAGAAATGCATTAACAAATGAAGACTGTTCTAGATCAAATTGACTTTGTGGAGGCTGGCTACCGGTACTTTGTGAAGTTTTTCAAGCTTGCATAAATAGAAAAAACAATTTCATGTCAGTTAGTAAACTTCAAAAACATCCTCAATGTGTCCGTTAAGGGGCTAGAGATTTGGGGGAAGTAACATCAGATACCTCATTGTTCTAAATATGGATCTGTGTGTGAGTGTCAAATGTTAGCCAGCCAGCAGCCAGATGCCATAGCCACAACTAAAGAGATGACTTGCCTACATAGATGCGGTAGGAAAACCGGCCCATCATTAGTAACACACATACGTGGAGGGGTATGAGGTTGATGATGAAGACATAGCCGCCCCATGCTGAGACCTGCAGTCAGGAGAATGCACAATGACGTCACATGGAATAACTTCCAGGGAATAAGGTGTGTGTCCTAGTGGTTAGGGTTCGTGACTCACAAATACAGGGTCGGGGGTTCAAATCCTGCTGCTAGTTATACGTGCTGTGACCTTGGGCAAGTCACTTTAATCCTGATTGACTCTCTCCACTAGATGGTTGTTGTGTTTGTGTAGCCACTTACGCCAGAAATGGCAGCATCAAGCTGCAGACTCCCCAGGGGGGTGAAATCATTTTAGGAATTTTTGTGGCCTGGTAAACAGTGGTTATAACAGAGGTGTGAGTGGCCACTTAAAATCAGAGCTGAACTAAAAAAAGTCCCCACATTTTTGTACAGACCAGGTGTACGAAAAAGCTGAAATTCAGCATCAAAATCTCACAAAAAAAGCTAAAATCGACTAAAAAGCTGAATTCTCACACCCCTGTAATATTGATGTATGGCACCTTGATTGAATTCCTGGATGACTGCACATTATCAGCAGATGTGTGCACATGTGCCCGGCCGTGATTCAGACCTGCCGACTCCAGCCCACCGCTGAAAATGTCTTTAACACTTCAATTTGGCAGGAGGTTGGATGGCAGATCAATTGCCAATATCCATCCTATCCCAAATCAGGTGTCCCTTCACCCCGGTAATGTAACAAAAATCCAACACGGCCGACATCAGAGCATGGCTGAATGCAATCAACATTCAACACTGTTGAGATTGGAATCTTGCTGAATGTAAGAAAATCCAGACAACAGTGGGTTTTCTACTGTCTGGAGAACCGGATAACTATGAAACTGTGCAACAGACTTTTGTCACTGAGCGGCCACCTTGCTTTTCTACCATTCAAAGCAATGAAACTAAAGGGAAAATAGTCAGTTCCCTTTATCAATGAGTTAAGTTGTGTTACTATTACCAGTTGGTCTACAGGGAATAAGACAAATATGGCTCAATCATGATAAAAGCCTGTAACAGTGCTCCTCTGCCATTTCCAGGAACTGCTAAATCCAGCAACGTAAGACAGGTTGTAACAACGACTGCATTTTGTTCCATCTGTTAGCATCATGGACTACGTAATTCACAAGTACAGTCGACTCTCGTTAATAAGAGGTCCTTCGGACTTGGGAAATGACCTTGTTGTAACAGGAACCTTGTATTATCAGAAATTCAAGCAATAAAAAAATGAAAGGATTGGGACCTCAAAATGTTCTTGTTATAAGCAGAATGTTGTACTAACATATTATTAACGAGGTTCAACTGTAGACATGAAATGAGTATTGTGCACATACAGTCCTTACCATATAGAAGTAAACTAATGCGGTCGCAGCCGACCATGAGACAGCACCACTCTTGACTGCTTTCAACTGTGGAGACCCAAAAAGGTGTCAAATTCTTTACTGAAAATGCAACATGCTACAAATGTATCTAACAAGCACTTTGTCAGGGACACTACTGATAACTTTAAAGAAATGGGCAAGTGCACCAAGTATGTTGAGATGCTGTGTACATCTGAGGCCAATACATTTTGTGCTTCAACTGTTTTTAGGGAAACATCTTGACGTTCAGGGGTGGTGATGTTTAAATTCCAGTGCTTGGAATGAAAAGAACCCAGATGTTCAAAACATTCAGCAAGAGAGGAAAAAACAAAGGAATTTTAGTTGACTTCCAATGAAACACTGCACCTTCAGAAGAATACAAATGGCCGAACAACTGAGTTAGAAATAAACCATCAAAATATGTCCCCCTTTAAAGTACAAACCTATAAGTGTACAGAAACAGCACCTGTTCCCAAAATGACACTGCAGATGTGACCAACATGGAAATTACATGTACATCGCCTCAAGAACTGATCACTAAAAAATTCACCTAAATCCTATGCGATTACCCTTTAAATGTGGCCATAAAAAATGGTAACCTCTATGGCTACCGGTACATGTATATGCAGCCAAAATAACCATTTGTCCTTATAAAGCCTCCACAGCTGCATTTTCAAATCTGCTACATGTCTGCAAACAACGCAATAGATCTATGTGATTGCAAAATTGAAATTCTGGAAAGTTTTTGGTTGCAGAATTCAATTGGAAAAATCTGGCCGTTTGTCTGCCGTCAGACTGTTCATTCCGATCCTGAGTGGTTCTTTTACCCCTGAAAACAATTATGCAGATGAGGTATTCCAGTTTCAAAACAACACATCTCGGAACAGCGTTTCACATGTACGAGTGTTAGTACACGCTTACAAGTACTTCTGGGAATGTGCCGAGTGTAAGACACTTTTCACACCTATTCATGAATCTGAAATTTCATTCCTGGACGAAACAGCACGATCTTTGCCTGTCACCATGAATTTCACTACCACATCGTCCATGGTAAAAACGTGATTTTAATTTCAAACACAGTAATTTAAATCAATAAAAGTGAATCAAAATGAAAATTGAAAAAAGCTTCCAGCAGCAACTTGGATCCAAGCTGCCAGGGAATACAATGTGATCGTGAAGCTTTCATTGCGGACAACTGGTGTAGCGTATGGTCGAGTATATAGTTGGGAATGTAATTGGTTGATTGGTTGGGTGTACTGTGTTATATAAACAGTCTCACGTTTGCAATAAACTGGTCGGCTTGAGTTACATTGTAATAAAACTCAGTGTTGTAAGAAGATGCCAAACAACTGCCTTTCAACACAAGAGGTTTCCGTGACTCTAGCAACACGTACCCTGTACAGCTTTGTACCTTGACATTTTTTAATTAAAAGAGCGCCATATGCAGTGAATATATGTACACTCATGAGAAGGCCTGAATTCTAAAAGGTAATTTCTCCTTTCAATTCAATCAAATGAAATATGGAGACAGCCTCAACTTGGCAAGGGGGCCCTCAATCATGACATTCCCCTCCCCCCAAAAAATATATAAATAAATAGCAGAGTGGCTAAAAGATGAATTGAAAGAAATAACACTATCCAAACTTTGAATGGAACTCAAATGGATGCAACAACAAACATAAGAAAGTGGGCCAGTAACAAAGTTGTCATCACGCTGGCATTGGTTTCCTGATGGCTTAACATTTGGGCCACACACAAGCTTTCTACAGTCTTATCTTCATACATGCAAGTACCACAATGCAGGTACTACATTGTAACTAGACCAATACAAAGAGTGCTTTCTGCTTTAAATTAGAATAAATGCCTTTTCTTTCTCAAAACTGTCAGGGGAATTTTGCTCCATCCATTTCTTTTCACTGTGTAGGGAAATAAAAATTGTTGGGTCTTGGATCTGCTCTGTGGTTTGAAAACTAGATAGGTTTGCAGAAGCACTATGCTCTGCGGTTTCCTTTAACTACAGCCTGCTTGCTTATTCACACGAATTTCCTGCTGCAGCACAGGCCACAATTTATAAATGTTAACCTTAACCTTCCCAAACCACACAGAATTAAATAGTTGTAATGTGTTTATTTCTGTGGGGATAGGTCTGGTAGGCCCATAACAGCTGGCTTTTGCATTGGGTTTGGCATACCTCAGAAAAACAAAGTCCAACAGTCTCTGTGCACAAAGTCCCATATGGGTGTTTAACTGTGTGTGAATGGGGAAGGTTAAGGCCAGCAACCCTGGGGGGGTAGGGTTAAGGAAGCGCTGTTAACATGAGTGGCCCCTTAACTGTGTTTTGTCATACGACGTTGAAGGGCAGGATGATATAAACAAAGACATGAAATGCACAATCATGATTGTAACAGTAGCAGTGGGGAACGCAGTATGAGTAAATAAACGTACATCCATGCCACCGAATGGCATGCTCAAATGCACATCACTAAATTTAGCCAACAGCAGTAGGCTAATATGGAATATTCAGGACTTGTGAGAACGTCTACCCTCTGTGGCTATTGGTTCAGGGCTAACAGGGTTTTGCTAGAATGCCTGTGAAACTGCTTTTGAAAGTGATTATGTGCAGATTTCTGTAGCACAAACAGTCAGTTAAGTAGGCCTAGTATACGTTTAGCGGTTCAGTTAGGTTGACAAATTAGGTCTGGTTCTGGGATGGGCATGTGCACTGAGCAACAGGTGTATTCAAATAGAAATAGCTGATAAAGGAATCAATGAGTTGGAAAAAAAACGTAAATAGACTCGGGCGGGAAAGGCAAATTATCACAAGGCACCATTTACTCTGAGCTGGTGAAGCCAGTTTTTCTGAATAATGCTCCTTTCTTACAATCTTTACATTTCAGACGGGAGAGCTGGGGAGGGGGAGGAGCCAATTTGTCTTGGTGGGAGGGGAGGGGAGAGCCACTCCTGTTATGTCACTCCTTACATTGCTGTTCATTCACTTTCATTATTTATGATGTACAGCTCCTCGTGGGACTGTTCAAACATGCATTCATGACTGACCACAGAAAACTGATTGCCACCTGGGTTCTCAACAAAGTAAACAAAACTGGGACTAGAAATGTTACTATTATTTACAAAACCGGTAGTTTCTGTTAACACAGTTTTTTTTTACAAGTCAACTGCCATTTGATCTGTCACCTGTGTCATTATACAATGGTAGGCATTCACATTTCTGACTTCAAAACAAGATATAAAAAGCCTCTCGTACCTTTTGGCCAGGATATTTTGTACCCTACAGAGCAAGAAAAACTAATTTGGCTGATTCACACTGAAATTATTCAGGTACAGAATGTTATGGCGAGCAATACTCTCTGGAGCAAAGCAGCCCCTAAAAATAGATGCACAATGATCACAGATTACAAACGGCGTGCGCAACATCTGATAGGAGCGTTTCAAGTCCCACGATACGTCCAGGGATGATTACATGCCGCCGCTGGTTGATTAAGTCCTTACCCACAAATAATAAGTGAAGAGAAGAGCAAATATAGCGATACCCTCGTTGTCATAGGAACCGGCTACCGAGCGCGAGATGTAACCTGGCACTGGAAGAAAAAGGAAAGAAGAAAAGCTCCAGTTGAAAGGTCCAGGCAAAACATTTTCCTTCATACGACCCTTCAAAATGCACTTTTGTGTCTTAATAAACTTTTGTTTCAATGTTTTTCTACTTTAAAGAATAGTTGGTGCTTTTTTGATTTTAGTTTAATGAGTATTTCCATATTCAGGAGCAAAACTGTCATGCCATCCCTAGAGGAAAACCTCAATATTGCAATGATCTGTGCACACAAAAAATGCTGGAATTGTCATTTGTTGTATGATAAAGTGATGAACAGCCCTTTCTCAGAAGTGTTTTCCACAATTCTAACAGAAAAACCATACCACTAAAAAGAACAGTGTATTCCTGGATTGACATCATAGCAAGAGCACGCTCAGTTCCCAGAAAAGCGTGGACAGTATGTAATGTTTAAAGGTGTGCACCTTTTCATTACACGTGACCCACAAGGAATGTAAAATAGTTTTCATCCTATTCATCAATAACAGAATGAGTGGGGTTTTTTTTTTTAAAGGTAGAGGGTACATGCAGGTAGAATTTTTGTCTCTGCATGCGGGTTTATTTTACTCTGGGCTTTCTCAAAGAACGTCACTGAAATTGAAGCCTCAAAAGTTACTCAATTTTAAGGAGTTGCAAACATGTAACAAACATGCACTGTGAATTAATTACCTGTAGACAGTAAACGTTGTTTAAATAGAAATGATTTTTTTATTGTTTGAGATTTTTAAAACGGAGGACTTTTCTTGAGCTCAACAGGCAATCAATACAAACCAATACATGTAAACACACGTCTATCATTTGGTAAATACACTGTATGCATGAGGAAACAAATACGCATAAATGAACATTTGGGACAAAAAAACCAAGGTACATGATGTACTTAACAAACACAGGAAAATGGGCCTTCCCTTGAATAAGACAGTAAGTACTGCTTTTAAAATGATCAGAAATCATGGCAACTCCAATGCTGAGCGGCATATTGATGAACATGAACATTTTCTGGTAATGCAAACACTGGCGCAGTTCTGGCAGAAAATGAATGGAATTCACAAGAATCTTCTATCACTGCGGTGGCACAACGCTCGTGGACAGGTGGTAGACACACATTACATGCGCCTTCTTCTGATTTGCCAAATGCATGCGCACGTCGAGCTGAAGAATGTGCGTCTGAGTGCGGTGCCAATGTAGTTATGGCGTCTACTCTAATTAATAAATAAAACTCATTGTTTGAAGCAGTGGACATGTACATATACCGGCCGTGTGTACAACAAAGACTAGGCATGTAGCAGCATACAAAGAACTGTATATTATATCACTGTGACTTTTTTAATCTGAATAATTAAAAGAGAAGAGAGTTCAGTCATCTTCAAGTTGGATACATTATATTTACTATACATATAAAATGAGCTCTAAGAAATGAACCCATGAAATCTGCTGTATTTAATCAACCTTTATCTTATAGTAGCAGTTAAAAAGGGATTTCAGGGTTAACTCTGACGAGAAATACAACGTACACCAGTCCCCAACAAACCAAATGTATAAAACAGCCCCTAATGAACTGCAAGGTGGTGCAGAAAAGAGCTCCTAGAGACAGAGGTTCACTGAGCATATACAGGTCAAAGATGCACATCTAATGTGCCCAATGGATAAACAAGATGTAAAAGCTTGCAACACAATCATTGTTGGAAATGTCAAATGTACATGCTGGTACATGTATGCACGATCTCTGATCGCTGTGCCGCAGCCGCTTGAGACAGGAATTGGCAGGGCGAATGCCAACTTGACTGTCAGGCTGGGAAAGTTGATGCCTGCTGTCTCAGAAAGCGAGACCTGTTGTTGGGAAATGCAATACTCTATTCATGCTGTTTTGCTGGATGGGGAGAGGAGAAGCCTGTCAGGGGTCAGTGTGCAGAGACATAAGTGGATGATTGCTTCTGGAGATTGGGGGGGGGGGCAAATTAATGGACCAACAAGCTCAACTTGTTCTTGCCCGTGTTGTAAAAGCAGCTGATAGTGGCCAGCAAGCTCATTCACTAGCTAAGCAGGGCTCTTGGATTAGACAGCTCGGGGAAATGCATACCTAAAGCATAGTGTAAATATGCACAAAGAGGACTCAGAAGTTTTTCACAGGCACACGCGCACGAGTTGAAGATAAATTCACTATTCTGAGTCTGGCGCACTGTAACTTTTCATCTTTTTTTTTTACTTGGTGGCATGATATCACAGCACGATTTAAATTTGAAACTTTGCATGGTGGGGTCTGGACTGAGATTTTGGTGGGTACACCATGTGGAATCGATCTCTTCTATGACAGTGGTGGTTCTGAGAAGAACTGGCGAGTGTGAACTCGACCACTCGACCAGAATGCTCTGATCGTCCTCAGGAGAGATGCGAGACTGAAGTGGAGCACTGGCTGACAGGTATATCACAGCACAGCTGTTGAATCACCTCTGTTTACTCTGACTCACCTCTGTTTACTCTGACTCACCTCTGTTTACTCTGACTCACCTCTGTTTACTCTGACTCACCTCTGTTTACCCTGACTCACCTCTGTTTACTCTGACTCACCTGTTTACTCTGACTCACCTCTGTTTACTCTGACTCACCTCTGTTTACCCTGACTCACCTCTGTTTACTCTGACTCACCTCTGTTTACTCTGACTCACCTCTGTTTACCCTGACTCACCTCTGTTTACTCTGACTCATCTGTTTACTCTGACTCACCTCTGTTTACCCTGACTCACCTCTGTTTACTCTGACTCACCTCTGGTTACCCTGACTCATCTCTGTTTACTCTGACTCACCTCTGTTTACTCCTTGGACACACAGCTTCACCCTGGATGCCAGGTATCAATCTGGAGGGCAAGGAAGCAATGTCCTGCAGGTGGACATGACTTCCTCACCCTTCAAAGCATTCAATGAACTGTTGAACACATGCATGTTCCGGCAACCAATACAAGATTCTGTTCGTGTCCATGTACACTCCACAGTAATCCCTTTCTGCATTGGGGCGTGCAAGTGGGCTAGAAGTGGGGGGTGGTCTGGGAGGGGTCCCTTACCAATAGCAATGAAGCAAGCTGCTAGAAGACCGGCTCCTGGATTCCACAGCTCCTTGGTGAGCCCATAGGCAGCCAGTGCAGTTAACCCACTGCAAACAGAATTAGACAAAACAAGTCCACAATATCTCAACGGGTTCTTACTTTAATGAGAACAGGAGCACTCAATGAATGAAACATGATAAGCTTCCCACTCACATCAGGGGCCAATTTCACAGAGCTGCTTAAGCACAAAGCGTGAAAAAACCTTGCTTGACAAATCAGGTTGCCAGCCAAAACTTCTTGTAATGTATATTGTTTTGGAATGATATTCACCTGTCTTTTGGTTAGCATGACAATCACATAGAGTTTGAGCTGGTAACCTTTGGTTTTTTAAGCAAGGTTTTTTGTGCTTAAGCAAATTTTGTGCTTAAGCAGCTCTATGAAATTGGCCCCTTCTACTGAAAATAGTTGTTTTAAATAAGTACGTGTACAGTTTACAGATCAGATATTTATGACAGAAGCCACAGTTTGAGCCAATTTAAGCCACATTTACACTAAAATGACTGGGCTTAAAATAATGAAATGTTACAGCAAGTGATCACATTCCATTTCAGTTACTCCTCTGGGCTTTCACACTTCAACGACTCAAGGCCTGTTACTCTTCTGCACTGATTGGCCTTCTCATCTGTCACCAGATATTATTTCTAAAAATCCAGACTGTAAGGTTCCAAAGAGGTAGCAAAGACCACGCTGGTTCTATGGTCAACCCTATTTCATGCAAGCTTACCAGTTAAATGTTTCCACATTTCACTATGTGGATAAAAAACTGGTAAACCACACATACATGTCCATAAATAGCATTCCCCTCAGTGAACAAGACTTATGTGTCATGCTGTGCAAAAATAAGACACATACATGTACACATACCAGCAGATTCTGTAAATATTCGCAGCCTCAAAGAGCAAATTGCCGCACTCATGCACTGGCCCGGTGACCTCGATGACAATCAAGTGGTCACAATGCACATGTGCATGTAAGTTTTGCTTTCTAGCAGCTGTTCACACGGGATTTTTCGGTGACTTAAAACTGACAAAGTAATTCTTCTGCGACCGAGCTGGCCCTGTAAAACTTACGGTACTTCTGTCGAGGGGAAAACCGACAACTAATGTTCAACAATTGACAATTTATAAAGTACCGTACAAGCACACACACATACCAGAGGTCCAGGCTGGATGAAATTTTGTCAGATTGACAGCAGTAATGTTTAACAAAAACAGGTCAATGCGAACACAGCTTCACACGCAATGCAGTGGCTGGGCAGGGTCTTTTCCTTTGTCAAAACTACACATACAATCCTTCACAAGTGTCTCTGTAATTTTCTTTTTCCAGCTATTTGCACTCTTACAAAGTTTACACATTCACGTTAAGGGCTGCACAGGTTGCATTGGCTGAAGTCTGAAAGACTTCTCATATGTTTATACTACCCTGTACATGTAGGCACTTGAACAAAACCGACAAACAGCCATCAAAAGTACGTTTTGAATTCGTAAACAGGTCTGTAGGTGACATTTTCTTCCCGCTTGACAATGTCTGGCAAACGAGGCAAAGTGGTAACTGCAGTAACTGCTGTATTATGAATAGGCCAAAGCTAATGCACCCTGAATGATTGATATGTCACTACATGTGCATTGTACATGCAAATTACATATACGTGTACGTATAAATGAGACTGGTATGTTTACATGCAGGACATGAACAAAATATGGGACGTTTGCAGTAACACAATGGATGTTACTGGTACTCTTTGTTTTGAGTTGTGTAGTTCTGAGAGGAACAAGCTGTTTCTTCTGATGATGGACAGAGTACGGAGTTTGAAATGTCAAGTTGAAACAAATCCTTCTTGTCAAAAGTGCACAATACGGGTGATTCACAATAGCGCGCCTCTGTAACGGGGAAAAAATGGCACAATTCAAATAAAAAAAATAAAGAAGAGACTCAAAGAAAGCATAACACTTGGGGAACTCGCTAACAAAACTTATTTTCAAAGGGATCAAAAAGGGAGGAGTCGCAAGAAATCTAAAAGAATAGGGATGCCGAAGCTGAAACTTGATTTTAACAACAACAAAATCTTTTATTTCTTCTGAAAGACATCAAAAAAAGGAAAAGTAACTAGAGAGCTAGAAAACAAACTTTTTCAAAACAGGTCGACAGATTTCGCGCATTGTGATTGGCCAACACGTTTCAAACTCTTGGGGGCGCACTATAGTGAAACGCCCGTATTCAAAGAGATCAACGACAGTGGTGTGAGCAAAAGCCTTCAATACATACGTGTACCAGTTCTTTACCGCGCATATGTTGCAAATGGCATCAACTTATTCTCAACTTCCATCAGTAACGGCTCAGTGATCATCTGTATCCGGTGCCCCTTTACTGAGATACGATTATCATAATACAATTTGCAACTATTTTAATATGGAATCAGTCTTTGTACATGTACATGGTACATGTATGCCCTGCCTATTAATGGCAAAAATTGCAGATATTGCTGTCAATATCCAAGAAAAAGCCTTCCAGGAAAATGCACTTAATTCTCAGTGTGTAATGGAAATTTGGCAAAGTACATGTGAGTGCATGTAAAATACCTCTACATGTAGCCATTGCACACATATGGCACCTTCACCTGCAAGAACCTGAAGCGGTATCCCTAAGAAGACCAATTTGGATACAGCTTTTTTCCTCGCTAGTGTATCTGTGCATTGGTTCTTGTTAGTGACGGCACGCGGCATGTGAACCACACAGAGAATGCAGCATATTTCCTCTGTTCTCGTTGCTAGGCTACCTACAGAACCCATTTGTACTTCACGCTCAGAGTCGCCAACAAATAGACACAGAAAGCTGTTTTCCTGAATTCATCAGTGACAATTTAATGATTAACTCGGCTGTACAGATGTACCGGTACTGAACCATATCCTGTCCATGTGAATGGACCTCTTCAGGCAATTGGACAGATGAAACAGTGGGAGATGTGATGAACATTCAGTAATCATTCATTCTCCATCATTGCTAATCAACCTTTTCTACTTGGTCCGGAATAGTTATTAAAATAAAAAATTACAAAAACAATTTAAAAACGTACAAAATTTATGATTTATCCATGAGAGAGGAAATCCCTCTGGCAGACATCAACATGGCTGTTGATGTCAAAAAGCTAACCCTGGCTTATCAGAAACAGGACTTTAAGCTCATTCATCCAACATTGACCAATCACATTCATTTTTTTCTTGTAAATGCGTGTTTTGACTAGAGCCCTTTTAGAAACAAAGTGAAGGCAGTTTTCATTTTTTTTTTTCTGCTGAGGAACAAAAAAAAATAAGTTTTGATTTTTAAAATTACCTGTATTAAAGCAGGTACAGCACATGGAAGCCATTCAATCCCATGATGCAATGAGAATATCAGAAAGGTTCATTCAAAATGGATTCATCCGTCCACCATGACACTCAAGTTCTACTCATTGGGTTTATCACTCAGCCACAACGACAACACTACCATGCGTGAGTTTCTGCATTTACAGCCGTCTGGATGTAAAGGACAGAGGTGGCCTGTCTGCAGAGTTGTCGGCCTTTTACCGTTGGGTTCTGTGCAGTTGTCACATATGGTCTGAATCGGATTTTTCTCCCGTTGATCAGTTTTCACATCACCCACAGTTGAATTAAAAACTCAAAAGTCCATTAACCCTGACAGTCCTCAGTCCTCCAACAGGTGAAGGATTGAGGACTGTTAGGGTTAATCATTAGAAACCTGGGTCTGATGTCCTCTCAACCCCGAATAGGGGCATTGGAATGGAAATAATCTGAGGACATCACATTCAGATCCCTTGTGTTTCTTAGTTCATTTTTGAGTATTTACATGCAATTCAAGTATGGACAATCACTTTTGAATCTTCTCACTACGTGTACTTTACTCCAGATCTTCCATTCTGCCATAAACTCTGAACTAAACTCCGAACCTTAAAAGAGTTACAAGTTAATCTTCATAAAAGCTGTTATACTGTGCACATAGTTTGCATGTACACGTTATTATTATTATTATATTTCTGGTAATGACACAAGGATTCCTCAAATGTGCCCTAGGCACTGTAGCTCGCAAGCCTGAAGAAACCTGTAGAGAGGAGACAGTGACGAGCAGTTGCAGTTTTAGAGGTGGGAGGAAAACCCCAGAGGAATATTCTGGGTAAAACCCATGGAATCAGGGAGGGACTGCAAAACCCAATCCACATGTGGACTGGGCCGGGATTCAAACCCGGGCAGCAGAGGTGGAAATTAAACTCAGGAGTTGGTCAATGACACAAGTACTAGTACCTGAAGAGAGGAGCTAGAAACACGCACACGTCTCTTATGTGCACTGGTATGTGAAGCAGATGGGCCAACCAGTGGATGGCACCGGATGTAACCATCAGCCCCGGGTAAACCTGTAGCCAATGGAAACAGAGAGATGACATGTATGAAGGCAGCGTCTGATGTCAGGGCTAAGGCTGAGAAAGACGCACGCAACTGTGGAAGCCACTGGCTTATGGATGCAGCTCTTTCCCACTGATGTGTCGTACAGAGGGTATGCATGGCTACCATCTTGCAGGACAGTGCTTTTGTTCCACAGGGTAGGCACATGGGAGGTTTCCCTGTGGAACAAAAGAACAGCCCTGCAAGATGGCTACCGCAAAAAGGGTCTATTATCAGTCGCAGCCAGTTGAATCAGTTTCTTCTGCATGTGCAATTTACAGCAGAAAACTGAGGTGCCGTACCACAACCTCTTCTAGGTAAAGCTTGGAATAGCGGCATGGCTTTCAAAGTGTGGGGGATGATGCTTTAACTTTGAAACACTACACGATAGCAAAATTGAAATGCTAACAGGTTCGCTAAAAGATTTGGACTGCAAACACCCAGTACATGCATTTTCTCTATCTCTAAACCACTTGCAGAGCTCTCTCTTTTCAAGAAAAGAGTTTAATTTTGGATTTGCCCTGCCCGACATGTATTTAACACTGTATACTCAAGTGTGGCCTTGTGAAAAAAAAAGAAAAAAAAGAAAAGAGTTGTTGAAATTATCTAATTCCCCATGAAGGAGAAACCCTACAAGTTCATGTACACATACTTTGTATGATTTGGGTATAACTGTGAAAGCTAGACCTTTGGCAGACTTAACACATCAACAGGCAACTTCTCTGATTCAATCTACCCATGTCACATCAAGGACCCTTTTTTGGTGTACATGACAAGTTCACGTGCGATGCATGCACGTAATTTTGCAAAGGAAAGTAAGTTTCCAAAACGTCAAGTTATAAGGGGAAGATGTACTTTATCAATGTTTCAAACTTATTTTTGACCTGGGCCCAATTTAATGGCTCTGCTTACCGTTAGTGAAAATTTGCCACTACCTACAGCAACTACATGTAATTCCATGCAGACAGTTACATGTAGTGTGCTGTATGTCGCAGGTAGCAAGGAAGTTTAGATCATGTGTATGCATAAATCCTCTAACTAAATCTTCTGAGCCCACTTGTGCTGGTACTGTAAGCATTGTACGTTGATCATATTCGAGAAGGCAAAGTTCTGTGATTTTAGCAAAGCCATGAAATTTGGCTCAGCTATCCAAAAGAGTAAGCTTTTCCCATAGAGCACTTCTGCTGGGTGACTTACAGTGCCTCCAACAATCCTGCCCAGTGGATACCAAGCCCTTTCATCGAACCAGTTGAGGAAGTTGTAGAATCCATGAGACACAAGGTGATGAGTGGAGCGATAATTGAACCTGCAAAAAGTAAAACAAAAGTGGAAACAGATAGTCAAATCTATCGACAGCATCTCTCCACAAGAAGTTACAAAAGAAATTAACGTGCAAACATTCTTTAAGCAGAACTAGAAGTGAAGGTTTCCCCCCCCCTATGTTTTCTGTTGTGCACTGTGCACAATTCCTTCCATGAATTTGGACTTGGGTTTCTTGGGTGCGCATTAGTGATTACGGATAGAGGCGTGGCTTTGGAGGCATGGCTTTGGAGGCATGGCTTTGGAGGCAGGGCTTTGGAGGCGTGGCTTTGGAGGCATGGCTTTGGAGGCATGGCTTTGGAGGCATGACTTTGGAGGCAGAGCTTTGTATGTTCTACTTGCATAGATCCATTACACATTAAAGGCTTGTGAAGATTGAGGACTGAGTGTGAGAATAAGCCAGATTTTAGTCAAATTCAACTCGCAAATGGCTTATTCCAGTCTGTGATTTGTGTGTGGCGAGAATGTGCAACAGCTGAGTGTTTAATGAATTATCACCATAGCAACTTTATGTGTGTGGGTTTTTGCCGACTGTTTTTTTGGTCGGATTTTGTTTTGCATTTGCGCACCTGTCTCCATTGCATATTTTCTGATATCTGTACACATCACAATTTTATTAGAATCTTGTGAACATTCATAATTTTTATCTTTGTTAAGGTTTTATTTGTGTGTTCTAAAAAATTGAGAAACCACTCGAAGAATGCCCCCCATTCTTAATATAGGTGTATTCATCCGCACATGTACAATAAGTACAAGAAATGATTGACCCATATTTTTAGCGACAGTTTACCCTGTGTCAGCCAGACACGATGTCAAATCTTTTCTGTTTGAGTGCAGCAGAGTACATGCATTTAGTAGTTGGACACTGTTTCAATGTTGACTGCAAATTGACACGAGCGAGCGAGGTTTAATCTGGGCTACCAAGCTGAAACCCTGGGCAACCACTTTCATGAAAGCAGTTGTTCGGGGAGAGGGGAGGAACCATGTTTTGGGGAGATTTGTCGAGCACTGACAGTTGATGAGAATCGTGCATTCCTCACCGGACAAAAACGTCTTCAGTAATGACCAAACATAACGGGGGCCATTTACTTACAGGGGGGTGTTAACGCACAGGATTGTGTTGAGTGCATTACAGGCACTTGTTTTTCATTGTTTCAGTTGAAATTTTTGTTTTTTAAGTGTGAGACTTCCCACATGGTCATAAGAAGGTGAGAATAACCTGAAACACGTGAGCCTCACACTCAGTGTGAGAGATGACAGCCCTGCATTACCAAGAATAGTGATACAGGTGATTCGTTACGCACGCATGCACACGTACATACATGATACATGTACTGCAACATTTAAATGTATGCACATGATACATATCTACAGGTTCTTTTATGTACTGGACACATGTACATTCACAAAAGATCCAAGCAGTACAAGAATAGGTTCAGTGTTAAGTGCGTGAAAATCTTGGATAAAAATGTACGTTGGAGAACAAAAACCGGTAATGCTACATGTACATGTACCATACTTGTGCATAGGTTTTAATCAAAATGTACATGTACAGTTTGGTATATTGAGGATACAGCACTGTATAGCACAAGTACATGTATCATAAGGATAATTCTAGGAATTAGGGGTCCATTTTTTTTTCCGTGTCCCGGTCACATCTGACGATACATACCAGGGGTATGATTTTGTAAGTTCAGAACACATTTTCTAATTTCCAAGAGTGATAAATTAACCCTAACCCTATGTATACCACAAATTACTACTTGTAGTAAAATGTAGTATTCAGTCCTGTCGCTTGTAAGAGGACATGACCTTATTGTTCTCTGAAGCCATAAAATAAAATAGAAAAGACAATGTACCATACAGTGCTGTGGCACTATGAATGCATGGCTTTATTGATCTCTGTACTAGTAACAATGGAAGTAACCTAGCCAGAAGTAGTAATTTGTAGCGCTAGGTCCTTCAGGCTCAGGCTACTACTTAGTATTTTGCAGTACTGAGTACTGTAAGCCAAACAATATGCTTGGCAGTTAGGGTTAATCATGGAGGAAGGACACAAATGGATTAATGCAAATTACCTACCAAACAAATATTATTTGTTTGAAATCAATTCCGGTGATATTTCCGTGTCAAATAACAAAGGTCAGATGTCACAGGGACACAAAAATGTCAGACGTTTGGCCCCCCATTTCTGGACTTACCCATACAGTGTATGCTTATCTAAGATCAATGTCCTTGACACATGTCCTTGATACCTTATGGATATCAACTACATCTGTTACCCCTGTTCCTCCAGCCTATAAATCATCCGCAGATCTTGCTCTGACTCCAGATTCAAGACCACAAGGGCCGCTCTGTTTTGCACCTAGTATCCGTAGAGAACCTACCGGTATGCATCAACTGCACGCTCTTAAAAAAAAAACAGTCTTGGTGAGCGTGGGTAGGAATACCCGTACATGCACGATTCTGTGACAATTGCCGTTAAGTGGCTTTAATTTCAGTTTTTATCAGCTGACAAGTCCCTTTAAAAACACAGCCGGGAGGAGAAGCTGGGTACGAGCACTCATCGGTTGTACAATGTAGATCTGACAAGTTCGGCAATTGGTGATGGACGACATGCGTTAACTTCTGGATATGGAAGTGGGAATTCAATCTCTAATGGCGATCCTGGTTGAGGTTCACAGTGAAGCTTTCACATTAATGCGTAAATTGATATTTATTGGAAAAAAGAAGCATACTAGACACACTGCACGCCTGGTAAAAGACATTACGTACATGTACCGTAGGATGGACTGGTACATGCATGTGTACCAATGCACGCAACTCGGCATGCACCGTAGACCAACTTTAAAGTTGCAGTACATTTACACTACAGATGCACCTGCTCAAATCATTCAGTATGTTTAGAGTTACACATTGAAATTCAAATGTACCCACAGATGAGTGCAATATTCACATTGCAACCAACGAGGGTAATAAAATGTCAACCAATTTGAGTGCAAGATGCAAAGATGCGGATCAAATCATACCCACTATAAAGTGACTTACAGAGCCTGTCTGGCCTGACAAGTTAACTCCAATTCACTTGTACTTTGTAGGAATTAGACTCACTTGCTCAGCAACTGACAATTTCCCTTAACCAGGAACTGATTTTTTTAATGAATATTTTCTGGCATCAAAAGCCAACTTTAAGTCGGGGGGGGGGATACAACTGACGGACTGCAGTAATGGATACGTGTAGTCCTAAAGAGATGCCCTACATACTACGGTAGCTCTATGTTTAAGCACTAATACATGTACATGCATATTTAATGTACACAAATGTAGTTGAAGTCTAGAATACATCCTAGAAGTAATACGTGCATGCATGGTACAGATGCATGTACATTGTACAACAGCATGACAAAGGAAGAGAGAGCCCATGAAGCTTAAATGGGCCCTGACCCCCTTCTTGAAGACACATTTAATTAGGACAAAGCTTCTCATTATTGTCAGAAATTGGAGTACCGGTACGTTATCTTTTGCCAATTCAGGTGTGAGCGCCAAACAACTCCATTTATTTGGAAAATTCTACCAAGCGTCCAGATGGCATCAAAGTACATGTGCAATACAGTAAATGTAATCAATTAACTAACTCTAACCCCCTTGGGTGTGTGTAAAATCATATTCACGCAATTGGGAGATTGATACGCTTGAAGAAAAACTGAAAGAATGTTTGACTATTATATAGGAAATCTACTTAAGTGACCAACCCGAAGCCTAGACCAAGAAAGCATTGCTGTTTTGCTTGAACATCTCACCCTATCAAAAAGCCATTTCTTAAGTCAACATTTCTTCAGTTGACAGCTTATTTTTCCAAAAAAAAAAGGGGCATAAAAACTAAAATAACAGTATGATTCTTGAGACCCATGGACTCCCCTTTGTTGACACACTTTTGGAACATTAGTTCTGCCTTAAATCAACTATTACTACAGGCTGGGGATGATCCCTGTGTGGGCTTTGGTGAGATTGGATGTATCCAATCTTTTATTGGCAAATATCAGCAAGGTCTTAAACAAATTGGAACAAGAGTTACCAATAGCTCCCCAGAGAAGGCCCATCCGTCTTTGCTTCGGTAGGATCTTCCTTTGCATGGAATGTATCATTCTGTGAATTATTCCCATTTGCGCTCCAAAGGCTACAGCTTTCTTGCCTATGTGGTCTGAGACATTCTTGCCTTCTTAGTGCTGAAGTAGTGAAGCAATGGATAGTGGGAGGAGCCACGGAGGAATCATTCGAGGGGCGTACCCAGTGGAGTCTTGCTTTTTTGTGGCACTTTGCAGTTGTTTTACTGGAATTGAACAATCAGAAGCTGGCACTTTTCTATTCCCCAAGGACAAAGGAAATGGTGTGAAAAATGTCACAGTCAATGTGCTTCTCTTTGAAAAGGATGTATAAAAGCTTTCCCCAACAGGGAAAGTACTGACTCAAACACTTTTTAACCACACCTCTCAGCAACATCTACTCTGTTAAAGAAAAGTTATCCTGAGAGAATGAGCTGGAGTACAGTATGTGTAACGGTAGATTTCATGCAAAGTTTCATATTGGCCAGGGAACTTAAGTAGTCGGCAATTTTACATACTGTGAAAGTTACGAGACCCAGGCTTCACAGCGTGGGGCAAGTTCACATGATGACAACAGTTTGACGGTCCTGACGGTTAGAAGCAGTGGCATAAATTGGTATCGGACACTGAGGGGGGATGGGATTGATGAGATTGGGATGGGGATGGGATTAAGATGAGGATCTGTGGCAGGGGGGGGGAATGATTTGCCCAGCCACTGAAATTTGAAAAGCCCATACATGTATCTGTATACATGTCCATGTAGCTGCTTGAATGGTTAACTTTATATACATCAGGATGTACCTGAACGTGACACTGTGAAATTGTGACCCGAAACTGAATGTGAAAAATGGAAGCAAAGCTATACAACAGAGGACAAAAAGTCAACAACCTGTCCAGTAGTACACACACAGATGCAAACAGTGAATTTGTCTACAGGTTTAATAACCAGAATCATAGAGTGTACATTGAAACTTTCCTTGTATGACTGAAGATTTTGGCCATACGTTTGAATATCCCAGTTTAACCACTCGTGGACACTTTTCTTTCACACAGTACAGGCTCCAGGAGTGGTGGGCTTTTTTTTGACTGAAAATCTCAACTGCTTCTTACAATGCTGACTGCTGAATGTTCAGAGTCACTTGCTCGGGATTTGTATGATGCCGTTTTTCTTCTCATAACCTCATTTTTGCAACACCGTGAGGCCCGAGCATAGAGTGATATTTGCTACACTGATATACGGTAGGTATGTACACATATGGAGACCAATTTAACATGTTTAAGAGGTCATCACAAAATTAGGCCCTTTTGTACGAATGATGAAAACACATATCTGTGATATTTGGCGCCAAGTGTCTGTCGTAAGGGTCATCTGCGACTTCATCACAATCTTTCACACGGTACAACGCAGCACATTGCCAAATGTCCCTTGTTTTGCAGCATATATGTATATGTACATCTGCATCACAGATACCCATTGTTGAGAATAAACATTGTCAAGTCTGCCAGGATATGCTATGCAATACTCTCTGTGAAAATATTACTTCTTTAAAACTTCTGTACAATATTATTATTACCCGGTTAAGTATCCATAACCAATGATAGGCAAGGCTGCTGCATGTAGATGGGGCTTTGGTAAAAAATATGCCCGCAGGGTACATGTATTACAGCAATTTCCTTGAAAAATACCATTTTTACTACACCCCCCCAAAAAATATATATTACATGAGAAGTACCACGTTCGTTTTGCTTTGTCAAAGTTCACTGCATGAAATAATAGGAATGATTTTGCTGACTTTGCCCTGTTCAGAATGGTCTCCTGCTGTCCTTGTTTGTGTCACATGCAATCCTAGCCAGATGAAAACGGCAGAAAGTCACAGTTCATTAGCTGCAACATGTGCACTATGGTTCACTTGCTTTTTTTTAGAGGGGGGCGACCATGGGCATGGGACAAGAAAAAATCCACCAAGAAGCAGCAGGATAAAAATCCAGTGCAACGTCTCAATAGTTTTTATCAAACTTTGAACGTTGAATAACTAAACGCCCCCATGCACATACGTCATTTCAACGATAATCACCTCCTTGTCAATGTCAATCATTTCAGATCAACATGTACAATCTATGCAGCTGGTGCATTTGTAAATACGAATAAATGTAAATGTTTGAGCACAGTCACATGATGTACACTAATGTATTAATGCCTCAAGTTACATGCTCTCATGTAAAAATCTGATAAGAACATAGATATTTGATGTCTTCCTTGTTACTGTCACACAGTAAATGAGGTGTTTTACATTTACGATCGTGATCACTTTCTTGACCCACAAAAACCAAACAAATCACTGGAAATTGTATTGTTGTACTCACAAAAACTAATAAACAATACAAGACGATTAAAACGGTCACAATTAAGAATAATTAACAATGACTGGCACTTTAAAAATATTTGTATGCAATTACTGTATGATATAAATTTCAGTTTAATGTTAAATTATCCTTAATTTAAAGTTAACAGTCCTCAAACCTGATGGCATACATGCAAATGCATAATTTCCAAACTGATCAGCTCTGTACAAAGGGATCTCATCCTTGACTTATGTGAGTGAAAGCACAAATTACAGAGACTAAAATAACAGATTGTTAATTGTTAGCCTGCCTTAGCCTGCGACGTTCATTGTTCGCTGTTGGGTTGAATAACTGAACAAGTACATGAAATGTCAACTGTGCCATGACAACTGAGTGGCCAGGGTTGATATCTTCCTTGCCTCCTATCCTGTTCGAATCCCACCCACTTCAGCATTATGAATTGGGTTTCGGTCCCTGTAATTTTTACTCTCGGGAATATATTTTCAGGGTTCTCTCTCTCCTGGTTCCCCAAGCCTCTGGGCTACAGTACCTACACATGCATGACTGTCAAGGAACTCTTGATAAATGAAAAGAAAGAATTAAAATACATGCACATAAAGTAAATATATCTGCAGTGTACGGTACGAGTACATGTATGTGGTTTACCATCATAAGGGTGAGTGTTTCATTTTGCTAACATGTTGTGTATGTTGGTACACATACACAAAAAATGAAAAAAACATGAAAACTGTCTTGATCTCCTCAACCTTTTCCTTACTGCACTGTTTACAAAATTATTGATTTCCCTCTTCCAAAAATCAAATGGTTTGCTCAGTCAAGTGGAAACCAGGAGACTATAATACCTGTACGTTGGAGACCCGTGGGTTGAAATCTCACTTTTTTCAGACCAGATTCTAACCAGATGAAGAACTGGTAGAAATGAGGAATGTTTTCAGGCTTTTTCTTTATGGGGAGTAAAAATCAAGGTCATGTGTTCAACAAAAATTGTCCCCGTTGCTTTTCTCTGATAGCTGCAAGCCTTTACGTCATTCTTGTCACACAGATGGCACACTCACGCCACAGCAAAACTTCTGATGCAGTTTCAGGAAGCTTTTATTATAGCTTCAAAAATTAGTGCGAAGGGAACCCCTAGAACTATGAGGCTCATCGTTCTGCCTCCCCAAAGGGCCCAATAGTTCCCAGGGTGTACTCGACTTCTAGAATACTTCAACACTTGCATAGTCTGCATTTGGAGTCAGGGTTCTATGCTGTAGGTTACACTGTAAGTCCATTTTCATTGAAGCATACATTTTCCCCATCCAGCATACCGGTATTTGCTACTTCACTCAAATTTACACATACACATGATGTTTGAGTGTGTCTCTGATTGTTTTTTTCACTGTATTAAAAAAAAGTTGACTGGTTTGGTCTGTGTTGATGTGGATGGTGACTTGGAATAATTTTTTTTAGCCATGACCCAGTCCTGCATTTTTTTGTCTGATAGTGGGCCACAAAAACCACATAGTACGGTACTCTAAGATTACAGAACTTACTATTCAGTTGACCCCTGATAGGATAAATTGCCACTTCTATCCCATTGGCTCAGGAAGACTTTTCAAAAAGGGAAAAAAAGGCCAAAATTGCACTAGATTGCACTGACTGTCTTTTCACATTCCAAAAGTCACAATGACAACAGCACGAAACTAGACAGATTTGTCGCAGTAAAAATTGAAGTTCCACAAACACTCACTTTGCATGTTCAGTGTCATCCCAGTACTACTAGGCCTACCCTACAGCAAAACAATCGGCACTGAGATAGGGTAGTTTACTCTCAAGTATCTACATGTGTACTGCCTAATTTTTCCTAGTTACATGCCTTATGTCACAACTACCTGTAACGTATTAGGCAAATCAAAATTGATACTTATTTACTATGTCCAATTTTTCAGCAGGGAGGCCCTTCCAAGATATTTGAAGTACACTGGCAGATGCCATCAGGGAAAAAAGCTAGAGGTCAGACATGGTTCACACTACTACATGACAGAGTTAACAACACGAATGACCAACATGACCAACATGTCATTGTGTGTGTACATGTAGACCTTACATTGAATTTGTACACGACAGTACTGGACTGCGGTAGCACAGAGAAAGACACAAGACCACTTTTTTTGACATGGAGCAATCTGCAAGGTTCAAAAAGGTGGTATTTTGATTTAAGAACAAATATAAACTGGGGACTGGGATGGGGAAAACTTGGGGAAGCAGTGATGATGAAGCTACAATGGGGCAGCGCGGACATCCGGGAGTTTTACAAAATTGCGGGTAGCAACTAGCAACCACACTGCGCCGATGAAAACAACTGCAACAAGCGCGCGTACATGTATGTACTGATCAACGAAAAGATTACGTAATCCGATCCTTGGACTGGTTGGTGCGTGCATACGTCGCCATGGTTCCTGTTTTCACCGGTGCAGTACCTGCCATTTTGCAAGAATCCCGGATGTCCACACTGCCCCATACTGCTATAGAGGGCAGGGCCAGCATGGAGCACCCGGTACCCTCACAGAGGACGTATCTTGACAATATAGATTTTGAGGACAATGAAGTACATGTACTATGGCATCTACTCAAGCATATCACACAGGAACAAAAACCTGTCCTCTGTGACTGTGAGGTCGCTCCACGCAGGCCCTCTATTAATTTTGATCAGCCTGTCCCTGGCATGCCTGATGCATGTACCTGTAGGCCTAGGCAAGTTCTTTTCTGATTTGTGGTTGGAGGTCTTTGCAAATGCAAGTGCTGCTAAAATAGCTGGGAAAAATCTGAGTCACACACTGGTTGCATTCAAATTCACTGGCTAGCAACTACCGCAATCCTTTTCATAAAAATTAGCCTTGTACATTTTCATTTAGTAAGTCGTAACAGATGAAAATACATAGGCTACATCATGTACATGTGCAACGTGTAAGCCCTAGGCCTAATCTATTTTGTTAAATTACTTATAAAGTTATAGGCCACTAGGCCATGCCCATAGGCATGTTAGAAGGTTTAGGGATGAAAGCAACGACAATAGGTTTCAAAGAACAATTCTCACCAAGGATCAAACTCATGGATAATGCTCTCGAAGCGAATGACGGCGAAGAGTCTGGAGCTGAACGCAGCGAGGCAGGCTAGGAACAGAATCAGGAAAGTCAAGAGGCCTTCCACCGCTTTGGAAGTCGTTGGGAATCTCAGCTGCTCATTCTCAGGTGATTCCGCCAATTCCACCCCCTCGCCGGAATCCTGATTCTTGATGGATTTTTGGACATGCCTGTGGCGGTTTCCCAGACTCTTGGGGGCCATTTGGAGCTGATTTTGGCTCCGTTTTCCAGTGTTAGCTGCATCGTATTGTCCACTGTGTTCCGCCATTTTGGTTTCGCACACACATGGATTTTGCCTCAGTCACAGTAAAGACTGTTATTTAAAGAGCAACAAATACTCAGCAGAGGTAAACTTTTTAAATTAAACAAACAATAGCATGAATGTTTTAAAATATCAAACAGTCTATTCATTGGTACTTACAAAAAGTATGTAATTGTAGTTTCAGAAACGTATATTCTGGAGGAAATAAGTAAATATGTGATCGAGGCTATAATAGCTAGACCAATCAACAGTGTTATCGTGTGAGCGCAGAAACGCAGAGAACTGCAGCTAGCTAGCTCTACACCAACTCCACCGCATGGCACGAGTCAGTTCACTTGCTTCGCGATTCACTGTTCATAGCAGGAGTTTTTTTATGTCTGAAAGCTTGTAGCCCTATTTCAATATATAAATCACGTTTTCTACACGATATTCATAGATAAATAGTGTGGGGGAGAAGAGCCCATAAAATGCTCAAACAACACCGGGGTCCGTGTAAATACAGTCCAATCGCTAAGTTTTGAAATTGTGTTGAGGAAAAAACAAAAACGAATCTGGTATTGTTTATTCTTTTTTTTTTTTACATTAAAGGAAAAACTGACCCTTTACCGGTTTTCTTTTTTTAATCCAAACAAGGAAAAAGGGAAACTATCATTTTACCGTTTTCTGTTTTTGAATCCACTGAAAGGGAAAAGAAGGAAAATGAACTCTTTACCGTTTACTGATTTTTTTTTATCTGAAAACATGAAAAAGCTTTCTTTTCCGTTTTCTGTTTTTAAAACTGAAAAGACAGACAAATCATTACCATTTACTGTTTTATGATATAAAATTGAAAAAAGAGAAAAATCAACCTGTTACTCTTTCCACCTTTTAATATAAAAGAAAGAAAACAGAAAAACCAAACCTTTGCAGTCTGTTGTTTTTGAATCTGAATTTTAAACAAAGCCCAAACATTTTTCGTGTGCAGCCTTTTGATCTGAAAAAATGAAGCGTTATTGCATTTGCTGTTTTAGAATATCTGTTCAGGAAAGAAGAAAATGTTTGAAGTTAAGTTCAACCTTTTGAAATTGCATACACCAAAGAAACGAATAATAAACCATGTATTTGTTTAATTTCGAGAAGAAAAGCACACTCGTGTTTCCTTTATTTTGTTTAAGTGAGATGAAAAAATCCCACATTTGTTTCATTGACCTGCGTTTATTTTCTCAATGCCATTACAAACCAATGGAAACCAAGGCACAAGTTTCTGCCCGAAATGAAAAAAGAAGATGGGTAATAGGAAAAGGAAAAACGAAACCCTTGGCTGGTTTAAACTCAACAATGCAGACCGCAGCCGAGGTCACCCGAAAGAGTCTCGGGCAGTTTCGGAAATGAGGGCGTGCATGTGTTGTGCGCGCGCCGGTCACAGACATAATCAATGCCGGCCCGGCACAATTTTGCACATGTATGCGAATTGACTGCTCCGTGTACGGAAAACTCATTCAGCTTTGATATTCAGCTTAATTTAAATTCACGGAGACTTTTGTTCTTTTCAAAGAGAGAAAAAAGAATATCTTTAGCTGAGGATGGCATGACGTCGTCAAAAATAAGCCGTATTTTTCACGAGCTTACTTTGGAGATCAAAGTATATCTGGGCTATACAGGCCCAAGTGGACTGCCTAGCCTCGCCAGGATTTTTATTCAAGCGGGTTATTTCCACTTTTTTTCAGCTGTATTTGCACGTCCGTTCCTTTTTTCAGAAAATAAAAAAATGAAAAACATGATTAAAAAAACTAAAGGGAATAGAAAAATTACTACGTGTCCTGAACAACAGAACTGTATTTTCTTTTTTGTCCCGCCTTGATTTCCCATTTTTACCTGTTTTGCCTCTAGTTTCCCTTGAATAACAACTGCAACCCCCAATCAATAATCAGCACATAGTCGCAATGAGTACTTTGCATGTATACTCGCTACCCTCTGGCTTCCCCTCTCGAAAAAGTGCATTTCCAGTAAAATGGGCAAGTTCCCCACAGGATTTTGGCGCTTTTATTTTTTCCTTTATTTAAACCACACTTGTAAGCACGCATACACGATTGCACTCAATAGTCTGCCCTTACAAGAGTATGGTGCAAGGGTATCCTCTTTTTTTGTCAAAGGTTCGACACGCAATAACTCCTGACTCTAAGAATTAAGTTTCAGTAGGACATAAAGTCATTTTTAATTAGATATGTGACAGATTTTTCCATAACGAAACGTCTGGATTCGCAAGATTTGGCGCGAAAATTTGGGTCGAAGTCAGACTTATTTTACAAAAATATTTACCGGCAGATTCCCATTTTTGCATGCAAATCGATTAAGACAGTCTTCTACTCTCTATATCTAGTTTTATAACCAGGAAAACTAATTTTTAATAAATATTGAACAAATTTGGCGACACTATTTTTTTGCATATGGAAAATAAAATACCGTAATTTTGGGGTGATTTAAAACCAAATTGTTCATTATGATCTTTTTTGAGGCAGGGCACAAAATCAATGTCATACAGGCTTACTGAAAAACAAAATGATTAATGTTGTTTGGATTTGTCATAAAAAGGTTTACTATTTATGCTCGGTTTCCTGGAAATCCATTGACAAAGACAACGCTCGAAATCAGACATAGCCTCTCACTATGCTGTTTTTAAGTGCAAATCTTGCGCACGCTCACTTCGGTTTAATGAGCGCCATGAACGTACGTTGACCAACGGACAATGGGAACTCATACTGATTTCAAGCAACAGCTGTTTCGAATTTTTTTTTTTTTGTGGGGGGCATTTTTTGGGAGGGGGAAAAGCAACTGTTGATTTTTTTCGTGCAATATTCATGGTTTCTCTGAATTGTGAGGCTCGATTTCAACTTTCGAACGATTTGGAGCGGGAGCAAAATGAAATACATGTATACATTTAATTACAAAACTCGTCTCTTTATTTTCAAAAAGTTGGGCCGGGGGCATGTCTGGGTATGCCGCACCCCAACCCGGAACCGCCACTGATATTCAAACCTTGTCTTTGAAAATAGGGAGACCGACCAAAAATGGGGCTTTATGAGTGTCACGGTCCTGGCCAGGTATTGTCAAGGACCACAGCGCCAGTGTTGTTCACGAAGACAGTGGAAGACACAAATCCTTTCGGTGTCCCCCGCTGATAACCGACAAGAGGTTCCCTATCTACGCAGCGGGTGAATGTTTCCTAGTCGAGCCAGCCACAGGATGCAAGTATTGCAGTGATAAACATGAGATATACTGGCATTCTGTTTTGACAAAAACATTTTGTGTTCCCAGTATAGAATGTTGGTGGAGGGGATTCCGTAAGGTTGTGAGGAGCCCCCACTCCATGGTGCACAGGTGATGCTGCCGTGACCACCTGACTAGCGCCCTCTTTTGGTCCTTTTCGGACAGAAAAGGATCTCAGACTGGCGAAGATCTTCATACATTGAGCCTACCACTGTTCGGGGAGGGACGAACTTTTTTGCCGCTTTTTTATGCAATCTTTAAGGTCTTTCTGATGCAGTGTGAGGTTCAGTTTTGGGGCTCTTTACATAGTTTGGGATGGAAAAGAAAATAAATAGTGTGATATTATTGTTATAAGGTCATTCACCAGCATAAGAGATCAAGCTTACAACAAATTTCTGATTTTACTCTGGGCCTACTTAAAAAATTTTAATTTAAATTGATTTATTTTAATTGGATTGTCATTCATGCTTGAACAAAATGTAAACCAGGTTTAAGGATAAGATTTCCACTGGTATATACTAAACAACAGATAAATGCTTTCTACAACAAAGCCGAAGAAGAGCGTTTTGTCCAAACAGCTCACACCACTCTAAATTTAATAGTCTTGTTAAAACAATCGAAAAACAATTGAAACAACCAATACGTAGTACACACGGTTCCGACAATCGGTTGATTGGACACGTATCTACCAGTTAGTGGCTCACTTTAGGCAATTTATGTTTAGGGTGTTCAATAAAGGTATGTCGTTTTATTTGGTTTTATTTGCTCTTCAACATCCCTTATGCCAATTTTCAAAGTCACCAACTTAAAACACAGTAGCCCAGGAATGGGTGTTTAAGTTGAAAAAAAAATCTTCCTAATGCCCACTCTAAAAGGTGAACAGGGGCGGATCCAGGATTTCCCAAGGGGGGCGGGGGTAACTGAAGCAGTAATGGTGAAATGCCTGTACAGCGCGGAGCCATTTTGGAATCGAGGCGTTCTATGGTGCAATGTCAGGCAGTACCGTATGACACGTCTTTTTTCTTCTCAGTCCCTCTTTTCTTCTTTAAAAAAATATTTATTAGGCCCTATTTATTTTTCTGGTGCAAAAAGCAGGATGGGGGCGTGCCCCCTGGATCCACCCCTGTTGAACGATCTTATGAGAGGCACAAGACAGTATTTCCCTGATTTTAGGGAATGACAATTTATTTGCATTTTTCGTATCATGGAACTTAAACGAAATCTCAGCCCTAAGTCCCAAACGAGGTTTATATGTAGAACCTCGTTTTCAGCTTCTGGGTTCAAGTGGCTGACAGCTCTCAGGCTCAGCGTGTCAACATTATGGTTGTCATAATTGACACACGCCCTCTATACGAATCCGCGTCACCCAATTTGCTGCATTACAGGTAACTTAGAAGCAGGAGCATCACAGGAGCATCAGTCTCATTAAATGAAAACACAGGCACACGCATCAGGGGGTTGGGGTGGAAGGACACCCCCTTCCCATTTTTAAGAGGCCTACGTGTAGGCTGCCCCGGCTGGTTGGAAGACGCCTCCTTAACAAGTATGAGCCATATAGGGCCTAGGCGTCATATGCTCAGTGTACGGTTGAGGACAAATCCGGCGAAGAGGTTAAGGTGGTCTCGCCATGTGTGACAAATACATGTAGTTACCAGCCCCCCAGCCCCCCCCCCGAATAAAAATAGCCTTCTCGGCAAAAATTCCTGGATCCGCCCTTGAATTTTGTCTGCAAAAATGCTCAAAGGATACAGTGTGGGTGCAATTCTTGGCTACCTTGAACTGACACGTCGCAGACCGGAGTGTGTTGACAGAAATGTATCAACATAGCAAGTTCAGGGTGTTCGATCGACGAGGCAAGCCCTTCCGATTCAACCTCAGTGGCAGACTGGCGCATGTGAAAGGCCTTAACGTGTCAATGTGCTGTACCGCTGTTGCCATGGACACAAGAAACCAGTTATTTTTTATTAAAAGTTTTTGAGGGGTCATTGATTAACGAAACCTCGAACGAGAGCTCAAAGACACTTGAGATCGTCAACGCTCTTGAATAGGGAGTACTACTGTACGTGGATTAAAACTAATCAAGTGTTTGGGCGTCTCCTTGATGAAGGACCAATACTGGCTTGTACGGGCGACTTCAAACGAAATCTATTATTCCTTTTTACAGCTAGTAAAAAATAGCACAAAGCTCCAAATATACTGGAAATTTCTTTAAATTAGTGGCGAAAGAACTTATTAAATTCCGCATTGAAACAGTTGTACCTTTATCAACGGCTTACTGCTGCTTACATCTGCAAAGTCAGCAGTGACGAATAATTTGGATAGTAGGGTGAGATCAGTGCTGGTAATTACGTGAACCTCCGGTCGTAACCTCATCCTGCATGTATCAGTGTAATAATTACAGTGGACATCGCAAGGACGTCATCTGTTGCTTCAGTCATGAAATGATTCAGTCGTGGAATGACCGGTGATTAATCTTCAACCATGGGACGCAATCATCACGTAGAACACTGATGTCTGAAATGGCTGAGTATAGAGATTGGTCAGTAAAGCAGCGATCAATTAAACTACAAGCACATACTTCTAAATTGGACTGACTGCATGATTTTGTCAACTTAACGGAGATCTTGGTGAAAAGCGCACCCGCGTAGACTAAGAAAAACCTGCTATGTGCACCGTCATCTCTCCATAATCTGAACTTGTAAGGGTTCGCAGATCCTCAACCCCCGCGCGCATCCATCTCACCGCCTGTAACACTCTCACGGGGGTCTCTGCAGTCTGCATCCTAACAATCAGACCTCCTCCACAGGCCATTTCGAATACAAAAGTCCTGCGCCTCGTTGATACCCCCTAGAACCTTTGAAATACGACAATGTACAGTATGATCCGCGCAAGTGTGTAACAATGTAGTCAAAAGATGTTGACTTATTTTTGTGGCGGTGTAACCTAAAGGCGTATTCAATAGAAGGGTCGTGTAGGGCTTTATGCTATGCCGGGTTCTATTCTGGCATCACATACCAGAACACAGCGAGCTGAGAGTCGGTACTGGAGACAGGGAACGTTCTGCCAACCATCGTCCAGATTTATTTAAGACAGCAACTTCCGATTTTAAGTTAACCGAAGTTGAACTGTATCCCGACAGAAAACCACTGTCTGCTGTGGCCGGAGTTGTACTTGGAATCACAAACAACAATAGGCGCGACCGTCAGTGCCTACTCGTTTGATGTGACATCACTCTCAAACGGTCATTAACCTCGCAACCTGAAGGTAAACAACAATCGGGGAAAGTATCTCTCTACGGAGAAGTTGGAAACTACACCAGGGCTCGTTAAGAGCTGTCAAAAGGTAGGAATATCTGACCAAATTAGTTTCGGGTCGTGTTAACGTAGGTGAGGTACAAAGTTTCAAATAGGATGGCTCATTTCACTCATCACTGCGCAGTACCCATTTGGATGAAGGCAGTAGTGTTTCGAGAAAACCACGTCGAGTGTCAGACGTAAGTTAATATGTTTAAGATACAGTTTGACCCTTGCTTTTAACTAACGGTGGAATCCCTTTATTCCCGCAGCAGAGACCTGAGATTACACTTTTAAATCATATAAATTGTACGTTATTCTGGTGTAACCTTGAGTTATATGACTGCATGCAGGGGGGGTCATTGTTCACTGTTTAACGTCCATAATTATATTGTTCAAGAGTATTTCGTATTATACTAAAATTCTGCATTCATTTTTGGCAGCAAAAATTTGCGTTGAGCTTGAATTCCCGTTCGGCCCGCATAGTTATTAATTGACAATACTTTCTCAGTGTTAAAAGAACGGCCTATCGTCGCTCTTCGTGGATAAGTAAACCTATGACATTTAAGCACACAATCACTTATACCCTATCCCGTCTTTATTTTGTTCACATCATAGTTTAGGCAGCCTAGCAAAGCTACTTGTAAGGATCGAGGGAATATATACACGCATGCTTAGGAGCAGCATCCTTAGAATGTAGTCACTACAAAAGAAAGTTCCGGTTTTACCTCGCGAACAGCAGCTTCCACAGAAATAAAAATCAATTTCTTTCAGAACTGTTTCATTGGGGTGGAAAAACAAGATCGCAAGATAAAGACACTCTCGTGTCACAATAGAGAGATAATCGGCTTAAGGATTGTCAGTCAAATAATGTGGATAATCCTACGCATTGATACTTCTTACTCCTTTAATAGCATGGACAATTGGGATTATCTGTTCCTAATCCAAGAAGTTCCTAGGCCCGTGGTACAATCCTTTATGACTGTGCTTCAGTACTGAACAAACTGTCAAGCACCCGTCAACCAACCAGCTTGTCCAAAGTGCTAACTCAATCGCCCACCGCATGCTCTAATCAAGCGGGACATAATGTCTTCTCACAATTCAGTCATTTTATTGGCTTTTTTCTTGAGTGAACAGTGTAACAATGAGGGGGCGGAATGGAGAGAGTTAACTATTACTCTGTCAGAAAATGGAACCGTCTTGGCGCCATGGAGTCACTGACGCCATGGCTATCTTCATCAATTATGATGGCACCGTCAATTGTCCTGTGAAGCGTTTTTTGTCGCAATGCGTGGGAATTTACGTCGAAATTACTCGTAGTTCCTATGTGTTTAGAGGGTACATATGGTCTAAACCCTCGCTGAGCTATATATAGTCACGCTGTACAGAAATGTTCCCACGGAAGAAAAGGACATCTCAAAGGGTTTAAATCATCCCTGTTATGAGCAATGGAGCAACACAACGTTCCATGCACTGTCATTTACCAAATCAGTTGCGTAACATGTATAATATACGTGTTCAGTCCCCCCAAAATACACAGAAAGGTGATAAGACAGAACACCAGCACTTAGGCCTTACCTATGAACTTATTATCATACGATTTGCAACCTCGTTGGACGGAAACCTGAGAGGGTTATTGTGCGTGTCAATGTATGTTAAGAATTTTTATGGAAGCTTTATTGTAAGTATTTCAATGAAATGCACACAATTATCTCGTTTAACGCCGTGTATCTGCTGCTCTTTTTGCAAAACTTTTCTTTGTCATGTTTGTTTCTCGTTGGGATCATAAAATCGGAGTAGGTGATCGTTACTGTTCTTTGTTCGACATTCCTTTGGCGAGAAATCAAACGAAGATAAGCCAATACTAACTGTCGGCTGACATTACTCGTGTAAAAAGATTTATGATTGGCCGACCGATCACATAATAACACGCCCACCTGAGTACACTGGGTTTTCATTGGCTGAACGAAAAAAAAGTTGATGCGTATCGTACCGTCAGTCTGCGTGTATGTTTGATTGCCACAGGTCCGTTCGATGATCGCCGGCACAACTTCACTTGCGCGCCAGCACCGCAAAGGTTCAATTTTGGTTGACCCGTCGATTGTTATGGATGAGTAGGCCTACCTGTACTTGTTTGCTTAAAGTTGATTAAATTTGTCCTTAATGACAGAAAATTGTTCCGACCGGTATGACATTTGTTTCTCTTGTACAATTATGTACGTCACAAAGCTGCCACAGCTTGATGTGTATTGGCTGAAAGCGGGTGACAATGTACATGTATTGTGTATGCGCGCGTGATGTACATGTACAACCACTAGGCTCATTTCGGGCGAGAGTCGACAGTGATGTGGAGCGTGTCGTCTGCCCCTCGCACGTACGTCTGCATGTAAGGTTAGAGTCCTTGAATTTAATGTGGCATTGACCCGGACGGAACCTGGTTTGTTGGGAATCAACACAGATATTTGGCAGATGTGCAGCTTACAGAGGGAAATGACCGAAGGAGAGAGGTGAGTGGAATATGTACGTCTGCCGCATGCACTAAGCGAAGAAGGAACATGATAAACAGGACGCAGACCGCACCGGAAAAGTAGCCTACTTCAAAAAGCTTGCATCTCTAATATGAAACAATGGTACAGATTTGGTTGTTGGTCATACCGAGGGATGTGGGGGTAAGCCCCCTCTTCTGGGCGCTACAAATGTACATTGCCAATGCCATCTATGAATATCATTTCCTGTTACTACGTCACGTGGTCATTTGCCATATTCACTCCATGTATATTTAGTAAAATTCTTCCAAGATATTACACAGTTAGTAATATAACTCTGCCAATCACGTGCTCTTTACAGAACTGACCTTGTGACTTTTAATACCTTTTGAATGACAAAGTGGTCTAGGCCTATGCATCATATCAGTCGGCAAGTGGCGTCTTTTCGGAGGACCAGCCCAAGCAACACTGCCATATTGTATCCAAATGGTCTACTCCGGTGGGGGTGGGATTGACGATTCTTTGGAAAGAGTTCCATACATGAACATCACTTGCCACCCTGTGCACAAACTCTGTCAGACTGGTATGAAAAGTTGTATTTTCCAAGTAAATGCTTGAATATTTTTCCTGCTAAATTGAGTGTTTATTTAGTACGGTATCTCTTTCTGATGGATGATTTACCACTGCAAGGAAAAATTAGTGATGTTTGTTCATGGAACTCCTGCCAGATTCTTTTATGGGTGAAAAATAGGAGAGTTATTTTTGAAGAAAAATTTCCATTTTGCCAACACCTCCATTTGCCAGAGATTGTACCCACCTCTAAGTGTAATGGTATAATTGACCTACTTTATTGCACCAAAGTAGCAGAGGTTAAAAATCAACAAATGGCAAGATAACCCAGCCATTAAATAGGATAATCAGAAATGAAAACACTTCTTTGCCTTGTTGTTTTTAGTGGCCTTGTAATTTTGTAGAATTTGGACTTACCGCGTCTGTTTGTTGTTTGATGTACTGTAGCCTTGTTGCAAGATATATCCTAATACTGAAATCCATGTGTCAGCCTGTCGTGAAAATAAAATCTTCCTCATTCACTCTCACGAGTTAATGTACCCTTTCCTTGTTTTTTTCTTAACCACTTAATATTTCAGTGTGTTAATTGCTAAAACATACTAATCTGTCACACCTTCCATAGACTCCACTGCAAGGATCGCAGCATGAAGCTCTTCAAGGGCTCACTGATATTTTCAGATGCCATAATTTCAAATCAGGGTTGAGCAGTTGGGGTACTAAGATGCAGATGAAGTGGTTTGTTATAGCCTCTCTGTGTTACATTGACTTTGTGTGTAGTACTGTCTGCTGGCTTATGGCCATTTGAAGTCTTTAGTCTCCTTTATTTCATGCAAGGCACAGCATACTTGGTGAATGGCCCTTAAATGCTGTCGGAAAATCTGTTCTCGTTGTGTTAAAAGTGTACACTGAATTGATGGGTTGGACTCTGCCATGTATTTCCATGTGTGCAGTTGTCTCAACAAACTTATCACAGCGTCATATCACTTCTATAAACATTTCCACTCAGTGCAACTGCAGTTTATCAGTGTCATAATGCAAAAATGGCCAGCATGTGCTTCTAAGTGATGGTCAATGGTGGCTTTATGCCCAGAGGGGGAAGATATCAGAACTGCATGGAAACTGCAAAGTGTCCTGGAAAGTCTGTCTGGTATATAAATATTTATTTTGAAACAATCTTTTTATTTTTTTTGGGGGGGGGAGGTCTACTGCCCTTGACAATTTTTTTTCTTTCAGACGCTCCTTGTGAGAATTCTTCTGCTGTAGCTTTTTCCTGATGGAGCCCTGTGCATGCAAAAGTTTGCAATTATATTTTGGACCATCACTGAGCCATTTAATACATGTAAAATATATGTTGCATGCATAATGTCGACTCCCATGGATGACATCAGCAGGTATATTGTAAACAGATCAGCACAAACTGGCCACTACTAATGTCTTTTCCTTCCACGAATTTCCTTTCATAAAATACATTCAGTCAGTAATTGTTGTGTCCTATGAGTGTTCATACAGTTATAGCCAGGGGCCTTGATAGCCCTAACAGTCCCAATTCCTCCAATTTCACTAAGATTTTACATACACCCTGGGGGTTAGGGCTAGGTTATGCTCTTATCAAAGGCCCCACATGCTGCTTCGAAATGGGGAACATGTTTACACACGCTTCATACAATGTATGTTGTGCGTTTGAAAAGTGTGTTTATTAAAAGGGTTTGGCCACATTGAATACTAAGTAGTATACATGTTTCCATATGTAGCTTTGTCTACTTTCTCCCCCCTCCCCCCCCGGGAAATCTACTAACGTTCCCTCTATTGTCTGGGAAAACAACCCAGACGTGGAATTCCTTACCGTTTTAGTCATTTCCTTTTCTGCAACACTCAGTAAGAAACCCAAATGAGCCGTCTGAGTTTTTGTCTGTCTTGCCCAATGCCCAAATGCTGATGGACATAATAAAATTCACAAGACATCGCACTTTGGTTGGTGAAAACCATTGAGGACAACAGATTTTTCTCCTTTGCAGATTGAAAGTGCCCTTTTGATGTGAGATATGATTTCTGATTCATTGCATTGTTACAGCCCTCATAGATCTCTGACTTGTTTAATTTTCAGTTAATATAACCATGCCTCAAAGAAGTATTTGGGACATCAAACATTCGAGGTGCTTTTCTACTGCTTTCAAAAATAATGTTTAAAAAGTAACTTCCTGTTTATTTTTTAACAGGGCTATTTCCTGAAGAACCATCTTTATTTCCTGGCCAATGACTTTGCTTGCTGTGGATTGAACCTCATGCAAGATGCTCCCATTCCGTGTTCGGAGGAGAATGAGCCTCCTCCTTGGACTTCTTCTCTGCTCACTGGTTTGTGTGCAGTTCTTCAACCTTGGTCTTGGATCCTTTGAGCGGACAGCAAAAGATTTCCAGAACCTAGCCCTGCCGACTTCTCAAGATCCATGGAATTTTGGAATGTGGAAAGAGAGCCAGACGAGGGGTGAGAGTGTTGCTTCCAAGGACTTCTCAGCTAAGGACTTTGGAGTAGGAGTGCAACAGTATGCCCGTCAAGCCTCAAAAGGTGATGGGGTCGAGGAAAAGGCGGGAGGTAAAGAACAGTCGCTGGAAATGGCATCAAGGATCAGCTCACAACCTTTCAGGCACTTCTCTAAAGTTTCTCCTGCCGTTCTTCAGGAGGAAAAATGCCCGGGTTGCTATGGCACCACCCTTTGTGATAAGTTTTATTCAGGGAATATCACTCTGGACATGGAAACGCCTGGGCATGCCCAGAGCAAGGGGGTTTTCTTTGGCCGCATGGAGGGGCAGCAGGTCGTCGGAAAGCACTTGGCCAACCCGAGCGAGTTCAAGCGTTTGGACCATTTTGTCTGCCAGAACAGTAGCCGGCGCATCCGGCCCAATCAGTCTTGCGATGTGAGTTGGGACATTCTGCACTCACATTTGTCAAGCAGGATGGCATTGGAAGTGGAGTACATTCGCAAGGATGCGTACAAAGTGGCACAGACGACTGCTTCTTCTCTGGGGTCAGTATTGACTTTTGTTCAATTATGCACTAGTTTTATCAATGCTGAAATGCAGTTCTTGTGTCTGTAGGGAGATAATTATCCAAAGGAAGCAAACCTGAAATAACATGTCAAAAACTTATGGAGGGAGCATTTATTAACCTGAACAATTTGGTTTTCTTTCAAGGCCAATAAACCCACCTCAAGTTTCTCCATCTTCTTGTTTCATTTCTCCAAAATCACTGTTTACCTTTGGTATGTGGCATTTGGGTCACTTGTCCAAGATCAGCATCTGACATGAAGTTGAATATTGTGTTATTCTTTGCCCAACTAACAGATAAAGCCATTGACAATCTGGCCTCTTCGGGGTCATTTTCCCAACCAGTCCTTGTAAAAACACAACACAGTTTCATGCTACATGTACATGGTACATGGTACTTGTACATACAAATACATGTATAACCTTTTCCCCTCTTTAGGTAAATGTACCGAATACGGAGAACTGGACATCACTCTGACCTTTGAAAGTATGGTAGTATTTTGCTGCAAAGGATAAACCAGCTTGTTTAGTGTAAAATATAGGCACAGCATCCTTGATGTAATAACCACACTTCCTCTGCAAGGCAGTTAAACTTGGTTTTATGGTTGGATGTTTTCTTCCAACAGGATATGCTGACATGCCTCTTATGTTCCTGTAATTTTCACAGATTGGGTTTTTGTCCTCACAAAAATGAATATAAAGCAGTGTTGTGACAGCTAGTGCTTCCTTTGTCTAGTAACTTTTGGCTGTTGCACCATGGTTGCCTGAAGAAACTCGAATTGAAATTTGGAGAAAAAAATGGGTCAACGCATGTTTTTTTTGTGGCCTTTGAAATTTTGAAAGACTCAATTGTCAGCAATGTGCCACAAAGTTTAGTTTGTTTTCCATTGAATGCTGGTGTCAAGCGCAGAAAAAAAGCAGCATGTACGCCCCTAGGCAAATGTCTGAGGGATGAGTGTTTATCATCACCACTTCTGTAAGAGCCAAGGCAATCAAACAGATAAGATCATGCAGCTGGCATTCACTTGTGACACGTTTTATTGATTTACTTTTTACTGTCTGAAAACACCTAAATCATGGTTTGACCAGGATTTTTATGTGTCCTGAACCCTGATTGACACTTTGATTGGCACTGTCACCTGTCGTCTAGTTTTCACTTCATTTCACATGCAGTAACTGCACCCCAAACACAAGGGAAACTCTTCCAGACAAAGCGTGGTAGAGAAATCCCTTTTTACAAGCGATATGGTGGGGACCCTTTTACTGGTAGGTCTCCTTGTATCTAATGAAGCGAAGATACTTTGCTTGTATGATGTTGTGGACCGAACTTGCTCTACACAGCATACATGATGGCCCTTTTATTGAAAGACCACAGCACAATATATGTATCACTGTTTTGAGGCACCACTGCATGCTATCAAAATTTGTGAAATCCCTTGACAATCGTACAGTAGATGTTGGTTGTCCATCAATTGAGTTTGACTAGGAGGTTAGAAATGGTATTGAATAACATTGGTGCCCTGTTTCTTTGTGATACTATTCTTGGCAGATAATTTGATTTCTTTTTTCAACGTTGTTGTGAAACGCTATCCTTCTACCTAATTACAAACTTTTGTGAAAGGCTGGTGCACATTCTGCATTTGGTATTTTCGTTCACTGAAGCTGACCAGGTAGGTCTTCTGTGGTCTGACCACCAGTGCCTGAGCCGTGGGCAATAATAGGTTTTAGCCAAAACCAAATGGCTATTTTGTAAACAGGCAGGGCCATGGCTTAAAGGAAATCAATGAGACCACTGAACAGGAATCCAGACTAAACAACAGATTGGGGCTTGTTTTTTGACTTGGGCATAGTTGAGGAGAGCTGAACAAAGAATATTCCCCATGCTTGCCTGTAATCCATCACTTTACCTCCAGTAAGCTTGACTGCCAAAAAGGTAACTGACAAGCGATTTGAAGTAAGCGGCCCAGTGGGGAATAGGAAACCACTGAGTGGATTTGACAGACACTTGGGTGTCACAACAATGAGATGCAGGAGGAAGAGAGAGAGATTCTGGCAGAGGGGGTACAAGCAGAGGGGAAAGGAGCTGTCATCCTGTGTCCAGAGGAGCTACCAGAAATAACAAACACCATGGTGTCAGTTGTGCCCTCCATACACCTTTGGAAATTACTTAAAAGGTTACAGTCTGAAAGGGAAGGCCTTCTTTTTGGTGGGGGTTAAATGATTAAAGCATTGTCTTGTTTTCGTCGTCTCTGCACAGAGGCTATCACCTAGAGGGCAGTGCCCTGTTGGTTGGTTTCTGTTGCTTTGACTTTCCATTTTGCTGACTGCAACATTTACCTCAGATGTCATATACGTGTACCTCAATTGGGTCTGGCCAGTTGTTTTTTTTTCAGCTAATACATTAGATTCAGGAACCTGTAATTGAAAAAAGGAACCAGCACTATGTTTGCATTGAAACTCTGCATTAAAGACAGATTTCTAGATCAACCTCATTTCAAAAGTACGGTTGACTATTGTTACCTTTGCACTGGACTGTATGGCTTTCCTATATATCCTGCTGTAATGCTTTTTGTGGACTGGTGTATGTACAAAGCAGGAGCATAATGTGGGACATTCACAGCCATGAAAAGGATGGAGTACATGTATTTTCAGAAACACCAATTGTTCAGTTCCACTTTTTTCTAACTGCTTGATACGGACATTATTTTTTCCACAAAGTTAACATGAACAATACATGTATATTGAAACTGCCATGTTCTGGTAACAGGGTAGACTGCAGTTTCATGCACACATAAATACACACCAAGGAGAGCACGGTGGCGGGTCACCAGGATTGCGTCCTCTCAATGCAGTCTACATACATCACGTTTATTATGTTCTGGAGACAGTATTAAAATTATTAGCACAGGTGTAGGCACAGTGTATCGGTTTTCACAACCTTGAAAGGTGTACTTGGCCCTTACAATGGTTGCCACTGGTCGCCATGGTAATCTTTGGGTCTGGTAAGCATTTTACTTGAACCCTGGTGGGCTTTGTTGCATAGCCTGTAGGGAATCGAGGCCTTTGTGTGATGTGAATGGTAAGTAAAATCATGATACAAATATACATGTCGTTGAAAGCCTCTTAGAGAATCCTTTAAATGAACCATTGTGTTGCCTAAACTAACAACAGTATAGGGTCCTTTGTCAGATATTGTTGCGTTCCAGATGAGAGATACAAAGGCAGAAGTTTATGATCTGTCTAGATGAAAGGTTGGTTGGGATTTGCATAGTGTAGTTAGTGGTACAAAATAATTGTCCATATTTGAGATGACTCTGTGCTTGGCTATGACCAGTTTTTCCATCAGTTTCAGGCTCGCCTCAAAAGTACAAATTTGAGGGTCAGTATTTCACTCTTTTACTAAAAAGCATTCATAACTTTGTGGAAAATATTTGAAGCGGGAGTGAACTCAATCTTTCACCATTGAAGGCTTCAGTGATTTTTTTTTTGCTTAAAAAGTGCAACACACTCGTATGTGATAAAGAGGACAGATCTGTAACAGTTCGCCATTGTCCTATTAGTTGACAACATGCAGTTTGGCATGGAAATAATCAAGTAACCTACTTGTAAATCACTTGCCAGGTCTTTTGTGTTATGGATTATGAACAAATCTTTGTTTCCATTGTGTGGCAAAAAAGTATTTGAAGGTCAGCAGTCTCACACAGACTGCTAATATTGAAGTGGTGCCTGGATCAAGAGCATTCTCAAGCCATACAATGCAAGTGTCACCACTGTACAAAATAAATGTGTGTGTTGCTACAGGATGCCGAGCCCTAAAGATGAAAAATGTGAAAACGTAGTGTAAAGGAGATGCCAGTAGAAGTTTATTTTGTTTATAGTCAGCAACGAAACTCTCTGTTGTTTTGTGGCCTTCATGCACTGTATGCATTTTACATAATTGATTCCAAAAAATATGTATTTGAAGGTGTCAGTTCCTCAATCAGATCCATGTGGTCGTTAGTGAATTATAAAGTGCTCGTTCTAAAATTTATATTGTACTCTGTGGAGGTTGACAGTATGACATAGAATTTAATCATTAATCAAAACCCTGCACTACACTCTTTTACTGAAGTAGTTGAGTGGGGGTAAATTAGAATAGAAAAATTAAAAAAAATTGAGCTAAAATAACCTCAGCACTGTCCGTCAAATTGGATTGAATGGCCCTAATCCCAAGTGGAGACTATAGAAATGTTTTTGCCAGTTTACTCTTATGTAGACTTTAGAAGAAATATCCCCTCCAAAAAAGAATCCTGAGTTTTTGTTTACTGGTGATGTTCTTGTTACTCTGTAAACAATTCGTCTAGATTCTGGCACATTCTTAAAACCCTAAAAAGAGTTTGATTTGTGTTTTTCCTTTATTCCTTTTGGACAAGCTTGCATAAACCTTGCCAAAGATGACTCAAAGCTGACTCAAAGTAGTGCACATACGTAAATATGCCCCCCCAAAAGCTTTTTCATAAATGCATAGTTTGATTATACGCATCTGGGGGGGGGGGGTTATCAACATTATATCTGGAAGGAAAGCCCCTAAAAACAAACAAACAAAATTGGTATTAAAAACAATATTAAACACTTTCAGAGAGTTGCAGGAGATAAGAACAGTCATGTTTTTCTCCCAGAAGTGAACAGCGACCAAAATATTTCAACCCAGTTACCAAGAGGTTGTCCCCCAAGATCATGTTTAGAATTCTCAGAGTTAGAGGGCTTCAGGATGTAGCATTCTGGTTTAGGATCCTCCCGAGGCATATAGAGCGGAACTGGGGAAACTACATGGTTGGAATGTAATTTTAGACTTAAAGGACAGTCATAAATTTGAATGAGTTGTCATAGAGACCGAGAAACATTCAAAGGTGGAATTCTTTGCCATTTCAAGAGTTAGCTGCCTGGAGCTCATATGAAATTTTACTTCCTGTCATGGGGGGATAAATCATTGTAAATTTATGATTTGGATTTTCTGCTTTTCTTTTCTTCTAGCTTAGTGCTGTGTGCCAGTGAACGGTTCCTAGCACAGCTGAAGGACTTGTATGGCCTCAACAGGTGGACCAGGGACTACTCACCGGAGATTGCCACCCTCATGACTTCCTTGCTTTTGAATCCGGAGGGGCTTCTGCTGAAGGTATTAATTAATTGTGATGTGGGCCTTGTGGGTCAGTCGTGTTTGAGGTCAGTTTGGGCCTTTTTCCACATTAGGACAGATATAGGTCAGCCTTTGAATAAGACTAATGTGAGCTTTGTGTAGCATTAGTCAAATAAAAAGTAAACAGCATAGTGATTAAGAATGTACAGAAAATATAAAAATGATTCAAAATTGAGGTATATATGTAAGCATTTGTTGTTGAAGTGTAGGCTTATTATCAGTCCATTATGACAGTGAAAGCCATACACTCACATGTACTGTCCAATTAAAATGAATGAATTGCATGCACATTTCATCAATTATTTCATGTGATGTGTATGAAAAAAAATACTGTGGCTTTATGAATGATAGGTCATATGGCTGGGGGTTTTGAATGTGAGAGAAAAAATGTTGGTTGTGTGCATATTTAAGTTTGGCTCATCAGAAAGGGTAACTTCCATCATGCAGACCACAAAAACATCACTCACAGCATTAATTGGCCCAAGACCAAGGCATGGATCCAGAGCCCAATTAAGGTCATTTCGAGGTCATTAACCAGGTGAAAACTGATCCTGTTATCATGCCCCTGGGAGTAGGCAGGGTGACAGACTTAATTTATGGTCAGCTCCAGGTAATAGAGTGAATAATGAAGCCCTGGAGACATGTTGGAAATGGAAACTCCAGCCCTAGGTTACCTGTGGTGGCAGGGATTCACAAACTGCCTCCAAAGGATTAACCCCCACCCCACCCTTCACCCACTAATGTTCCCTTCTCAAGCTGCACCCTTGGAAGAACAGTCAAGCTGAGGAACAATAAAATTATGTCCCTAGGCTACTGTGAATGGCTTTGAAGTCTGGAATAATAGGAAAACATATGGCAAAATAAAAGGAGCTAATCAAAAGTCAATGGAGTAGGAGTTTTTGGGCATTCCCATTCTCAACATTGGGAGTTGCAGAGTTAATGTATGTCTACTGAGAGTTTTTCGTGGACGGCCTTGCTATCTGACATTTCTGATCCTTTATCAACTGCTGACAGACAGGTTGTCAGGGAAATCACTCCTTAAACCAAACCATGCTTTAACCCTGTCTGGATTCCTCCAGATTACACTGGTGTTTGAAAGCCATTCCTGTTTATGCCAGAAGTGAAGGTTTGTTTGTCCAGAGAAAATCAAACTCTAAAGCTTGTTTTTTGGGCTGTCAAGGTTGGTTAGTTCTTTTTAGTATACTCTGAGGTGAAGCATATGGCTAGAGAACATGCTGGGTCATTACTAATGTTCTTAGCTGCAGATGGTATTTCACTTCATTGAACACCTGACATTCATGAGCTCACTTTGAAGAAAGGATGATGCGTCTATCAGCAAAGCTGTGATGACAGCAGGACACTCGTAACGCTGAAATAATAAATGACTGTTCTGAAACCATATAGGTAACGGGATAATTGGCAACCGGCGTAAGAGATGCAGGTGTTATTCTTTAAGTATTTCCTAAAGATCTTGCACACAACACTATCCTTAAAAAAACTTGGGCAAGAGAAATGTGTAGACGGGTTAATTCAGTCATTTCCCATTTCATCAACTTCAGTTCTGCTGGTTTTATCAGGTTCAGGGCTCTGCTGTGAGATTCAGATTCAGGAAACAAACTAGTTGTAGCTGGAGCATTTGCCACTAACAATAATGTGTTCTGGAGAGAACCAGCCCAGATTCGTATTCATTTGCACAGAGCAGCTATGCAAATGTTTTATCTGATGAGCAGGTTTTTACTTGAGATCAAACTGACCTACATGAGAGGAGGGATGATATGGGCTGACAGGCCTGTGTGTTAATGGCCACACAAGAATGTGACCCAACAAAGTAGTAGCTGTCATCATTGTTAGTCATACTTGGGAAATGAATGGGTAGTTCAATGAGAGGATGATCTAATTTTATTTAGTGTCTGATTGTGAAGTCCTGACAATCTAGATTGACACCACTGATCTGGTGTTGTTCAGCATACGGAAGCTGCAACTGCACTGGCACAATCCTGGTCAATCATTTGTGAGGCATAACTAGCAATACCAATAGACTTTTACCGTCCGTCCGTGTCTTTCCCTCATCATAAATGATAGGGCTTGTCATTTCCAGCTAGTCAGGATGGGTCATAATGAAAATAACGACCTGTTATTTGTGCTGTGATGTGATGCACTTTCCACTTTGTGCATTGTTTCCTCAATTCCACAGTGGACTTTAATTGGTTTTTTTCATCTCAAAATGGAAATATAAAAATAAATCAAGAAGTGTGTGCCTTTGAGGTTGATTTGGATCAAAATTAAGTCACACATGGACAGTGATTGAATATTGCTGAAAATAGCTTTGGAAGTGTTTTCGTCTGCGGCTGTTTTTTTAAAATTAGTCAGGAGGAAATGACGGTTATCGCACCATTGCCTCTTGCCACAAACATTAATGCTGCAGTCTACAAAAGAGCACTTCATTATTGAAGTTTGTGGTCGTGACTAACTTAAAAATGTCAGTCTCGTACAAGTATCAACTACTCACTAATGTTACTGTCGTAGCCTCATGAAATATTTTTTTAGAGTACCAAGCCCCAAAGTTGACCCTCCCGGATCATTCCTCTGTTCCCTGGCTACATGGAGAACTAATTCCCCTCAGCCTGGGGTTTTCTTGCTGAGCCGCAGAACAGATGGTGATGTTCTGTACATTGGGAGAGTCACAATATAATCAAGATTTCCCTTTCCAGGAAGCCAGAAATACTTGGCTTCCTGTCCTCCAAAAGACAGCTTACATTCCAGTCTGTTGAAATTTCACTCATCATGGGTAGGTTTCCTGTTGGTGCTCTGAGTTAGGTGCTTGACAATGACATGCACATGTAAAGAAATAGCCACAAATTATGCGATGTGCCAATAAACTTGGCAGTGTTGCAAAGAAGGTGCGCTGGGGAGGATGTAGGAGGTTAGGAGGATTAAGAGATGGGGACAGTTCTAGTTTACTGTTGAAATCTTGCACTTTCCAGGCACTGTTACTTTATAAAAAATCTGGGTCTATTCATAGTGGGATCAAGACTGCCCCGTGGTAGTTCACGCACATATCTAACCTTTCCGACCTTCCAAAGGGAACAGCAGATAGACGTAATACCATTTCCTAATTCTGTTATTGTGTCAGAAATGATGAATGGGCTTGCATAATCTCCTCAAGGCAGGCTATAGTGTGCTGATGTGATAGAGTAAAATGTTCTGAAGGCAGGGTTACCTGGTGTGGGATGTTTGGCTATTCAATTTTGTGTTGTAGTTGGTGGGTTCTAGCTGGAGCAGACTGTTGCAGGGTATGCCAAAATGCGCATTTCAACATAATGTAGTGACTTCATGGATACTGAATTTTTTGGAAATAGAATAAAAAAAGAAAGATCCAGGAGAGTGGGGGTATAGCTAGCTGTTATGCTATGTAACACTGGGAAACCAGCAGAAATTATCTTTAGTTACATAAGGCCAAACAAAAGATTAGTTGTGTTTCCTATTACAGTGAAAAATAAATTAGGGTGGTTGGTTGGGTAAAAAAATTTTTACTCGAAATTTTATAGCCAAAAAAATTAGGGTCGGATGATAGTCTGTATTTTGTTTGGGGGGGTGCTTATATTTGTAACACGTACTAAGTCAGATTAATACTGTGCATGTGCACGTCAATATTACATATCAGCACCATGATTGAGTAGTAAAGCAGCTGGTTGTTGCAATACAAACATACAAGAGCCGTCCAGCTCATGCAAAAAAAATAATTAAAACAATACAGTGTACAGGACGATGTACACAAAAGAAGGCTCAGGGCAAGGTATCATAAGTTTTTATTTTATTGGTTTGTCGAATAAAAAGATATCGGTTCTGTGTGATTTTCTAGGTTGGGTCAGGTAATTTGAAACACATCTATTTTTTGTTTGATCTAAAGCCGAAAACAAATCCATTGTACTTCACAACATCATAAATCTGAATTCAACAGAGATACTTTGGAGTATACAGCCTTACAGGCCCAATGAACATTTTGAACAGTGGAAATAAAAAGACATTTGCAGATACTCATATCCAAGTTTATAGAATGATGACCTTGATCACTCTTCCAAATGTTTATGCCAAAAAGGCAATATGGAAAAAGTGTGCTTAAACCTTGTTTCATTTGACTCATAGTGTATTCTTTCTGATCAGTTTTTCCATCAGTATGTTCCTGAACTCCAGAAGTACTTCCCGGCCTATCTGGGCGAGTGCGGCCGCATGATCGTTGTGGCTGAAGCTGGGGTACCGCTGAGTGAATATCTCGACGCATCCTGGGACGTTCGTGCTGATCTGGCTCGACAGATCTTGCAGATGATCCACGATTTCCAGAACGCCAGCAGTGACTGGATGGTCATTTTTGCGGATTTCTCCTATGACAATTTTGCAGTGACAGCCGACGGACGCATACAGTTGCTTGATCTGGAGGATATAATGATCATAGACAAGCGTGACATATCGCCAGGTAAATTATTGAGACAGTATTTATTGCAGTCAATTTCAGTCAAAGTCAATCACAGGCCAAATGCTTAAAGGTAGTGAACACCATTGTTTTTTGTCGTAATTCCATGAGATTGGCTGATTACAGTTTATATTATTCACTGCAACTTATATTCCACCAATTTCTTTCATGTTTGGGTCAACTGCGAAAAAACTGTGAAATTCAAGAAAAACAGCACAGCATTTTCAACGCTTACATATAAATCAAAGGTCTTGTATTTTATCTTGCGTAAAATCTTTGGATATTACATGCCGTTTGTAGTAAGCAAACAACATCCACGGGGTCAGGGTGAGAAACAGGCATGACAGGTTTGCATTCCCTTTAAAATGGAGCAGTTTTCAACGGCTAGGAGTAATCAGTGAATTTACCTTGGAGTAATGGGCCTTCTGGACAATGTAGCATTGCAGATTCATGAAAAAACTTCATCCAGGAACACAGTCAAGTAGGCCTATATATGATAATGCACTGCACGCGCAATCATTCTTGTGACCGCACTTTCACATCACTTTCCACATCAATGAAAGTCTAAAAACGCCATTCTTAGTTGATTCACTAATAATTATAAGCAAAGAAGTATCATTGTGTCTTGAAACACAGAAGGTTTAACATGTGGAAATCATACTTTTTGTTGACAAAAATCCTTTTCACCATTCTGCTTGGAGACAGCCATCATATTTAGATCATACCATTATGCTCTAGGGGTGATTTTGAATTGGCAAAGTTTTCGCATTAAGAAAATCCTTTCCTTGAATGAAATTTACCGTAACTTCACACTGATCCAATTTATTTTCTACATTACACCTTATACACTCACGTTTCTATAATTTCAGTTTCCAGTGCTTTTGGTGAGTTTCCTTATATTTTGAGCTGCTTTTAGGTTTATCCATTCGTAAATGGAAACTCCCACAACATCTGCAAACACTACACACAAGAAATTAAAATTGGCACCTTTTAAAGAATGTGATGTGCAAAGTGAAATGAACTCTTATACAATGGTCAGCCGACCATCGTAAAAACAAAAGAACAAAATTTCTGTTTTCTGGAAAACTACAGCATTCTGGGTGGACAGATTTTACAGACTGATTGAGGCTGTCATTTAGGCCTACTTTCTTTCAAGTAAGATAATTCAGGATTATGCGGTAGTATGCGGTAGATTTTACAGACTGATTGAGGCTGTCATTTAGGCCTACTTTCTTTCAAGTAAGATAATTCAGGATTATGCGGTAGTCCGGTTTAGGGAATTTAACCAATGGTGTACACTATATGTTGAAAGTAATAAGAAATAAACAGTGACACCAGAGTGCTTTTATTAATGCGTAAGTCACGAAGCTCATTTCAGTAGCTTGGCTTTGAGCTTCATGTTAGGATGATGGACTTGTAATAACTTATGATGGACTTGCTTGGTCTTGTGAGGACTTGTTTGGTCCTGTGAGGACTTGCTTGGTCTTGTGAGGACTTGTTTAATCCTGTGAGGACTTGCTTGGTCTTTTGAGGGCTTGTTTGGTCTTTTGAGGGCTTGTTTGGTCCTGTGAGGACTTGCTTGGTCTTGTGAGGACTTGTTTAATCCTGTGAGGACTTGCTTGGTCTTTAGAAGACTTGACTGTATACAGCCCAATCCGAGAAGGTGCCATTTCTAAAATCGCACTGCAGTCACTTGTGTCAAGCTAATACATTCCTAAACCTCAGGCTTGAGCTTGTGGACACATCATTACATCTTCCCAGTGTAACAATGGTAATGGATTCTGGCAGATCCAGTCGCCAGATGAGGTTGTGGAGTTCACCCGGTGCATTATGAGAACCTTAATTTTGGAATTATTTAAAATTGTTAATATTAATAAACTGAAATTACTCAAACTAGAAAAAGGGTTCAGTTTTCTTTGGCAAGTATTTTTGTAGAATTAGGCGCTCTCAATTTCAAATTTTTTCAGGGTTATGCTCCGTTGAGGACATTCAACTTTACATCACTAAATGTCATTTGGATTCAGGCCAGAAGCACAAGTCAGCATGTGACGAGGAGTGCTTCGTCACATTCACCAAGAGCCTCTTCCAGACTGGTGGGCAGGATTGCAGGGTTGTCCCACAGTACTCACAGGTGATGCTGCTGTTTGCCTGCCACAAGCTCCTCTCAGACCTGGACTCCACTAAGTACCTGCGCCACTTTTACGATGAGAAAGAGAAACAAGTTTCAACAGGTGAGTGAGGATGCGGTGGCCTTGATCTTGCATGTTGTGACTGAGTGGGAGGGCCCCTGGCATGGTAAAGGGGAGTCATGTTCAATCGCCGCCCCCAGTGGGTAACTGCTGTCCTTCCCCGAGGTACCTGCTTGCAAATGCTCCTGATTTTGACCAGCGCTTAGATACTGTGCTCAGGTTTTGGAATGGGAGCTTCCAAAATGGAGAATTTCTCTTTTCTTTAAAATCCTCTTCCAAGGTTTGGGAGTTGTGAAAATAGAGATTGTGCATAGTAGCCATTTTTCTGGTAAGAGTTCTTGTTCCACAGGGATACAGTGGAGTAGACCTTTTTATGCTATCCCTCTGCAACGAAAGTAGTTACAAGAAAGCTGGCTGCCAAGCAGAACCTCTATTGGTCGCACTGTTGATGAAGGCAACGTTCCTAACCAAACAAAACACAAAAATGTCTATAGTAGGCGAGCTGGATTACAATTGTGCTGTTGGCTAGATAAGGGGAAAATGCCGCAACTGCATGTGCACATATTTTCATGTGGTGAATAAGTTTAGTCAATTTTCGAGTTCACTTAGCAGCCCTAAGACAAAGTAGAATACACTGTACCATTAGGTTCTCTCCTGCAACCACTCTACTGGGCATGTGGGGGACTGGGAAGAAAATTTGTCAATTTCCTGTAATGTTGCTCCCATGAGGATCTTTGAGTTTTGTTTGACAGTCTTGACAAGGACCAGACCCGGAGAAAGGGTTTATAAGTTTCACCACTTCCTCTCTGTGGCAGTTGAAAAGTGACTTGGGTACATTAGTAGGAGGTGCTTGATAGCAATACTTACTCCCAGATGAAATGCACTCCCCACCCCAAGTTTCTCCTCCACTCCAACCACAGAACCACAGGAATGCAGAGATACTGGCTTTGAGGCTTGTATTTTTCTTTCTCTCCAACAGTTCCCAGAGAGGCATAATTACTTTGTTTGTTGCACTTGGAATTTATTTTATATATCTGTTTATATTGAGTTGATGAGTGATTCCTGTGAAAGCCTCGTGGAAATCTTTTAGATGATACTGAAGAAACCGTGCTGTGCTGGCAAGATCTCCTTTTGCATCGAAAGTGAGAAACTTGTAATTTCTGAAACTGCATTTTATTCTGTTGCCAGTGGGTCTGCTGCATGACATACCAGAAATCCTTGAGCCCAACATGTCCAACCTCCTCTACAGCTGCGTGTTTGAGTCTGCTCCTGGCCAGAGAATACAGTCTGCCAACATTCTGAAGCGACTCCTTGAAGCGACCGGAAGAGGATACATGAGAAGCTGAAGGTGCGATTTCAGAAATGATGGCCAATGATGTTGACAGAGGGAGTGCCCTTCCTTCATCATTTTTCTGTTCATGTAAAACCCATCCAGTAGGCAGGGCATCTGTTTGAATATTTTGTTCATGTATTTCACTGCTGAACTGTGCAATTGTTTGAGTAGGCTATGTGGTTTTAAAATTACATAGTCTATGGTGTACTTCTTGCGTAAATGAGCTGTCCAAAACTGCCTGAGATAGGTCGCTGAAGTTTAGAAGTGATAGCCTGAAGTTCTTTCTGAAAAAAGTAGACGATTTTAACAGTATCCTGTCTTGAGAGCATTCAATTTCTCTCAGAAGATAGAGAGAAGGTTCAACTCCATCTTTCCTAAGAGCCAGGAAAGAAACGAAACCACATACATGCATTTTGTTAGGAAGTTGACCAATAAAAATTGAAGCCCTGCGTCATCTTCCTTGAATTTGGGGCCTTGCAGGATGTGATTTAAAGGATTAGAACAAAAGGTGCAATGTTGTCTGTCTAATTCTGAGGTGGCAAAGTTTAGCCATTACCGCCCAATGCTGCTTTTACCATGATGCAGCAAATCTTGCAAGCCAGTGGTCCTGTAAATGAATGAAACACTCTCTAGCTTTGGGCTGTTTAGAATGAATTACCAGCCTTAGTCAGATTTCCTGCCTCCCTTTGAATCATTTTCTACACATCTACACTTCCCGAAATGCCTTGTGAGCTTAACATGCTGAAACCTCAGCTTCTGTCTCGTTTCGTTCGTGAAGAAACCGGCAGCAACCGGAAAAGTAGTAGTCATCTTGTCAGTTTGCCCTCCAAAAGGAGAGTTCAGGCTGTTTGGGGGATTGTTTCGTGGCTAATTATTAATACCTGAGTCCTGCATGAATGCAACTGCTTGATAGAAGTTCTTACTCCTGGTCATGTGGACTTGACTTGCGTTGATGATTTCTCCCGTGTGCCTGAGAAATCAAGGTTATTGTGGTGTGGCTGTTCTGTGTCGTCTGCCATCAGGATCCAAAGAACACTCATGAACAGTTTTAAATGTCACTGCAGCTTTCCAGAAAGCAGGCCTTACATTTGCTGTGCAGAAAAATTCTGCTTGTAATTAATTGGACATTGTGGTTTTACAGGTGTTGAGTGGTTAATAATTACACCTCAGTGACTTGCATTGATGGACACTTTTCTTTCTGAAAGGTACAGAGAATAAATAAAAATTGCGTGCAATGATGTTCATATGCCTCATTTGAATGTAAAAGGTGCTTTCGTTAGTAAATCGTTTTGTTAAATTTTGTTAACTTTGTGTATTTTTTGGTGCCGGAGGTATTGGATTGTTTCATTTCAGAAGTGCTGTTGGAATGAGAAGTTGGCTGTCAAGCCATTAGAATGAGAAGTCGGCTGTCAAGCCATTAGAATGAGAAGTCGGCTGTCAAGCCATTAGAATGAGAAGTCGGCTGTCAAGCCATTAGAATGAGAAGTCGGCTGTCAAGCCATTAGAATGACAGTTTTTCTAGTTTAAGTTTGATGTCACTGCTGAAAGCAACCTGCTTCTCTTCATCTGATGTGGGTGAAACTTGCAATTGCATGAATGAATACTTGAATTAATATTCAAGGGAAATTTTGGGCTGTTTAGAGTCAACCAATAGGGCCTAGAACCTTACCAAGCCTACGTCACCTTTTAAAACATCATGGGTGAACTTGTTAAAACTAGAAACTTGGGTGTTTTAGCGTGCCTTTATGATTGTACTTGTCAGATGTTTGTACATGTACATGTGCGGAAAAAAGAGAGTGCAGACCATACCATTTTTACAAGATTCAATGTAAACCTGAACAATAATGTAAGTTGTTACATGTATATTTTTCATACTGGGTTGGGAAATTGCATCCTGATATTTTCAAGATGTATTAATATACGTTGGGTACGGGCAAACCGTTATATATAATTTGCATCCTGATATTTTAATCCAGACATCACTGTGTGTACTACACATTTTCGACCAGTAACTTCCAGACAAAAGCTTAGCTGGATAAATTGCATTCGACTCCTAGACAGTTGTGGCATGTGACATGGTTTTAGTTAAAGTATTTTTGGAAAATGCTGAATTTAAAAACTATTTCACCGTGACATGCTATGCTTGCCCCTCCCCCCCTCCAATGAAAAATTGTCGTCCCCATTGGAAGAGAGCTAAATGTAAACATTACATTGCAGTTATTTGGAGTCATTTGCAATAAATTGTAACATAAATTAGTGCTTAAACTGGAAACTATTACTTTGAAGCACATCCCATAGTTAACACCTTTAACCAGTTCTGGGCACCCCACAGTTTCGTCCCCTCCCCCTCACCGTCTGTGGAGAGAACACTGGCTATGCCACAGGTGTGCACAAATTTTTTTCTCATAAGTAATCCTGTTGTTACACTTTTGCATGGGATAAAAAGAAATGCTGATTTATGTATAAATTCGCCGTTTAAACAGTACTGCTATTTCACTTGTTTTCTTTCATGTGCACAGGGTTGTGGTTTATACAATCAATTATGAGTGGATATAATTGATGCTTTGTTTTGTACAGACGTTAGGCTTAATGGTTGAACAGCAAATAATCAACAGAATTTGTGAAATATGAATTGAATTTTGTGCAGTAATTATTTTCAACTTTTTCACTCATTAGTCGGCTGGGGAGCTTAATGGATTTTGATAAATAAAAGCAGTAAGAATACTGGAAGATTTTTGTGGCCGTTTGTTAGAATTTCCATTTCATTAGGTTCAAAAGAAATTAATGACCAACTTGTTTGTGTCTATTACAGGCCTTAGGCATGCAGGTATGTAGAAGTAGGACAGATATTATATACATGTACTGTAGATAGGAAGAAACGTTGTTGGTTGGGACTCACAAGATATCAGCTAGGCCTACCTGTGGAGGACCAAGGCTGCGAGGAAAGTACTTGAAAGTAAGTACCATTCTGTTCATGTATAATTATTTGCATTTGTTGCGTGGATTTCGCACAGTGCGGTAAAACTTCCGTTATCTTTAGAACAGGTGTACTTACGAACAATGGACTAAAAATACACTCGGCGCTGGCTTATATGCAGTCCTGGTAACTCAATTGCCTTTCACTTAGACGGAAATGGTTTAGAAAAGGCATACAGGAACTTGCCAAGATGCTTCATCGATTCCATTGGAATCGGCAAGCTGAATGTTGTGCCCCAAACAGGCACCCTTTGTAATGTGTAGTCTTGGAAACGTTTAGTAAATATTTGTTGCGTGAAAGCAATGGTAGAAAGGTTGAAGGGTGTTTCATTTTCCCATCGACTGTATGACGAGCTACAGAGGGGTCCTTTACACGCAGGCCTCCGATCCTTTTGGGGGTATTGCTGAGGTGACTCCGGGTCGGTCTTGACACCGAAATCTACAGCAGTACCCGTCATCGTGTTGAACCATTTCTTACGAGGTTATGCAAATTAAAGCGCAAAATGGACTTGTGTTAGGGTCGATTAGGTGCTGTTCGGAATTGCAGGTTGAAAGGTGTGTTTGTCATTGCCCTGGAAATGCCTCTGGCACTGAATTATACCGAATTCACGTGTAGGCCAACTCCAAACAATATTATCACTCCGAATATATGTACAAGCTCCATGTTTCAATTTATTTGAAAATGGGTCTCCTCCGTAGAGATGTCAAAATGGGTCTCCTCCGTAGAGATGCCAATCTTAGGCAATGATCCCGCTTTTATATGGTGTTCCAGCACATCTTTGTTTGGGTTTCACACCATTTAATTAAGCAGCTTTCGTTCCAAGAGTTTGTGACGGGGAGGAGTGTGATTTTACTTCTTTACTCGATGTCTGAAGGTGGCGCCCCCGCAATTCGCGCCCTCTAGCTTGCTATTGAGTGCGAGAGGGCGCCCTGTGCGGGAACCCTGCAGAGCCGCAATTGAACCAAGACGGTCATGTTAAAGAATCCCCCCCCCCGATTAAGGCAAACTCCGGGGACAAAAATTAGGGCAATGAATTAAATAACTTCCAGAATGGATCCTTTCCCCAACAGCAAACAGGCTGAAATAGGTAAGAAAAAAAGTAACCTCGATATTTTGTTAATCCAACTCCACGACGCGTCGCAAGCCAGCTCGTCCGAATTCCTTTGTTTCCTCTTGTGGCCTCGATACCACGTAATGAAACGAAACTTGTTACGTTATTCGGGCACCCATTGTAACAAATAACCAGTCAGCTTCGAAGGGTAACATGTTAATTTAAAAGCTTTAATTGTTTCTACCTGTGGGTAGTTGGACCGGATGTTATAATGGAGATCTAATGGTGAGATGCACTGATCGTGGTTATGGAGATCGACAGCTGGATAGTATGACTAGTCGACTAGTCATATTATAGTCATCTTCTTTTGGAAGCCACGGCGGGTTTTTAAAGCTGTGTTGTGGCGCGCGTGTGTTTTGACAGGCTTAGTGGAGTTCCACTGCACGTCTGATCAGTTTGCTAGTGCGGAAAACTGAAAAGGTCAGGCCTGATAATTAGCAAGCTGCCAAGTCTCCAGATTAACAAGTCCCTTTCATTGACGTTAACGGTCTCACGGTTGATAGTATCCACTGCTCTTGGCAAGCTTCCATTTAAGACATAGTTACATTTTCATCCCTAGATTTTTCGGTCGAATGCGCCGATAAGAAAAATAATGTCAAAGGAGAAAGACCACTGCAACCAGGTTGCATGCCCGATACAGTTTTTACTCCATTACACTGTATTTCGAAAAGGTCTTCGAAGGCGCTTCATACTGATTACATGCCACCCAAACGCCGAGGCTTCGTCATTTTACAAATCCGTAGCCTCAGAGGAATAGTCAGTGTAATCCTGAACCTAAAATTTTTCAAGTTTCATTCGGAGGTATCGACAATGTACTGTGATTTTCCTGGGATAAAGACAGTGTTTTAGCGGCTTCTCTCAGCTTTCCTTGTGGCAGCTTTCAGTGAGCGACTCCACCGGGAATCGGTCTTCCTACATCGCGCAGACCCTGTTCTGGTTTTTCAACCACTGATTTTCAGTACAGGGACTCATTTTCATCTCGCAACATGGATGGGGAGCGCCCTCGTTTCATGCCGCAAAGAATTTTTGACGTGGTCTGTTCATGTTATACAGGGCAGCTGCATCTCAGTTGCGCCCCCTATTGGTTGTATAAAAAAGGACAGAAACATTACTGCCAATAGTAACTGACGGCACGTTGCATGCACCACGGATAAGCTGCTTAAACCCAATATCCTAAAATGGTTTAACGACACAACTCTTAATCGTGATGGTATTTTTTCTTTCTATTTCATTGCCCTGACAATGAAATGGAATGCCCGTATGCCGAGCTGATTATAATACAGGAAAATAGTACTCAGTGTACTATACTGACGTGCATCCGGTAGAGTGCACTGCCGAAGGCATATTCCGATGCTTGCCATGTGTCAATAAGCCATTTGCGAGCTAAATCTGAATAAAATCTGGTACACTGAGTTATCTGACTGCACATAGACATAAAGATTCGAATTCCCCAGACTAAAGGCGCTGTTGCCATACCTTGTGGATTCGGGGCAAGCTTTTGCATAGCGACCACCATCTCTGGAATGGACTGGTTCCTTTGTACCTTTCTTATCCATTGAGAATAGTGTATTGTTGCACTGGAGTCTCTTATGTAACTAATCAAAAGCTTGCCCCGAATCACGAGGTATAGCAACAGTGTTTAGTATGGACTCAGAGAATTCAAAGTGTTGTGTTCACGCAAATTTGAAGAACTCAGTGTGCCAGATTTTAGTCAACTCGCAAAAGGCCTATTCATACTCCTGCTCATGGCACGACTCTGAATAAAGCTATCAAGAGACCCCCGTCGCTCTGCCGACGTGGGGCTGAACATACAAACTGTGGCCCTTTCCTCTTTCAAAATACACGTTACCATTGCATTGCGCATGCGTGCAGCGGAACGTTCATGCGCTATAGACTAGTCAGGGGCGGAGTTATGACGTCATTTCCAATCGCCTGCCAGTCACGTAAACATTTGACCAATCAGGAGGTATCTGACTAGATTTGGAGCTTTACTGGTGCCGCGAATGATGTCATATGCACGTTTTCAGCGACTGAACGCCGCTTTATTGTATCAAATGGTTACTTGCCAGTAACCGCCCACGGCGACCAAAATCGGCACCTGGGAGATTGAATGTACAATGTACATACTGAGAAAAAAAAAGTAGGTGCGTCGGTTTGTGTTTCCTACAATAGGTGACATTCCCAAAAGACAGTACTGTTGGTCTTAACTCATTGTTCAGAGTAGACAGCTTATCAAACACCAGTGTAGAAATAGTTAAGCAGTTGTGCACAGTGCGGTTTTTGTTGGTTCCCCGTATACAAGTCGCCAGAGTTAACCATGGCTCATACAATTTTGCTTCGATTATAAAGCCCGCCATCCTCTCGGTTCGTGTTGTGTTGTACTGTCCCATTGAAGAGTACAAAAATGTGCACATGGGTAGAACCTGAAGAAATTACAAATTTTTCATTCCTTGGCAAGTTTGCACTTTCCTGTACTTTTTGTAACCCGTACCTGTGTTCAAAGTTGGCACGGGCGGTTAACTGCAAAAACCCTGGTGGCCTTCCATACTTCGATCTGATTGATCGGTAGTAATCATTCGCTGTTTACAACCATTGGCAGCTTTTCGTTCGCCCCCCAAATACCGCCATAACAGGGAGCTGGGAAGGGCAAATGTGTTTAACCCTCGTTGTGAAGGAAGTAGCGATCGACGTGCAAGGCATTGTGGGTAACTTGTCCTTATCCGATATCCACGCATGTACTGTACATACGTGTATGTGTACATTCAGTGGGCACATACCGTGCGCACGTCGAAGTGTTGAGCGGTATGTTTTGAAAGCTGTGATCTGATGAAGGCTTGACAATGTCTTTACCCTTTGCCAGTTTCCTGAAAGGGTGGGGGGGGTGAGCAACGGAACGCCAGCGTGGGAGATGTTCTTTGTTTCAAAGGTTTCGTGACAACAGAAGCAACGACCAGAAAATGTCGACAGCAATAACACGGAAGGCGCCATTATATAAGAACAAAGAAGAGGCAAGATCCTTCTCTTTTTACCTTGGGAAAACCACAGTTGGTACGATAGGCTTCTTCCTTTGAAAATGGTTTTTTTTTGTGGAAAAGCAAGGCACTTCAGTGGACAGTGGAGTTGCAAAACAATGGCAACCGGAAGTGACCTGGCTTGTTTTCGGGAAATGTTTGTCTGGTTGTCTGGAAAGACAACTTCAGGAAATTTCCCGCTTGGTTGAGCTTAAGAGCGTTTAATTCTGTCAAAATTCACGCTACGTATATGAACGACAAGTGATCTTCCTCGGATTCAGTTGCTGTTGTTGTTGTTGTTGTTTTGGCTTTTAACCTCCTTCCCCCACTTTATCCGGGCAGTTCGGATTAACATTTACATGCATAGTGTTGTCTGTCCGAAAAGTCAAGCCTAAAGAAAAATATACCTAACCCTAATTGAGCCGGGGCGGAATTAGCCTCCGCTTTGAATGTTTTCCCAATATTGCCACAGTTTTCAGGAGTTGAGCCTTAAGGAGTTTTTCGAGTAACTCATGCGGTCATTTTGACACTAAGTTTGTAAAAATCTGACATACCGCTCTTGTGCAGCGCGCATTTTTTTGACGGGTCAGCCCCAATTTTTTTTCCACTGCGGTTCAATGTACACTAGTTGGCAAGCATGTAGCCTTGAACTCCAAATGACCGTATCAACAAAACTGAAGGCCAAGTTGAGTTCCAACTTCAGGCATGTAATGATAAACAGTGTCTTTATATGCATGCCAAGTTAAAAAAAATCGAGCGAGGCACAGCGGAGTTCTTGGGTGGAGGGGGAGCATTCCCCCTGGCTGTGAGATGGGCCCAAAATAACCCGGCTCTTTTAGGGTTTTAAGGTAGGTTCAAGAGTGTTTAACTGCCGACAAAACTCCCACACGCCTTGGCCAGTTCTGATAAGGAGACCATAAACGGATATGAGTCTATCGCAGTGAAAACACAGACACCTGGGGCATTGTCAAATTAACTTGGGTCTACGTTTGGACCCAAGTCAAAGATGAGACTGTGTAGTGATAAGTAGCACCTTGCACCTGACGTATAGGATCACAAGGGACGGCTGAGCTCATATCTTTCTCGGATACAGTGTCGTAGAATTCAAATAAAACATGCCCTCAGCGATAGCTGTCTGCAGTGAGTGAGAGGTCGACAGACCTTCTTGCAGTTGCCGTGTGTGTCACTTTTCTGTCAGAGGTCGCTTGAGAAACCCAATCGAGATTGGGCAACACGTCTGCTGAAAGTTCTCAAATGCGCTCAGTCTGTTGCTATCTCTCGTTTTCCCAACTTGAAACTAATTTCAAATAGTTTCCAGGGTTATTGTGTCCAAATCGTTCGTCGATTTGCCAGTATTAAAGGTAGTTCTGCCATTTCCACATTTTTTTTTAAACTTTTGAAGGTACGTTTGCTAAAAACGATTTTCATCACATGTTATGAGGAATTTGTTGTTGCTTAGGTTATTTATTTTCCTTCACAACGAACTTAGCCTACATGCCATTGCTTGGCGGTAAAAGAAAACGTCACACAAAACAGCAGGAAAGGGAGGGTGTAAAAAAAGACTCCCGTTCAATCGACTGCATCAAGTAAAGAACTTGTGGTGTGGGGGATCTAGGGTCCATACATACCACCCCAGGGGGTTAAGGGCTGATTTGAATACAGCGGTACCACTCGTCTGGGTCTGTATTTTTTGTACCTTTTCACGCTACAACGGCGGCTTGCGTGGGTCGTGCGTGCCAAGCACGCGGGTAAGCGGAACGGCATGCGTCAGACGGTGGCCTGAAGCAAACTTCAGCTCGATCCCAGACGTCGGCTTTAACTTCTCTTTGGAATCACGGCCTTTTCAAATCTGCCAGAACTTTGCATTTAATTGTTCGCCTCCCGCATCTCGTGCGACCTTTGGTAGGACGGAACTGCTGGTACTGAATGTCGCCTTGTTCGCTCTTGACAATGCCGTCTCGTGCAAGAATGTCGCGTTTTGAAAGGAGCGGGGGACCAGCGGGAGAGGTATTTTTGACACACAAAACAGTGGTAGAGGTGCAGTAAATACTCTGCCCGTGTTGAAGTTATTTTGAGGATTTGTGTTATTGCTTTTTGTATTTCAGTTGGAACGGGCAATAGATTTATTTTCTTACAGTTATATCAGCAGATTTGTGGTAAGTAGGGCAGACATCTCACCGGCGTGAAACATTCCATTGCACTTCTCTCTATTGAAGTGGTTGTTTTTCTGTTTGGATTTATAGACGTGGTTGGGTATCAAGCAGTTATGCCTATCTGGGGCCACTACAAGGGTTCATAAGCAGCGTGGGACGTGAAATTATGTTGTTGATCGAACGAAGAAATTAATTAGAGTCGAATGTTACCAATGTCCTCAATTTCTACCGTATAGTCAGAGAGATGCCCGAATAAGATTCAGCGTTAAAATGACCTGAGGTGAGAGAAAAGGCCTGTACAAAGTAGCAGATTCCTTGAAAAACTCGACAGAACAGAAAATCGAATAGACACACAGACCAGTAGGTGTCTTACATTTGGAGGAGGCCCTTGGACAGTGTCCGGACACCGTGTGGTTACAAGACTGCGTGCATAGTTCATTATGCCGCACGCTTATGCATGGGCTAAATTGAGAAGTGAACTCCCCGGCTTGCCAAGGCCGCTCTCGCCGGACGTTTCGTCCAGTTGTATAAACTTTGATCTGCTTGCCCGATTGGCGATGTTTCCGTCACCATCCATCCCCAAATTGCTATCTTCACAGATGCATCACGGACGCAACGTGTTTCCTTTTACAGTTATCATCCAGAATTCATTCTCAACGTCGGGATTTCGTCGACATCACCACGCCTCCCCGCCACAGCTATTTCCACCGGCAACACTGACATTACGTAACACCTAAAATTTTACATTGTGGAAGTACTACATATGGTAATGTTTGCAGGTAAATCACGGGATCTATCTCTTTAAGAAGAGGTAAGGTTCTGAAGAGAACCGGTGAGTGCTGGACTGCTGCGTGGAGCTGTGCTGTGAAGCTGGGTTATGTAGCTAGGAAGCCAGATTCGGTGAAGCGTGGGACGGGATGCAGTCCGGCACACTCTCCTGAGGACGGCCAGAGCATCCTGGTCGAAACGTCAAGTTGACACTCGCCGGTTTTCTTCAGAACCTTACCCCTTCTTGAAGAGATAGATCCCATGGTGTACCCCCAAGTCCTTACCATAAATACTGACATTACTGAATTCTCGCCTTTGACTTCAACAAGCCCCCCCCAGCAAACAATGATGTATATCGTTTCCTCATTACTGTATATCTTTCCTTCACCTATCGTACATTAACAAGATCTTCTTGACCCCAGCCATTGTATTTCCACCCCAAATAACCCTGCCCCCTCCCATGTCAGCACACTTCCACAGTTACCCCTTCCCCCATATCCCACCCACCCATTATTTTGGAGCCGCTTGGCCACCGACATGACATTGTGCACGTCAGGCCTGCTACATCCATGTCCCTATTATTCCTCCATTGTAAGTTTCGCTGTTGTGACGTACAAGTGACAAACCTTTTGGTTTGACATTTTGTGGCTGCAACTACAGCGGGGGCTTTTTACGGGAAGTCCCTGGCTCCCACCATGTTTGTTCAGGGTGAGGTCAAACAGTCATCGCTGTTCGGCCCAAACAGTTCTTCTGGTGCGATCTTTTTAACATAGCACACTGCTTAACAGTCATAATAACTATGAATTCCGTAACTCACAGAACTTAGAAACGGTTGACAGGGTGGTGGATATAGCCGATCAACAACTCCAGCAGATAAAAAGGGTAGAAACCAATAAGCCTTTTACGCGTGGCTCGGTTCCCGTGGGCAGAGGATGGTACATACTGTCATGATTCTGGCATTTTTTTTTGTCAGAGAGTGTCGCTGAAAATGGCGACAAAATGGGGAAGCGATACAACTGAGATTGATAGTATTTGGATGTTATTTATCAATGCAAGGACACGTCTCAAGTAAAACAAATGGCAGTGACGGTCCAAAAGTTATGCCAGGTCGTCGAAATCAAGCGGTGAATTTGTTCTTCAAAATTAAGATATGTGGGAGAGTCTTCAGCGAGCAAAATCGGGATTGACGCTGCTACTTTGTATTAGGCCTACACGGCACGGCGCCTACATTTGAATCACGTGCACGTGCTGCCAACCTTTGCGAACAATTCCCATTGGACTTGCAAAACAAGACTGAAAGTTAGAACACATGGAACACAGCCCCGAACCTGTGGCAAATACAAGTACGGATTCTTGTTCGTGAATATAAAGGATATGGGTAACTACTATAGTGATTAAAACCACGGCAAATGAATCATGATACGCACGCGTGTGAACGGTTCATCAGCGAGAAATATTCTGTGAAAAATAAGTGAGCAATTCTTTTGTTCATTATATACATTGTTCTGATCGTCATGTCACGTTTGCCGCACTTCCTTTTTTGGGGGGTGTGTGGTGATTTTTAAGGTACATGCGTGATCTGAGTGGGCGTGTTTTTCCACATGGCAGAAAATTTCGCAAGTTGCCCATTTTGTTTACGAATCATTTTCGTTTTGAGGATGTTTTCGTTAATTGCCAGAAATGACTAAATGTACAAATTCGCCTTCCATCCCACACGTTATGAATGCCATCCTAACAATCATCTGTTTCTGTGTGTTTTGAATACTGATTGCTACTTTAGCATGACTAAGTTTGTTTTAAACGCTCAATGCATCGCAAAATGTCATGGCAGATTGTCCATTTCATCCTAATTTTATCATTTGTGAATACCTGGCCTGTGATTCACAATCATTAGGCAAACCGAACGTACGTCAAGTCAGGAAACATAGCAGAGTTCACACAGACCGGCTGTTGTGGTCTTATAATTCACAATAGCGTTTGACGGGTTGTTCTATGTAAAAACCACTGCAGACATGAAAGAAACTTTCATGGTTTTGTCACCTTTGAAAAAAGCGACGTGGTCATTGTTATATAGGGAAATGATTTCTAGAAACTAACGCGCCCTGCAACCACCAGTACTTCCTGGCATACTTCGGAAGCATAAACGTTAAGGTCATAATGAAAGGGTAAAATAGTAGCCGATTTGAGTAACATTGAAGTTGTAATTGATATGGGCCTTCACAAGCCCTCTCTCGTGAAGTAGGCCTACTGATGGATACATCTCTTTGAGGGTGTGGGTAATGAAGTTTTCATTTTCTGAGACACAATCTTTTGTAAAACAGCATGCTCTTCTCCAACTTGTGAAAACATTTCTGACAATCCTTTGGGGACAAACTGCAGTTAGAAAGTAAACTTTTTAGAAATCCCAAATTGTCCCCGCTTATGCGGACAATAGAGGGCAAATTCCAACAGTGTTCTGTGCACCTATCAGCGCAACATAACAGTGAGGTTCCCTTCCTGGAATGACATCACGGTTTTGCGCAGGAATATGGAAATTCCCATCAGAAATTAACACCCAAAGGCACCAAAAGATGTTTAATCAATCAAAACCAAACTTAACAGCTAGGTTAAATGAAACAGAGAGGTGAATCTTTAAGATTGTAGGGAAGCGAATGCACTGCATAGACCATTTGCCGGCACAAATCCCTGCCAGTGCCGTCTCCCATTTTCTTACACCTGTCATCGCGATGATGACTGTGCGTGTTGACGCTTGGTGACATTTCACGGACGACGTTTATGGTATTCTCACTACTTCAATATTTGAAATGGTTATTGTCGGTTAATAAAGAATCCTTGCAATTCCGCCATAGATGTACGACTGACTTAATTTTTCTGACGTTTGGCAAATCAGGAAAAAAATATCACAACTCCATCCAAACGCGAAATTCTGATATTTGTATAAAGGTGTGAATGGATGCCATGCCTTGTTGTTATTCATGTAGACCAGGACACCTGTCCAAAAAAAGGAAAATAATTAGAGGGAGTTGGAGGCGGTGAAACCGCGTCCATTCTATTCGTGATTAATAAAGCGTCACACGTCAAGTGTTGGCTCTTAAATTCACACTTCGGGTTCGAGATAATGATTGACTTCAGAAAACTGTAATCGATTTCTTTGCACTCGATCAGACGGTCAGACATAAAGATTCTAAAGATAACTTGGTGATTACAAGTCGACCAAAAATATAGAGTCGATTATCATGGCCGTTGAATTTTACTGACGCACAACACAACTGTACTTTTGACGGAGGTCAAGGACTATCTGCAAAGTTGAACACAAAGAAATGTTTTCGACTATAACACCTGTACTTCATTGAAGACACCATTAGCTTGGAAATTCTCATAGTGAAGAGGCTCTGGACTTTTATCCAGCCATCAAAATCTGATTACTTCATCCTTCTCATCAATACATGTATTGCTTGTAACATGCGTCTTCGTCTTTGACATAGGCCTATTGCTTCTCTAATTGTCAACCATCAACTTCGTTTCGCAATGCGACCTGTAATACTGAGCAGTCCACAAGGGGCATCAAGCTACACATCGACAATAATGAAGGCTGTTTTCTGTCATTTTTTTCCTTCGGAACTACAGCTTATTAAAATGTTCCAAGTTAGGGAAGATTCTTTGTAAAGGTGTTCCGCTTGCTAGCGCTTGTTGGGCGGATGTCATATGAAAACGGTCTGTCTCCTGCGTGGATGAAAGCATGCATAAGTGAAAGTTAGCTGTTTTACTGAGCAAGCACGATGCCCTCACAGGAACGAGATCCGATTGAACAGCCCAAGTATGGAGAAAAGAACACCTTCGTTTCTTAACTGTCCGAAGGCTTCAACTGGACCGGACGCCAATGCCACTGTGTGACGATCGCCCCATCCATTCCGCCAATTTTTGACATAAAATTGCTCCCATGCAGTGGACTTAACGATATTATTATTGACATTGGAATTGACGTCCGCTCATGTGTAACGATTTACCTTTATAACCTTCGGGATGGACTCGTCACACGGGCCTGGCACCACAAACAATGCACACAAAGGTCTTCGAAAACAGCGAGAGTCTGGTGCCGATGATTCTTGTACTGCAGACGACCTGTAGGGCGTTGGCGACAGTCATTGTCCAAAGTTGTTTTCCTAAACTTAAATCATCCGTACAGTTTTCCCATTTTCAGCTCGCAATAGATTTGTTGTGGGCGTTTTTCAAAATATCTATGCTTTGAATTACTGTTTACCAGTAAATAGGTCGTGTGGGCCAGTGTCTCAACTGCGTTTGAACAATGAATGGAAAAATGAAAAACTTCAGTTTTGAAAATAGTCTTTGTACACACAGCGCAGATACTTTTCCTGCGAAACTTTCAGCACGTTTAGGCTGACCGTTGTCGAGGTTAACGAAGTGAACAGGAACGTCATCAAGATTTCTGGCTTGAACATTGATTACTTGACCAAGATCCAACACTCTACTGAAACCTTAAGCTTTAAGACACAAGTTCAACTGACATTTGGGTTCCATTTTAGATGAATGCTTGCACAGGCTTTCATTTTTATGGCACTTATGGCACTATTCCAGTTTTCGCCAAAGTCGAAAACTGTTCTCGAAGCAGTCTCGTTTCTACAAGTCAGGATTATATGGGAGAGAATAATACATTGTGCTTGAAGTTGTAGCGGTAGGTATCAAACTAAGGGAATGTGCGGACTTCCAGTTCACTGAAACACAAAAGAGCAGACAGAGTCCGGGTCCATATGGTCACTCTGACCGCATGGAAATAACATTTACATCTATGAGAAAAGCGCCAAATCTCAACCTGATGGTTTTCGTTGGCGCGTGTGTCATTACGAGCCGTAGCCAAGTCATTCGCACGTGACCTGATATTCACAGTGAATGATCATTGACAAACCCACAGCCGAAGTCTGTAACGCCCGAAATGAAACACGGTCAAGGACTCGTGTTTCCATCAGTCTGGTGGGCGATGACGAAGGGCTTCTCAATCTTGACCACAGACACAATTCATCCTTGGGGGGTGTGTGATAACAATAGCTGTCCGTCAACCTTATTCTCTGTTTCTACTTCAATTTAAACTAGGTCTCAAAAGTAAACTTCACGATGGTAACTGGCCTCCCGCACTGCCATTCTTGTATCGTGCACTGGGTGATTTCATTTCAAACGTGTATTGGTGTTTGCATTGTAGGCCTACCTGTGAATACGATTTAAGTCCGTTTCGGAAACTTCCTGCAGCATGCCACACTTTTTTTCTCATTTCTGGTGTGGCGGTGCAGGTCAGCTGTGTTTGAAAAGTTGGGAAATAGTTTTCCTTACCACGAGGAGGAAAGTCTCAGATCTATATTACCCTAGGACACCACATTCAACAGTGCAAACTTTAACTTGCATTTAGTTATCCCTGAACTTAGCGTGTCCAACATGCTGGGACATGAAAAACGGTCCAGGATGACAGGTAGAAGGATTTAAAGTGATAGGTTGTTCGTCTTATTCGCCGCAGGGACGAGGTTGAGCTACCCGTGTGAAGAGGACAGTTGTTTGCCTTTACATTCCGGGAGGAAAAAAGTTTTTTTGAAATTTGAAGGTCGGCAGTGTGTACAAAAATAACATCACTGGAACCACCGAACGCTAAATAAACCGAGCGATGAATTCAATTTCAAGCGCTTGCTGATCTTTTGTTGCTTATCTGGCAATCGCAAATTCCTTTCTGCCTGCTTGCGTTCCCCCAAAGCTAGAAAAGCACGAGGTTTTCCTGATGACGGAGTGATCTGTTTGTTCCAAAGTCGAACCTCGCAAATAAAATATCCAAATTCATGTTCATGACGAGCTTGGTACAATGTCAACGTGCTTAAGGACTCCGTGGCCACCTTTCAGTGGAACAGTTAACATTACACACCATGTGGCGATGCGATGAGGGAGCTAGGGGCAGGCTATACCGGTATAGTCCAAATGTTTGTCTTGAATATTAAACTTCACGGTTTTAAACTTAGTTGACGTACACAATCATATGATGTACCAGTACATGGTCCTGAGTCACTGATCACGTGTTAACATGGAACAAGACCAGGCACGAGGCTTGCAATAACTTGACGGTTTTGATTTCGAATGTCCAAAGTTGCGGGCAGCTAAATGAATCCACCACATGAGCAAACTAAAAGCTTTGGCGGTTCTCTGGATCGAACACGATCGGATTACTGGTGATCGATTATTAGAAAAAGCTCCATTTCTCGAAATGGAGAAGAAGAGAACATTGCTCGGCAACTAATAACAAAAAAAAAAACGGCTGCGAGTCAGGCATAAACACCCACGAATGTAAACTACGAAGCGTGGGCTGATTTCAGGCTTTTGCGGACCAACCATTTTTCTAAGCTGGGTAAATTTCTTCGCCCACGCCAGCTCCAACAAAGAAACAAAAAAGAGGTCATAATAAGGAGTGAACTAGAGCACAGTTAAGTCATTCTGGATTTCGGTTGATAGCCTATATGCGATCAATACAAAATCAACGTTTTATGCCTTTTCCGCAAATCTGGACATCATTCCTGCTAAAATTCTTATGAATGAGGGATCACAATTAAAAGAATACGTCATACCACCTACGTAGCTCAATATCGTTCGTGGATGAGAAAATCTTCTTAACAAACCACGACCTGTCCATTTTCCCGCTTTTCTGGCGGATGGGGGCAAGACTGGTTTGTGACAAGGTTAAGCCACAGGAGAGTAGTGGTGTGTCGTCCGTTCCGTTGTACCAAAAATAGACAACACAAATGAAAGGCGGAAGAAGTGTAAAGGGCCTGTGAAATCGCAGGCACTGCAAACTTCCCACGGTGGTGAATTTTTTTTGGTTCTTTTTTTCTCCTTCTTGTCCATTTAACCTTGAAATTATTCCATCGCTGACAATGACAATACTTGTTATGGATGGAGGAGTTTAATTGGAATAGTAAATTTCAAAACCTACAACGATATCTCAATTGAAACGCATGCAGTCTTCGACCAAATTATGATGACTCTATTTAACGGTGGGTGCTTACGACAACCTTTGGAGAATCAGTCGAAGTCACTTGATTATGCGAAGAAACATTTCCACAAAAGTATCCTCAAAGTCTAGGTAGCTCCGTGCGTATTTCCAGGTACTTGGGTATTTTGGTATCGCCTGTGTAATGCAGGTATAGCGGAGGAAGCGGGGAATGTTTTCATTCCTTTTTTTTTCGCCTAGTTATAAACCCAGGAGGGAATGAGGTAGTCGGCCATCTTTTTTGTGTTTCACCAGCAAAGGGATATTTATGTATGTACAGCTCATATGAAATGCTAAAAACTGTCTCAATTGTTATGGTCAATTGTTGTGGTCAATTTACTGTGGTCATGCAGTATGATTTTCACGGGGCGCAATCATGATCAGCCAAAATCCACGGGTGGTAGCTTCCTCTTTGTTAATCAGGAAACGCGCTCTTTTTTCTGGTGTACATAACCGATAAAGTGGGGGACGTTGACCGTTGCCAGAGGAAACGAATTCAGTGTAGCATGTCGAGTTGACCCCCCCTTTCCAACTCGGTGTTTCTTCAAAAGAGTTTGGAAATTTCTGTTTCTCTAATACAATCACTGATACAGTGTATCCATAAATCCCTCAAAATTACCCGCAGTGCTGTAAGAAATCCTCTACGAAAACTCGTGATGAAAGGAGTTTCAATTTAGTGGATGAAGTCATCCTCAAAGGAACCTCAGCACAAAGGGACAAAGTTTCATTTCCCAGCTTGTAGACATGCAAGATGTGACTAGCTGGATTTCCCAAAATTTCTTAAGGCGAGGCAGGCGAAGCAAATCTCTGGTGAGGTCTATACGTAGAGTACGATGGACAAGTGCTTTTCTTGGTCCTTGATCTCTTTGACACGGCTTCGACTCAAAGTTATAGCCTGATACATATACTTCCATAGCTGTTTCGGTCACCGGCCGAAACAGCTTTTGGTTTTTTTTTTGTCTTTACTCCTGCTTTAATTGTATTGTATTTGTTCTTCTCCAAAGATATGTCCATGTTGGTTTTCTCTCATTATCTCAGCCATAACTTTTCTCTATCATCAATGCAGAGTCTCTTCGTGCTTCACCCCTTTTGGGCAATCCTGAATAGAAAGGGCCCCTGCACGATGTACTATTGGTGTATCACCTTACATGAGCCATGAGTGATATTAGGAAGAAGAGGCGATGGGAGGGAGTAGTTTGACACCCATATCAGAGCCCTACCCAAATAACTGAGCGTGGTTGCACTGAATGCGCAGGGCTGGTTCCCCGTCCAAGCTCTGAAATAACACTTTCTTTCTGTTTTGTTTATTTGGTCAGCCAGGATGACTAGTTCAGCGAAATTATGGTCCAGACTTTTCAAGTCGGCTGAAGACACTCCTTGCCTCGGAATTTTGTTCAATGACTTTCTTGTCAAAATGCACAGAGATCTTTCCACAATTGCTTAGTTCTGCGGCTCATTTTCCGGCTTCAGGCAGTTTTGCAGAGTTTAAACTGGGCACCTTTTTACTTAAACCGTTTTCAATTCCCCCTTACCATTGTCCAGGGAACGATCGTTATGTAAAGGTACTATCTTTAAGTACATGAAAAGGTATACCTGTAGCATTTCGCGGTTCATTACCGATCAACGAAAGGGAATCAACAAACTAAAAGGAAAAAAAGGAATACCCCTCCGGTGGTCCACTGACAAAATCTGACTGAATCTCAAACAAATAACGACCATTGTGTCAATAGTAATTTGAGGATATTCCTACAAATCACTATTTTTCACGGTGAAAAGGACGCGTCAACCTTTCGACAGCGCCTCTGACAAATGATTACTTTGAGGCGATCGTGTAGGGGTGATGTTCCTTTGAATTTAGTGAGGACATATGGTCTGTGATTCAGGGCCTGTTTGTTTCACACGGATCCGTATCCCGATCAGTGATCCTAACACTGGTTCGCACCATCCACTGTGCGGGTTTTGCTGTCCCATAACCAACGATGGATCGCTGATAGTGATGCAACAAATACGGCCACAAACACACGGCTCATCGGCTCTCGACTCAGATCGGAGGTGCGTTTTTCTCTTAACGTTGGTGGACAGGTGAACGAGAACAGCAGAAGTTTACCGCTCTCAGAGGAAATATTTTCCCCAACTGGAACCTACTCCAATCAACCCTGTGCAGAAGCACCCCCTCATCGGTTGGAAAGGGCCATGCTGGTTGGGAGTGAGTGTATGTGTGTTGTTGGTAGCGACGTGTATATACAACGCATGCATCGCGCAGTGAACCAGCGAAGTGGAGTTCCTACCAAATAAGCCCCCCCCCCGTTTGGGGCCATAGATTTCATTTTAGTTGACGGCCCTTTCAAAAGCGCATCGCACTACCATTGTTGCCATGCAGAAAGTTGCATTGAAGACATAGGTATAGTTGCTTTTGTACACGATGGTGCACTGCGCCAAGCGCTGGCGAGGCTACGTCCAAAGACAGGCCTGTCAACGTGGCAGCAGCATTTGGCGTTAACAAGAATTTAAAAAAAAAGTGTTAGGGAGGAAGAAACGAAAAAATAGTAGCGAAAATATTTCCCTGACTCCCCATCACAGAAAAGCAATACCCAGGACTTTTCCTCACCATGCAAAAACTAATTACACTGACATTCTAACCAAAAAAATGGGCCATCAGAGAACTACAGCTCTTGTTGAAAACTGGAGAAATTTCAACTCTTGTGGTCGTAAATGGGCTGCACTATCCAATCCTGGGCCCAGTTTCACGGCGCTGCTTCATGTGGAATTCTGCACTTACGAGGCACCGTTAGCACAGTATCTATTTCATGGGCTTCGTAAGCGAGGATTCTACGCTTAAAAGGCTAGCACAGAAATTCTGCGCTTGGGGGCCGATATGACGCTAATAGAGGAGAAAAATGGCAATCGGTCGTGGCCGCTGTCGCCGTTTTCAGGAAAGAGACCACGCATAATCCGCGACCGGCAGAATTCTCTGGAAATATTTTCGCCCAAACAAGTTTGGGCCAGATACGGATACTCTTTCCATTCATCCTGAAGGGCATTGGAGGGGGGTCATTGTTCTGCCCATGCCGCTCCCCTCGCCTCCAAAGTCTGGGTTTAGACGTCACTCTGATTTGTCCTTGGGGAACCCTTTTCTTCTCGTTCTCCATTGTCGAGTTTCGGAAAGTGCAAGGCTGAAGAAAAATAGCAATCCAGAGAAAGAAAACCAAAACAACGCAACCCATGCTCGACCTTCATTAAAATAGAAGAGGACGATTCAACTCCCGAAAACAAAGACTTTGCGTGACAAGTTTATATTCAACCATCGAGGCAGCTTTCCAAGCCCTTCGACGTGTACATGTAATCCTATTTTTTTTTAGTCATTGTCATGCCAGGATCAAGGTTAGGAAGCTTTACCTAGCACGGCTTTTGAGATTTGGGGTTTTGTTTGGTCCGGCCTTGCCACCCTCTAGCTGCACTGGCATATACATGGTACCTGAAAATGGAAGCCATAATACGGTAGACTGGTTCCCGTGCCGTACGTATAGTCTCCAGACGTTTTACAGCCGTCCTCTGAACGTAGGGATCGGTAGCTCTTGGGAGCAACAATTACATTAACATAAACCTGCCAGGTTTATGTTAATGAGGAAATTAGCGAACAGACCTATATCAACCCCACAATGCTACACTGTCACGTGACAAAGCTTTTGAAAACTCTCTAGAACGGAGTCATTTCCACTTGTTTAGTAACCGCTTCCATAATTACGGGAGGGGGACTTTTCTGAAATTTTCCCGAGAGCCATGTGTTCCGCTTTCATGCGCACGAAAAGTTGTATGTAAACATTATCTCTAAAAATAGAAAAAGCAGTTGCACATGTGCAGAAGTAAAAATAACAGGGATGCCAGAAGCCAGTTAGCTGCCGGTCCCTATATAATGGGGACGGGGCCGGTCCAATTTGCCTGCTTTTTAGGGATGTCCACTTTCATAAGTACAAGGAGAAAAACATTTCTGAAATTTTCCGAAGAGCCATGCGTTCGGCTGCCAGGCGCCCACAAAACTTGCAGAACTAAATCAACCACGGATCGCAGAAGCCAGCGAGCTACCGGTCCCCATGAAATAGGGACGGGGCTAGCCTCGACTCCAAGGGCTGTGCGCGCGTTCCATCATTAGCCCCTGGTCGTGTAGAACATGAAAATGACGCTGATTGGCTATTCGGGAGGTATTACATAAACGCAAAGCAAATCGCAAGCATATTACCAAAGATACACGCTTGCGCCACGTCACCTGCAGGTCAGCTATGCCTTAATATACGGGTGCGTATAAACACGTCGACTGCAGTCCTAATTTAAATCTCCCAAATAGTGGGATATTTTAATTAAGATGGCGCAAGGCATGTTTGTAATAACGTGTATTATTCCTAATCGGGGTTCCTACTCGACAAGCACTGCTTCTAACCGGCACATCCATCCTTGTTCTTCAGTCTAAAGAAAAAGTGCAGCGCAAAGGAATAGAGTTCGTGCATGTTGGTTCACGCGCTGTTTGCCCGTTAGCAAGCTGACTGTGCGTATGTACATACTGTATGATGCCTCCTTAGAAATGATCTGTCCCCAGACTTGTCCGTTCATCTTATTTAGGATACGCCGACCCGTCCGAAACGTCAGTTCAGGAAATGCCGAGTTGATAACATTTGACGGATTTTCACATCCAATCACATGTCGTGATGCAGACTTGATTGCGTTGTTGAGGGACGAGAGTATCCCTCTGTTGTCACCTCTGCCCTTGATTCCAAACTCTCTAGAGCGGCGTAGTTTTTTATGAATGTTGTGAAAGGATTCTAAGCCTTGTAAAACAGTGATGCAAATTTCGACAAAACAAATTTACACTGGGAGTTCCGCCTCGCTTTGTGTCTTTTACGTCCGTTAGCATAAACGAACTAAAAAATACCCAGATATGGATGAAATCTGAAGATTATAAAAGGGCATGGTTTTCGAGTGCGTAAAGGTTTACTTCAAATTTACCCAGGCTTTGTAAATGCATTTTCCCAATTTATTTCTTATGTTGCCATTTGAATGGCATTGTGATGCTCCTTGGATTTGTATGTAAATACGAAATTGCATATTTATGAGTAAAACGTAAATGATATATATACTCAGTCAAAGAGACCTCCATGTTATGTCGCAGGTTTGCACCAAAATGTGCCAGCGTTTTTGATATTTGATTGTTTTATATTGTTGTTGTTTCACCAAATACGCAACATAATACGCAACAATGGTCCAGTGAGCGAAGTTTTTCGTAAAAGTGCAGCCCCGTCGCCAGTCTCGAGCATGGGGAGTGCCGCCTCGGGGTGGAATACCGAGAACAATAGGTACTTTTGATGCTCAAGGTTTTGCCGATTGGGGGATAGCTGCTCGCCAGGGGTTGCATCGTCCCCCCCCCCGCGACGACCTACAAAATGCGTCAGCAAACGTTTTCAGTTTGAAACCCCTTCCAGTGCCCAAATGAACAGTGTCTTCCTGAAATGACCTTACAGCAACAGCGCCCTCGTTTGACAGGAAAAGTACGTTATTAAACAAATGTTGACCCAAATGGTGATGATGAAACATTTATTAAAATGCTGTCATTCTTTACAATGTAACCAAACATGTAACAATGTAACCAAACATGTAACAATGTTCACATTACTTAAGTACTGAATATATCCAAGGGTGTCAATCTGTTTTGAAAAGTGGGGGGGGGGGACATAGCCCTGATCAGAACAAAGCTTTGAGCGGCTTGGGGTCTGGGGCCCGCTCAAGGGCCTTGAAAAGTTTGGAGTATAGATGCTCTGTGGTGTGATCTAAGGCAATTTTTAGCTACTTTAGCCAGTTTTTTAAAAACTGCTTTTACAAGCTATACATTTTCATATCGGTTTTGGAGAAAAGCGGGGGGGGAGGGGCAATTGACAAAGTACCCCCTACTTGGAAAAGTGTGTGTGTGGGGGGGGGGACATGTCCCCCGTCCCTAACTAATTGACTGCCATGAATGTATCTACCCCAAAGGAGCCAGGGTTTTTGCGACCATCTCGCAGCCAGGGCGGATTCTGCTCCCCACAGAGAACACGACTGTCGCATGCCTGTTCGTTTTGAAACTTGGCCAAGTACCTGGAGCACGTAACTTAGCGGAACAAGTATGGATTACTGGCTAACCTGTGCCAGAAAAAACGTGTGGGAGAACGCCACACAATGGTGTGGAACTGACTGCAAGATGTAATTACGTAAAGACCGTAAAAAAGCTTGTCGCATGAAAAAAAAATGGACTGTGATGATACTGAAGAAAGTGTTGATGTGGCGAATTCACTGCAGCTCTCTGAGAGTTAAAATGTGTACTTTTCAAATAAAATTAACCAAAATAGGATGTAAAAAAGTTTTCATGCAGTTACGCGGAATGAATAAACTTGTACAAAATAACATTCATGCATCACATGAATTAACAACAACGTTCACCCTGTCGATGGGGCTCGCACCAAGCCTCACCAGCTCATGTTCCAAGTGAAGCAGTCAGAAATCCCCCCTGAGTCTTCTTTTCTCGGCCCGTCGACGCGTCCTGCTGGTAGTTGACTGGTCACACACTTGTGCAAGACTTGTGTGTGCTCCATTCTATTCAGGCTGCTGAATCCATGGGTCGCATGATAAAGATTTTCTTTTCTGGAAAATTTCGAGATCCAGTTTAGGTTCGTTTATTCGAAGTTGCTTGGCTTGAACAAGACCCAAAATGGTAGCAACGATGCAACTACATGTATTTTCATGATAGTCACAATTATTATAGACTATCATAGAGACTTCAAGGAAATTTGATACCTCAATTGTTCAAAACAATTACTCTGTTATTGCTACAGTTCATGTCGAGAAGATAAAGTGTTCAAAGTCTCTTATGACTGATAAGACCTAACACGTACACACCCAATGCATTACGAGAAAAGACACAAAATGATCGCATTTGCCAATATGGGTAGCATTAGCAATGCCGGCATATAGTGCCTTGACGCCAGGTTCATGCTACGTGTATACGCTTTTTGTGAAAAATAATGCTTGGCTTGTCAGGCGTGACTGGTTAACGACTCTAGTTGGTAATATCCCTCAGGCCATCATCTGTAATCGAGGGTGCTAAAAGGCATGATCTTCGATATATTTTTTGACCAAAACAAACCGTAGGGTTGCGACGAGTTGACGAGTGCTACCATTCCCAAGTGTTTGGCGTTTTCGTCTCCCTTTTTTGTAGGTTAGTATCTATACTTATAGGTAGCGAAAACACACCCCCCACGTAAAAAAATAAAACCATGGCCGCGGTGTTTATAATCCATGCACCGCTGCTCTTGGACGCACGGTAAATGATTATGCACGGTGCCCTGGGTGCCAAGATATGATAATATTTTCCCCATATGAATTTCACAAAGCGCGGGGGTCAACCTGTCGTTGCGTGCGAACAACTCATACCCGCATTAATTCTAGCCAGTCAAGTATGACCGACCTGACGAAATGATCTAACCGCACAAACAGGACAGGGGCATTAAATAGCAGGGCATTTTGTTTTCTCATTTTCACCACTTCCATTTCTCTCCATGCTCCTACCGTATGCGTGCTCTAACGATAAACCACATGGACACACACCCGGAATCAAAACTGCGACTGAACAGTGGTTCAATATCGTAACTGAAACTGCTCCCACACTTTGCATTTCTTCCTAGTTCGCTTCTTTCCCGTACATCGTTTTACAACGAGCCTGAAATACATTACAAGGCTGGTGCCTTTTTATTCTTTTTTTTTGCTGGAGGTGGGTGGGAGGAGGGAAGCAAAAGCCAAGTCTCCATCGTTGTCTGTTTGTATCTAGTTATTCGTCTGTTGTTATTTCACTTTCACTGCATGTACCGTCGGCTTCCTTATGGCATTCCAATCGGAGTTTTGAAGTGCTTCCTGACATAGTTTTCATGAAATTCTCATATATTTTACTGAACAGTAATTTTGGAAATTCCAGCTTAGACTTCCAAGATGTATCCTTCACTGTTCTTATATCGTGTCTCGAAATTTGACCATCTACTTGCTAATTTCAGTGATTAAATCTATTACCCATATTATCTGGACTTTTGTAACATAAATTCTCAAACTACCGGAACTAACCTCATTTACCTCTTCATAAGTGCACGTGATGTACTTCTCACGTTAGCTGTTGACAGAATCGATTCTGGTAGTAAAGAATAATGGTAATAACACTGACTAGCTAATTGGGGGTCACGGTACATAATTTTTTTTTTCAACACGAAAATGGCATGCCTGCTCTCCCGTCCATGCAGTTTCCTGTGCAGCTGACCTGTATGGCGCTGAACCGGATAATCTATCTGAAAGATTTCGTCATTTCGATACAGGCCGTCGGAAGATCAAAAATCGGCATATCGGGTCATTATCGATAATGTGCCTACTCCTGGCCCATGCAGTTATAGGTCGTCAACAATTGACATGTTAACGGTAATCAGACTAGGTTGAAAGTAACCCCGGTAGGGTTGAGTTAGAAGCTCTTATTCGCGCTTTCACAGCAGCTATGCCCGTGAAGAATCCATCTTGCTCTATTAAGACTTCCCTAACGTCGACAGTTATCAGATCAGACAACACTGACTTCCCGTATTTTCCCATTTCATGTACTATGTTTGGTTTCATGGAGTAAATTCCCAAGTCGAGGCACAGAACTGTTCAACATAGATTAAAACGAAATTAAAGAAACCGTCATGCAGGAGAACACATTGCTTAAAAAAAAACAGTGAAAAGAAAAATAACATTACATCCCATCATTTTCTAGCCATACAAATCTGCACATCGTGTTTCACTCAGAGCTGCACCCGCTGGAGACCCCATCCTGCGCTACTGGGCCTGGTTGGGCTCCATTATTATGCTCGGTCACGCCGAAACGGCTCTCAGCTGGAATCCAACGAGTGCAAGGTGTTCCCATAAGCCCTTATCAGTTCTCCGTCCAGCATTATTCAAACATGGCAGCTGGGCGCGGGAACGATAAGGAGTAAAGGAAACAATAACGGCTGCGGGAGCTGATGCTGATGCATGGATTCACGGATAGTGGTGGGCTGCAGATGACCTGCCTGGCGGTGAACAAAAGAACCAATGGTCAACATTTAAATGGCGAAAAGAACAAGCTACGCCAACACCTTGTTGACGTGTCATCGTGCTTTTGTGGGGATAATCGCTCAAAACATGCGGGTCGGAATTCAAACAGTTGGAAGTGACACCGAGACGGGCATAATGCGATGCTCACTAGACAACCAACCATTGAACACCGACAAAGGGTGGGGAAAGTCATTAAACGCCGACAAGCGCATGAACGATTATAACCCGTTACGTCACAGTCCAAATGAGAGGGCATGCAAAGCGCATCAATAGCAAACCTTCCAGCACCATGCCATCGCAACAACCGTGGTTTCCTGGGTAACGCATACAAATGAAGAAAAAAGGACCAAACCATAGCTGAGCTTAGCGATATCTCCATCGTCGGCCACCGATCGAACTGCTTGATAACGAGGATGTAAAGTCCTGTGACGTAAACATGGGACTTAGCAGAAGCAGGAAATTATTCCCGACGTAATTATATACCAGCAGAAAATTCATTGCGGCTAGATGTCTGCACTATTAAGCGAAATACGAAAGCCTTATTGACACTGGCTTTACCGGGAAAAACTGCGTACAGTAAGACTCTCTCCAAACATCCAATTGGGCTAACTCTAGTCTCCTATATCGGTCACAAAAACCCTCATCAAAATGTCGAGAACCTCTCAAGAGCAAGGTTGCATCCTTGCTGTCTGTAAAATATCTGCCATACCTTATGTCCGACAATGAAATAAGTACAACGTTGAGCACAAATTATAATGCTTGAATAATTATAATTATAATGACTGAATTTTTGACAACTTCTTTACAATCCAAGAAAACTCAGATGATCACATTAGTTTCAATTTCATTATTTTGGAATGAAATATATACCAAACTGCAAGTATTCCATGACCATCGCGTGCGTATTTTCTTCCAAGCACAACGCATTAGCCATATGTTATCGACGAAAATACTCATAAACAATATCTAATATCGTGGTTGTAATGGCGAGGAAGGACGCGCGTGCGCAAAGCAGTCGTCACTCGTCATCCTCTTCTATTCCTGCGCATGATCTGCGCAACTCCAACAGAAATCAGTCAGGATCATGGCAAGCCGAAAAAACCTGGACCTTCAGGTCACAATGGACTTTGTGATTTCTGCACATCCAGAACTGCGGGGAGGGTACTTGAAGAGGAGGGGAGGTGGTATACCACAGTTCATATGCCCAGAAAGAGGTAAACAAAAGTATCTTTCGTGAGGAAAGCAACCCCTGGACATTAAAACCTTATAGGCTTTGTATAGTCTTCTCTGAACCGTTTTAAAGACACAATAATGTTTCTGCAAGTCTCGCAACATTCTTGGACAGTTATGCACTGTACTATATAATAGAGACTAGCAAAGCTTTCCGTTCTAGCAATAGTTGTATACCTAAGTCACTTCCATTCAAGTCGCAATTCATCTTTGTCATGAGTAACAATAATGTTACTGTAAATGCACGTATGCTTTAAAGGCCGATAGACCAACGTAACGCCACCTACAAGCCGACTTTATGTACAGATGGTCACCAATGAATATGCCGTTTCCTGCAAACCCTTTTCGCTATTCTTTGCGATGGCATTGCCCACGGTGCAAACTTCCGGGGCTCAATGTTTCAAAGAATAAGGAAAACGTGCACCATTGTTGCCATTTTACTCACTACGTTGACTTTTAAGGGTGCGTTTCACATCTTTGAGGGCCGGGTCAGTGATGCTGAGAGTACAGTCGTTACTATTTTTAAGGAAGTTTTTTCACAATTAGCCAATCAATCAACATGTATTCCTTTCAATGCACCTTCAAAATAGAAACCAGGTGCGGGTAGCTGTGCAATAGAACGGGGAGGGACCATGTTGTCCACATTCATCTTTTGATCATGTTGTAAACTGTTGCTACTGGTAACTGTTTGGTTGTACAGTCAACTGTTTTGAAGGTAAAACTGAAGATCTATTTTGGTCCTCTTCCAGGAACTGAAGATCTCTAAAAGTACGCAGCCAAAGTTTCTGGCACCAGAGTGTATTATGCTGTCACTCGTCCCCTCCCTTTTCTATGCCCTTCCATTTCAGGTTATGTTATTGTCAGCTCAAACTGTCTGTAAAATGATACGTTAACATTTTACTTCACCGGCCTTTCAATATCAATTTCAAAATGAACCGAAAGTATTCGTTTTATTTTGACAATGCGATATATTAAACTCAAGATTCTTCCTGAAACCTTCCCAACTGTTTGTGTTTTAGGCTCAGTTCCATAAAGTGGACTATCAGACCAGCAGATAAAGCAGACGACTGCCGCCGATACTGACACACCAATAATAAATTCGGCATGCAAATCCACTTTGTACGAATTCACGTTTTATCCACTTAAACCATATGTTAAACATACGGGTCTGACACTGGGCACTGTGCTGCACTTTCCCAATCACGAGGCGGGAATTAAGCAAACGGGCAACCGAGGCAGCGGAGTGGAATGACGGGCAATATTGCAGGCTGGGCGCTTTCGACCTAATGAAGCCCTCCTTTCGCGTACATGCCCTGCTGCGACCATGCATAATTTAAAAGGTCCCGGTCACGGACAGAGAAACAAACTGGCAAAATTATATGTTCATTGTGGATATGAGAGAAAAAAAATCAGCTGAAATGCAAGAAATAACACCGAAACCCAAGTGGGTACATAGACGGTACTGTGCTAATTATGGTGCAAAGCAATTTTCTGGCATTTGCTAAGCACGCCCTTTCTGATGCCACAGCCTCCTTGAAGAAGGCTTGTAACCATTTCTGTTCCACCATACAGTTAGTCTGCAGTGAATGGTGACAAATATTTTTGTATATGCACGTGTAACTACAAAAGTGCTCTTTATAGTTACATACACTATGAGATGTAAAAGCTTTTTTTTCTGTAACAACTATTAAATTTATTACTCACTGTGCAAAAAAATAATTATACCACTGAGAGTATTTGTTTTCGCGCAGAGAAATACTACAAAAGCCTTGAGACACTTGTTGTGTCACGCTTAATAGAGACGCTTTTTCAAAACCCGAAAAATTCACAGCGGCCTTGAAATAGCCTTGTCCAAACAATACGCGGGATTGCCAAAGTGTCATGAGTTGAATACAGACCGAGGAGATTAAAGGATTCCACCGTTTTCCCACATGCTCAGCTTCACCTCAGCTATTGTTAGCTATTCATATCGAGGAATTATGGATGAAAAAAGGGCATCAGCCTTGTGTATTCAAGATGTTTACCAACTCTGGAGGAGAAAAAAAAGGTACGGAGAGTTGTTGAGAATATTCTCAAAAGCGGACGGTTGGGTCCAGGGAAAGATGCCCACGAGGCTCAGGATTTTCTCCATCCACTTGGCCCAAAATTTACATCACATGCATGCTTGACACAAAGGGGGGGGGAGGCAATAATTGTCCCACACTTGAGTTCTAGTCTCCGCCCATTCGCACAACACTAACGAGGTGCTCAGTACTGTAGAGGACCACGTAGGCAGACTACCTCAAGGAGATTTACGATGCAGAAAAAGAATGATTTCATGGGAGTAGTATAACAAATGGTTTCATCGGGTCACTGATTGACTAATATTACCAGGTCAGTGATCACTGACGATGTGTTTTACATACTTGTATCGCGCGAAGGCGTTGGTTTCACCCTAAGCCTGTTCCAGTTAATACATGCATCCCAACTATATTTATCACACATTCCCCACTGAGCCCAGGGCATTGAACAATTGACAACAAAGTGGAAACACCATTTTGATTGACAGAGTAAAAATATGCTTATGCCATTGTGTATTATGGACACTCAGTTCTCCCAGTGTGACAGAAGAGAGCACATAAATTATGCAACTGCATATAATTTGCATTTATTAAAGGTGCAGCGTGGCGTTCTTGCCGCTAGATATCTTTGTGCTCTCCGAATGATCCATTTTGATAACTGATATTTATTCCTTCTTCCCCCCCACCCATAGCATACATTAATAGCCATGCGCGTGTTTTCTGAGTAAATCTGGGCAACAGGAAAGACGTCATTACATTTCGAATTTTCTCCACTAACAAAGTGAGGCCATGCTCAACGAAAACTCGAAGTGTTGAACATCATGACGCCGAATCGTATTAAACAAGAAATCGCTGCAAAGCGAGCTGATGGTAATGGTCGGCTGTGCGCCTCGTGCCGTTTTTGTGCACTTTTCACCCAAAAAATCTCATCCATTGAATAGTGCAGCTTAGCCGCGGGACACGCGAGCACCCTCCTCTACTCTATACATTCAATTTCAGCCTGAAAGGGCGCTTACAATGTTATATTTTCAGGGTGAATATAAATGCAGCCGGTGGTATAGCCAGGTTCACAATGAAGAGCGACAGAAAACCAGAGAAAAACAGCACAATGACCTTTTCTTTTTCCTACCTTACAGACGTGCACAATGGCAATGATTATGGCAAACACTGAACAAAGAACCTTGGGTCTGGAGGCGCCAAATTACAGAACACAAGAAGGGTCGCGTCCATTCTACGATTTAAAAGCGGCTTATTATTAAGCCATATCATTATTTTTCACTTTGGACAAAGAAATTCGAAGCCATGTCGTTTATTTTGGATTTTGCCAGGCTCCATTAAATGAGCTTGTTATTGTTTGTGTTCGACACCGAATACACCACCTCCTGTATTCTAATGATTGGACTTTCTTTGTTAAAAGGATCTCACTTTCCCGCCGAAAGCTGGAGCAGATGTTATCCCCAACCGACTCAACACGGTCCTTTCCAATATGGACGCCTGTTAACAACATTTAATGCAATAAAACAAAATCCACACACAACAAACAACGAAAACTGTAAACTCATCAACGATGGCTTTACCTTTGTTTTGATAGATCTTTAATGATCACCCGTTACGAAACGAATTCAAACCAACCACCAATTTTCTCACACTGATCAATGATTCTCGATACGTCGCCGATATCCATGCATGACACTTGCCCACTTATTCTCTTTCAAGCGACATCTATAGCAACTCCGCACACGCACCCATGCACTAAACACCGTGATGTAAACGTCAGATGATCAACACTCAAATGAAAATGTCGAGAACGCAGCCGCGTGTTTATAGCGACATATTTTTACACACAACAATAAGTAGATACGTTAAAATGGCAGGAGAACTGATAAGGGGCATTGTATCATCAACAGCGATACAATTAAGGACAATGCATTTGGTCATTCGTTTTACAATAATGCTGACACTCATAACAACACGAGACATCGTCATTACACAGTTGCCATAAGGAGCTGTGTACTGTCTTCAGGAGACGGACATTTCTATTTTATACGGACGTAAAATTGACGTCCGAATTATGATGATTTCCCACTGACCTGTCAAGTGCCTGTCGGCGTTGTAATCCGGATGGCTGCGTCCACATTACGATGCTATTTCTCAGATGCTAACTACTCTTGAGGTGACTCGTCGGTGTAGTGAAATGCGGATGCCGTCATGGTCACTGTGCTTGATGCAAGGAGGATATGATGACCACTGGAAAGGAAATGTATTGGTCAAGCATCGAACGCTTATTACCGGAACGGAGGCGAGTTGTCCTCAAACGAGGCACCGATCGAATCGACGTCTCCGCGCTGCGCCAATGAGGACACGCAGCCAAGACACGCAGGTAGACCAGCTTTATAATGGGATGACGAACCTATGCGGAATACTTGACGTGGCGAATGAATCATGTCTGGCAGTGGCTCGTGCATGCACGCGGCGTCTTAATGATGCAGGGAGCAAGGGATGTAGGTCTACATGACGACATCCACGCGGAGACAAATCAATGGGGAAGCGAGAACCATCATCATCAGGCGCGAGGGCAACTTAGCAGCGCGTGCAGCTGGTCAACATAACTGCAGTTTGAAGTCGACGCATCACAGCTTGTTGATCGCCAGCAGAATGCGCTTGCTGCAGTGGGCTCGCAAAGCTGAGACCCAGCCCCGTTCCCCCACGGCATTTCTCCTCCCGGCAGTCACCTACAAAATGGGCGTGGCTTCAGTCTCTCATATTTCAATATCCTCGCCCAAGCGAGGTTTGCTACGGCAGGGCTGTCAAAGCCGATTCGTCACGAGTAGTTGTAACCCCGAATATGACGAAATGTACCGGGGTACATCTGCGTGGATTCTCGCTTGACCGCGCATGCATAAAGGCAACAGAGCGACACGATGATTCCCGTCGGCTGCAGGCATCCTAGCCTAAACGACCTATACATGTACTGGCTGTTGGACGCGCGTAATATCACATGAATCACATATATTTGACAATGTTCACAGTGTAAAGAGTACAGCGTTTAAAATTTAAAGTTAACAGGTTTTTACAAATTTGGATTATATTAACGCTCACAATACTTTCCTCCACAACCACTCGAGTTTAATGCTCTAAACCAAGACTACAGAATTGTAAATTCAATGAAACTTTAAACAGGATGACTCTGTCCATTTTGTGCCGACTATGACGACTGACAAAAAGTCTGCACCTGTGAAAAAAAAACAAGAATTTGCCCCAACTTACTATGCAGAGCTTCATTGGTGATTATAGTACGAATGGTTGCCGTTATTAGTCTTTCCTCACGACAAACGACAAAATCATTTACTCAACATGAATACGAGTAGCTTTTGTGCACGAAAAACTTCACAGAAACCTGTGACGCCATTTTGCAGTACAGAAGTATGTCAAAATGCTCAACAATTAAGATGCTTCTTTTCTGCACATAATGCTGGAGTTTTAAGATATCCCCATAGTAATCGTGTAATCAGTTTCGAATGATTTGTAGTTTGCATATTATTTAATTGCGATCAAATTTCCTACAAACTTGCCAGAACCCATTCATATCTCTTGAACTCTCGAATATAAATTATCAACCCCGCACCCATCCTCACGTTTGTCCTCTTCGATCGATTTGGTCAAGCATTTTGTTAATATCCTACATCTCTTGCTTTATCACTAACCGCGTAGCTTGAAATGATCTCTATATACCAGGCAAGATATGGGACGGAGGGGTACCCCCTTACCTGTCCGATCCCTATACACACTCTAGACTATTGTTATCTAACACATCTCCCGTAGAATTCTGTAAAGAAGTCCTGAGATTCCAATCAAACAATGGCCAACACAAAGGCGGGGGTTCTCTCCGTCCAATATCTCGCAAAGTGGTAGCAAAAGAAACAGATCAAAGTATGAGACAAGCAAGCATTTCTGTGTATCGACTAGCATGCAGGAAGACATCTACAGTTGTGTGAAAAGCAAGAAGTCGTGGGTTCGAATCCCACACAAGCTAGCTTTAATTTTTTTGCGACTCTCGGACAACAAAGAGAACGCAGTGTACATTACAATACGTCTGTGTTAGGCAAAAACCTGGCAAAAAATCTCTCAGTATGTTTCTTAACACAGGATAGTTTCACATCCCACGGTCTTATGTTGTAAACGCAACGGTGTGCCAGTAAATCTTCCGATCACACAATTGGAGATTTTTTACGGTCGAAGTCCCACACGAGGTACAAATGGTACATTGCCAACATTATAAATTGACCAAACCTCAGGAACATAATGCTGGGAAAATTCATGCTTGATCATTCTGCGTGCAGTGTGGGACCTTTTCTGTAATTTCTCCAGAAAGCATTCCACGAATCGAGGTCAAGTAAAAATAGGGAACTATCAAAACGAGGCAATTGTAAGGCAGCTTTCAGGTGCAAGAAAGCGCTTTTTAAAAGAAATCAGGGCCCTCGTTTGATCAACAATTAAAAAAAAACACACATCCAGCTAAACAATCGCCATGTATTTTCTTCCAAGGTTCTGTTCCCCTTTTCAGAAAGTACTTTCAGTTCAAATGACATCTCTCAAAAAAGCCCTGGTCGCCGTTATTATTGACAAAACAAATATGAAAGTATTTGTGGAAAACTGTTATTTTTTCACCGCGAGCAAACTCCGTACATTGTGCTGTTTGATTTTCCATCCCCAGGGAAAACTTCACAACGAGTGGGAAGTCCACAGTGAGAGCTGAGAAAAAAATAAATACCACCCCCCCCGGAACCTACGAAACAAAACAATGCCTTTGTCCCGGATTCAAGGAAGTGGCCAGCATACATAAATCATGATCACAATGTAACCCTGACTTAGAAAGCCTTTGTCGTCTACAGCTGCAGTGCCAGTTGCGCGAGTTAAGTCGCGTAACCTATAGCGGACTTCAAACATCAACAAACATGGCGTCCTTCCATAGCAAAGTGTTTAACAAAAATTAGACTGATTTTCGGTACAGTGCCCAGCACATCAGTATTAAATCCGAGCACTTTACTGACCATCCGCTTTATTTTGGCATTAAATGACACTTATGGCACACTCTGCTATGGGAGAACGCTATACATTTGCTGATGCACCCACTATGGGTCACGTGACTTAGCGGGTGCAATGGTCCATGAAAACGTATAGTAAGGATACTTCACCCATCTTCGCCGAACCACCGGTCAAATCCGTTCCCTTCGATGTTTCATAACCTAAAGTTCTCAGTCCAATACAGTCTGCCCAGCACGTTGGATTACGGGGCGACAGTTACTCGTGTGGTTGTCGATCTGCAGGGCAAGTACAAAGTCCGATGTTTTTTGACCGCACTTGTTACACTTCCAACATCTTATCAGGAATTAACCCACATAAAAATATGGAGCTTCTGTTCCACATTTTTCGTTCTTTCTCAGCGCGTTTAGTAGACCACAACTAGTTGTTTAATCTGTTGCTTGCAATTTCCACACAAATATTCATGTGCATCGCAAAAACTGGTCATCATTACGACATAAAGTGTGCGTAGCCTAAAGGCTTACAACACATTGCCTTATCCTTGCTGTTGAAACGATAAAAAAGTACCAGCAACAATTGGGAGCGGAAAGGTCGACGAATCGATCTCAGATCCCAGGTACCACATAATTGGATGCATGTGCTCCACAACGCGTGCGTACAACTCAAACAACGGAAGATATGGCCGCCACACAAGTCCTGTCGTTTCATATGTATTTGGATCGCGATCAGTGATCCCAGAGCTGGCTCACACTGTCCATTAGGCAGATAACTGATCGCGATTCGGTTCCGAGTGAAACAAACAGGCCCATAACGAACACGTGCTTCACAGTTCTCTTTCAAGTCATGGCGCTGGTGTATTCATGTAGCGGGTTATGAGACACAAACACCGACGATTGCTACAGCAAAATCTGGACGGGGGAACATTGCTAGAAACAATTTACTGAATCAAGGCACAAGTATTACCGTCCTGATGACAGGCGCGTGACTTTCAGCAACCTTGCCTGTGTCAAATACATTTACCTCGACAGCTGGAGCGTCCATTTTTCAATTTCAGTGTAATAGCGCGCCTAAGTGTAATAAGGAAGGTGCAAAATAATCACAAAAGTGGGCACGAATACATGCGCAGTCTTCGTCAAGTTGTTGTTAGCATCGTCGAAAATGTGCATGCCGTGTTACAATCGGAATGGAACCAGCTTTGTACTTCAAATGTAATGGTGTTTCGGTCTATTCCACGCGCAGTTCAGTTCAAGATTCAAGGTTGCACCTTCCCCGTACGACAGATAATCACATACATCATGACAGAGGTTATGGTTTGTCACTAAAACAACTGTATCCTCAAGTTCCAGCACCGAGCTTTGCGTCTACTGCATCACGTAAATCGATCTGCACACTACAGGGAAAGCGCTGCATGGCGTATTATTGTTTGATGTAATGAAGGCTGGTGGTTAATTTGGGAATCGTATGAATTCTAAACAGGCTTAGTTGTAGTCGTCTACCTCAACAAGCCAGCCATCTATCGCAGCGATGTTTGTACGTATAGCGATTAGTTTGGTCACAGATGATGGACGCTGCCTTATCATTACATTGCACTGCATGAACTGACAATGATGACGTCAGAATATAGCGCTCACCTTGAATACGGAGGTAACCCCCCCAAAAAAAATTAAAGATTTGGAATGAAACTTGTTACAATTTTTTTTAAAATACATCTTGTTTTTCAGTTAACCTTATAATGTATTTCGTTACCTTTGGGTACTTTGTTGTATGAAGTTCTGTTCTTTAGTGATTCATTTTTGTTTGAATACCGAGCAACAGGCCCAGGAGCAACCCTTACTTAACAATGTGCAAATTTCAGGCTCACAATTTGAACAGAAAAAACCAATAAACTAAGCATTGTCTTCCATGATTGACATCACGGCAACAGTGCCCTCTGTTGCTTGAAAATCATGATCAGTTACATATGCAAAAGGTGCACTTTCAAGTACACATGACTCGTCGGCTTAATAAACAGGATTTGGGGTCACGTTCCCACCAAATGCTCACCGTTTTCAAAACAAGTCCTTGGCCTTCCTTCAATCAGTTTTTTCTCCTGAAACTCAGACAGCCATAAATTGTGAAATTGCAAAGGGAATTTTATTGTCACCTTTAGAACACGTTTTACATTGAGCATTAAGAAAGAATGGTGTACAATATTTTGTACAATGTTTTGTCAGCGTGGCGTCTTGCGAGCAAACACAGACTGGTATACAAGTCTAGGGACACAAGCATCCATAATTTAGTTGCGTGTATTTTAAGATGAGAAATAATTATGAGAGACCTTGAGTGCAGCGAAATGGCAGGACTCATTACTTGACTAATGGTCGATTGTGGACATTACACCGTCTGGCATCCACAAGCACACAACCCAAACTAGCACGTGTTCGATTCCAATTTACAGGATCTTCTTAAAGGAGACATGTAAAATGCTTTTTTATGACTTGGATACATCTAGGGCAGCTTCCATGCAATGTCTCTCTGACTTTCTACGCCATTTGAAGCAGTAAAAGGGGAAACTTCAGCATGTTGAGTTTTAGGCTATGTCCATACTTGTGAGCCAAAGTATGATGTCATCCAAGGCAGGACAGTAGTTTTTCCACGGCTCTGTTTAGAAATGCATATCACACTTCTAAATTTCTAGAAGTAAATCAACTGTTTACTTGCTTGTCGTGTTAAGCAGTTTCTTCTTAATTTTTAGGTGGGTAATTTCGATGGACGAGTTTTGGTATTTTTAATGCTTTTTAACAAGGATTGCCGTCTGTGACAAAGGCAAAATAGCATCCTCAAAAGATTTTGGATAAAACGATCTTCTAAGAATGAAAAAAAAATCACCTGCTTGCCACTTCCAACAAAAAGAAGTATTTATATCTTGTATTTTTCTAACACAGTAATATGAAAACAAGCTGAGTGGAAGTTCCTCTGTATGTTACATTGAAGCTTGACGAGGCTTTTGATTGAGACCATATCGAGTGCACGTTGACGGGGAAAGTGTTCCGATGCTCTGTATGCCACGAAACCAAATAATTAGACAGTGAAATCGTAAAAATGCCTCAATGCCCACACATGATAGGTAATCCATGAAGCAGATGCTGAAGTTTGTGTACGCCATGATGCCATTTTCTTTTTCTCCAACATGGCAGACAGAAGGAGCTTTGCATTAGCCCATTACACCTTACATTACTTGCTGTCAAGCAGTAGGCAGAGGCGGATCCAGGAGTTTTTCCATAACACATTACACCTCTCTCTATTTGCTTGTTGAGGAGTTCATGGCATCGAAAAGGGGAAGGGGAACCTTTAATATGTACCAGATCATATCATGACTAATAACTTTTTTAAAATTCCCAAATAGACTCAATACTGATCATATCAATAAACAATGCATCCATTTTTATTCGTGCCCTTTCCTAAACCACTGTACCGAATAAAAGAACCAGCAATTATACATTCCGTCAACGAGCGCAGCAGCTGTGTCTCGTGCACGGTTCTGATTGGCTGACGGCAATCGGAGGAACAGGTGTCCATGGTAACGAGGGACGCCCTGAGTCGGCCTTAATCAAAGCAGGTCGGAATTCGGAAGGCTTTTGTTATAATTTATTCGTGGATCTACGAACAACAGCCAGAATTGCTTTATAATGATTGTATAATTATCTTATTATTATGATGTAAGCAACCTGAGCCACTGCAATGCAGTCGCTTCTTCGGCTACACAATTGCGAACAATTTCTTTATAAATACATATATCTTCCTGTTTATAAATTCCATGGTGTTTCAATTGAAAACTAAGGTGATTTTAACAGAAATTGATACACCGAGAATTTGATATTTTAGCCAACGATTGGCGAAATATAACCCTTAGAACACACATTGCCTAAATGAATTGAAAGGTACCGATTTGGGGTGAATGTTTCATAGAGTATGGGTCACGGAGTGACGTACAAAAATCCCACCTGCTGTGTGATCATTTCGAGTGTTCCAAGTGGACACTGAAACGGTTCGATGCCAGTGTACCAAACTCAGTAAGGCATGGATTCCTTCCCCTCTTCTAAAACACGGAGAAACACGATTTCACTTATAATTTATTCAAAATCAGAACGACAGAAAGAAGGATACGGATCGTTCGAGCCAGTCGTCCTTGGCCATCGGAAATATAATTACGATCCCCCTCAGTAACCTCCCGCCAAGAGTCAATATCTAGCTGGTTCCCGCGCGCGGCCAGCTTCTGTTTGAATGATTGATAACGGGAAGTATTAGCAAATATGCTTGATTCTCTAAAATCTAAAAGCCACTTAACTGTGTGTTTATCTATATTTCCCCCGTCAAACACGGTGTAGCCTCAAGAGCCCGAAGGGCCATCGCGCGTAGGCCCTTTTGGACCAATTAGAGAACGGCCAAATAGAGACCAGCTTTGTACACGGAATAATTAGTCGAACGGAGGGATGGTGCGGTGTGGCAGGAAGATACGGGAGAGCGTGACAGCTCGACTGAGTGTAAACAAGCTCTGATGTTAATTGCGAAAATGGTCAAAACGGTAACTGCTCGCGTGGGTATCTGAAACCTGCGGATAGACCTGTTGCGGGGTGAAGTTGAAATGTGCTAGGAGAGGCATTTGGACAATCGGCATGCGGTAACTGAACAGGCCAAAAGAAAGTCTCGTAATTTTGTCAGCACAAACCCGGGAGTGTAAAGGGAACTTATAGGACAAGGTCACTCAAAATGATGAACTGCCCACTAGCCTTCAGCTGTCACTTTAAGAAAGACAATATACAGCCAAAGGTTTGTAAGGCAGTGGTTGAAGCAAATTTGAGATGACGAAGAACAACTGCCTTAATTAATATTAATTGATGGAGGGAAAGAGGCAAATATGATCGCTCATGCGTGTTGGCTGCACGAGCAATGATGCCTCCTTTATCCTTACATATCTAATCAGATGATCATTATTATTTGAATTCTCTTCTCAGTCTCTAAATTTACTCCCGCTAGAGAGAAAATCCTCTCTCGACAGAAACTAGAGAGAAAAATTCACTCGATTAGAACAGGATATCACTCCAGTTTAACGTGGAATCACCTGTTCGAAGAGGATTTTCGACATTCTATTCATCGAGATGACTGAAACATCAGCAAGAGGTTTCCGATAATGTTTTGACTTGTTGAGTTAACGATTATTTTGGTGCCTTTTTGTTTTCATGATAATAGGGACTTCCATACCCAGGAGCAAAACTGTGATGTCATCCTAGCTGGAGAGCCTAAACATTACATTGATTTGTACATAACTGTTGGTACTTTTGAAATTTTTCCTTCCTAAATTCCGTATTGTTTGGTGGTTCATTGATTTTTATTTTATAGTTATTTTTGCTGACGTTTTCCTAAATACTTTGAAAGTGCATGGAACTAAAAACTCACCATATTACTCCTTTAAACTGTTCATTCAAGGAACTGTGCAGCTCAACAGTTAACTCCATTATTCCAGGCCTTGGTTTTTTTATCATAGCATTGTCATTTCCTGTTTCACTGAGCAACCATCGCTATCACCAATAACCAACTGCCTTTTGTAATTCTACTCGGACTATGGACATTTCTGGATGAGCGGGCTTTTGGATCGGCAGTCCGAACATTGGATTTGCCAAGTGTAGTTGCTCCTGATGCACAAACCGACACCGCGGTCATGTCAAGCCCGAGACTTCTTATCCAGTTTCGACATCAATTGATTTTCGCCTCCTTTCAGTATTGTATCTCTTGTTTTAACATGGTTTTTAACAATGGATGCTGTTTAACAAAGTCAATTGCACATAACTATTAGGAGCCCATACAAGATTATTTACTTGGGCCTCCATCCTTCATTTTGAACGAGCCGATAAAATCTTGTTCAACGGAGTAGTGCACAAAGACATAACACATGAGGATGCTCTCTCACAAATGGCAACCCAAGTGCTAATCATTGCTTATGCTGCATAGCACAATCGTTTCTCAGTCAACAGCTTTTACCAACGCAGGGTACTCACGAAGTTCATCCGGCTATGAAGGGCTTTAAACCGTCTGATCCCAGAAAATCAGTTGAAATAAAAGTTTAATCGGCCGGAAGTATTCAAAAATAATAAAACTAAACACAAAATGAAATAATACAAACTACAAACACAAAAAACAGCAAAATTTAAACCAAGAAGTAATAAGACAAAAACCTTTACTGTTTAATGAAAATAAAAACAGTCATCAACAGTACAGTGTGTATTTTGTTGAAAGACTTGCACATCGTGTTAACAGATTTTGTTTTTTTCCATCTGCAACAGCAATAATTAAATCCCAAGTCAGTTGAACTGAAAATCTACCATTTTTTTTTACAACTTATATTGCGACATCGGGATTCGGGAACCCTTGCATATTCCATGTTACGGGGAAAATACATTCAGATCGAAACCTAGACTTCATAAAGCCAGCATGTAGACTGTCTTAGAACATACTTTAGCTTTAGAGCGCCCCTGAATTTTACCTAGGAACGTACTCTGTGCAACCCGTCTAATCCTCGAAAAGTGGCCCGTTTTAAACATTTAAAATTGACCATGCTTCTTTCGGCAGATGGGGGCGCTGTTGCTTGGACGTCATTCTAGGAAGACAACTGTTCGCCTGGGGCCTGATCAACGTTATGAGGTTTGCTCACTAAAAGTATCCGTAAGAAAAACTTTGGTCATTAAAGCTTACTGCTATGTTCAACAGCAACGAACCAAGAAAGAAAAATTAGACGGCAAAATAAAATTCTGAGCAATTTTAGTGCTGTAAACTTAAAGCGTCGAGGCCTCTTCTCTAAATGACATGCCACAAAATGGTGAAAACAGAATTCAAGAAAAGGGAAAAACTTAGCTTAAATGAGACACAAAGGTGCACTTACCAGGACTACATTCAAAATTTACATAGGCCCTTTAAGGCCGCTAAGAAGATAAGCAGCCATGGCAACGCTGACAAATATCTGCCTTTAGAAACATAATTGCGGAAATGGCACTGAACAAAAATGAGGAAAAAAGAACCAGGAAGAAACAACACGCAGTCTCTCTGTACAGTGCACCCTATAATCTAATCCATCATAAGCAGGTTATTACTAATTGTTCTGAGCAGCACAATAGGCATTCCAGTGAATACACAGTACGCTAAATGTATCAACTCTTTAAGTACAACCACTGTTTTCTGCTTTTAATATGCTTTCATCCAGGGCTCAAGCCTATACATGGAACCTGTTTTTGTCTGAGTGAGAGAACCATTTCATTGTGCACCGGCATCGTGCGCATCCGGTGTAAATGGAGACGGTTTCCGGTACGCAAGAGAACATCTATCGGTTCCACACACAACCAATCTCCGTAATGACCAGGAAATAAGACTCAATAAATACCAGCGACTATAAATCTGTTTCCGACGTTGAGGAGAAAATTGCAATGTACTTATCTTTCACTGGACTCTGTCACCACAAATGACCTCGTATATTATGTGACAAATAGCCCCTGCATTGCACGCCCAAAATGCTTCACACCCAGAAGCAACGCCGGGTTTGAGAGTAGAAACAGGGATTGCCCTATTCTGCGGTACACATGGGTAATTCCAGAAATTAGGGGTCCAAAAGTGGGGGAATGTTTGCGCCCCTGTTACATCTGACCTTTGTTATTTGAAATATCACCGGAATCGATTTCAAACGATTACTATTTGTCTGGCAGGTAATTTGCATTAATTCATCACTCATGGAAATGAGAAAATTGTGTTACAAAATTATACGTCAGATGTGACAGGGACACGAAAAAACGGACCCCTAATTTCTGGAATTACCCACATGGTAAACTCTGGTATTACGTGAAAATACAACGCGGAAAAGCCGTAAATATACCCAAACGGGAGAAAGAGTCTCATTCTCAGGCCGAAGCTGGAGGTGGGACCCTGAAATCACAGGGGATGGTGTATATCAAAACGCAACGCGTTAAAGGCACTTCTCATATCGAGACAATTGGGATGAAACTTAGAGGGAAATAACTTAAATATCAATCTCATGCCTTCTACAACCATATCTTTCAAAGGCTAACATATAAAAACACTATGTACATGATGTAAGACCAACATCCCTTTCGTTCTTTTGACAGCAATTTGCCAAATTTTAACGCGAAACAAACACCGATTGTGCTCATCGCTTCCTACGTACATCAAACTGACCTTTCATCAGATCATCTCATAAGTTCATGTTTAAGGATTGAGGACTGTTCGTGGTAAATTGAGCGACGTTAGATTCAAAAGTTCTCTTTTATTTTTCCTCAGTCGTGCCTGAGAATTGAAGCGGCGGATGATAAACACACGCAGCATTTTGGGCAGGACGCTAAGCCTCGCTTTGATTGATCCAAGATCTCACACTCTCTATTTTCTCTGTTTTAACCCGATGAAGATGATTGTCAATCGAAGGATAATTCTAATTTCCTCTTACCTGTGATTCTGCCAAGAAACGACACTGCGAGCCGTGATCCTGTAGACGACGCTGGGAACCGACAGACGGAGAAGACGACTTAGTAACAGTCAGATGAGTGACTTGATAGCTCCATGTGACTTCTGCACTGAAGGGAAGAAAACCCAAAATGTGGCTCAGAACAGCACACTCTGCACGGGTTATTAGGCTTGACCCAGATTGCTCTTACACTGAAAAATTGCCTGGGTTAAATTTTAACCCAAGCGAGGGTGAAAACTGCAACTACCCAATAGTTTAGGTTGTTTCAACCCAACTTGGGTGATTGAAATTCATTCCTGGGTAGTTTTAACCAAACAGTGGTTAATATCCATTCATTTTCTGGGTGAAAACTGAAACAGAAAGTAATTCTCAACCCCCAAGTTGGGTTAGCACCGCCCATATTTGGGTAGTTGCAGTTCTCATCCCTCCTTGGGTTAAAATTCAACCCAGGCAGTTGTCAGTGTAGTCTCTGAAGACCGTCAAGATTTGTTAGACAATTAAGGCATGCAGTTCGTGGTGTCGGCATCCATCGCATGTTGCCACGCAGTAGACTTACTAGCGAATTCCTCCCCTGGCAGGTACACCTCGGTAACGATGACAACAGAGCAGGGTTAGCAAACATTCTTCTTCCACTGATAGTGTAAAAAGGTGTCGTTTCTATGGCACGATCTTCCTCGTTGCGCCATTATAGAGCCCTTCGAGGATAGCTCCAGTGACTTGTGCAAACTGTAGCGACGAGGACTTGGATCCAAGTCCCAAGTGATTGGACTTTTCAAAGAACCCGGCACAGACCGGTCAATACTCACAGTGCAGAGACCAAACGCTTCCATGTGTTCAAACAGGTAGGGCCAGGATAGGAAGGGGTTACCTATCACCACAAGCTCCATCGCTACCACGTACAAAAATCTCAGCAGCGAGCAAAGTTTGACTGACAAAACTTCGGCATAGTACACGTATTATATGTACACGCCTGTCAGAGGAAAGCACGATCAAGACTGTTGCCCCCCCCCCACCGACCATTGCTTGCTTGGCACGTGCCGATTTAATTCGTGCGCACCGCACATAAATACAGAAGTCTGGAATTTCCTTATCGACTGAGTACAAAGGCCAGCGTTCACCGCATTGCCTTGGCGGAGAGCGGAAGGCCACGTACATTATCTAACGGTGTCAAGGTTGAAACCTGTGCCTATCTCCCGATTACCCTGTCCGGGCAGTTTCCCGTTTACTGCCAGCTGGGAAGGTCAGAAACACTTTGACAGGCTTCCGGTTTCCAAATGACGTGGAAACCGATTGATGAGAACACGATCGAATCGTTTCCCCAAATGCTGAATTACGGCATTCCCTTGAGGTTTTTAGCCAAGGGGACACTGAGAACAAAAACCCAGAATGGACCCTGTCCAGACTATCAGCCTCTTCCTTTCTCCCGCGAAGTCTTCGTCCGTTTCTCCGACTTAAATTTGAAAACGATCGGCCAATGTTTGTATCACGATCTCTGGCATCCAGCCGATGGTGAGCCGAAGATCAGTTACACTTTGTTGTCATTCCCCAATCAAGCACTTTTTTTGCCACTATGGAGCTGGAGGCTTACATCATCCGTTCGATGTCATAAATTCTCGGTTAAATCATGTGAGCTCAGCCCTTCAGCCTTCAAGGCTAGTTAAGAGTCTAACCAAGTTTTCCGTAGCTTAATTCTAATTCAACGATAAAGATTAGCACTAACTGTCGTTTTAATAACAGAGTGCGACCAAAATTTCACGAAGTCTTCTTTCCAGAACCCAAAGCCCCACAGCGACTTGTTGAGCTTTGATCTCCTTTCATACCAGTTGTGTACAGAGGTCGACAACTTGCCTGTACCAATATGAAGTTTAGACAGCCCCTTGCCTGGTGTATATGGTTCTTTGGGTTTTTCGTCCGCTGCTACAGAAAAAAAGGACACATGACTCATCGTGCTGTGGCGGCTCACGAAAAATACCAAAAGAATAAGAATGATCCGAACAGGTATTTGAGCCCAGGGTTGCCGCGTATAATCTTGGCCTGAGCCGCGCAAGGCTGGATCTGGCTCACGTTGATATCGTCCTTTTGCAATGATGATGCACATTCTGCTAATTTCACCTTAACCCGATTACCGTTCAGGTCGAGGCAAGCCCGGCCAGATAAGGAACGCTGCCATTTTATCTAAATTACCTGGATGTTTGATTTGTCAACGGAGAAAATTTTCACTGGCAGTTGGCTTTTCCTGGCTGAAGGTTGAAATGCTGGGATTGACAAGGTTTTCAAGGCCAGGTCGAAAAGAGTCACTCAGTGGATAGGGGAGGCTCCTGCCCACGCCTAGAAAGGGGTGGATCCACGGTGAGGGCCAGGCTGGGGGGGGTGTGTGTTACTTCATTCTTCTGCCGACGAGCAAAAATCTCTTCATTTTGCTTTCCGTGACCCATGCTGTAAGATCTCCAGGGACTCAGACTTCATGCTGAGTAATATTCACTATTCGTTAAGACTGCATTTCACATTTAAGTGATAAGTGGTAACTTTCATCCTGATTTCACAACGATCATGACCAACATTTTATTACAGCCCGTATAAAACATTGTGTTTATTGAAATTTTCACTTAAGTGAAATGCTCAGGCTGTGCATGTTTGGTAATGCAGCCCGAGTTTGTGAACTTAAAGATGCCTGTGCACCCAAGTTGCAAGGTGGGTTTTTTGGTGTAATACATTGTAGAATACGACGGGCAAAACTACCCATGTTTATCATAAAATAAGCCTATACATTATAATGTATAGGCTTATTTTAATGCATTGCTGTTCCTTTGTGTTTGAAACAATCGCAATGCAACTTTGAGGTTGCCCTGATGTAAACCTCAGTTCGTGGAATCTTATGCATTAGAAATGGGAAAATTGAGACAATTTTTAAAAGAAGTTTCACTGTGTGTGTCAACTTTTAGCCAGCTGCATTTCTGCGAAAGACTGGGTTAGGGCCAATGCCGAATAACTTGGTGCATCACCTTGGTTCCAATTCCTGCACCTTGGTCGACTTCTGCATCTGCCTGGATCGCAATCTGGACCGTCTCTCCCAAGGTCTAGATACATGAGCATCACTTCGTCCTCCTTCCTTTAGGGCTCTTTTTGATTCCGAGCCTCAGTGTCATGAGCATCCTCAATACCGGAAAGAATTAGTTACAGGGTGTCGCAGAATCACACCAGACGCCCGTCACATGCACACAGCGCGAGAAGCCAACGGGAGCATGCTCTTTGACGCCGAAGATCGGCGAGGTTAACCACCCCGTGAACTTGCCGAAAACAGCCAGCAGCACACTTGTGGTTTATCACATAATCCATCCTAATCCTCTTCGACACTCTTTTGAAGCATCCAGGTAAGTGGGCGGTCATTAAACGGGCCTGCAAAAGAATTTACTGGAAGACCAACAGTATGTTCTCTGCGCCCAGCGTAATTTAGGTCAGCTTTGGACTTCAGCATTTGGGTTTTCTGGGAGAGTGTTATACCTTTAGATAACATCACCATTCAAACTTTCGAGTGAAGTTAGCCCAAGGACCTGAGTGGTACTGTGAACACGCAACTATGTTAAAAACGGATGCCTGGGGCATCGACAAGAAAATGAATCTGCGCATTCGTGGGAAAATGATTGGATGAATTCTTGAAACGCGGCCACAGGTTGTCCCCCAAGGTTCCTTTGAGCAGACAGAGACGTGAAGATGACTCTGGCTATTAGCTCCATGGTTCTACAGACCAGGCGACTCTATATTTTAGCAGGTGTACGTGCGAGCTATTATGTTAACCAACGTGACACATGGACCAAGTTCATTCTGCTCTCCCAGCCTATACCTAATGACTTGGTTATGCTGTTTTTGCATTGCTTGATCTTCAAAACAGGATCTTCAGAGATTACACCGATGTCGGACAATCTTCCATACATTACATTAGACGGGGAGTCGTGTTGATTACACGCGCTAACGGAAAACGGGGTTGTTAGCGGTATCTTTCTTCCTGATAACGATGTACTTGATTTATCGTGATGCTTATGGTTAGGAAAGTTTCCGCCCCACCCCACTTCCACTACAACATTCTCGCTCCTTCAAACCCGTCTCATGTGACTTGGGGTCTGGGGCCATCAAGACTTCTTCTTCGATCGGTCAGATAATCGGAGCCAGCTTGTTCTTGTCAAGTGCTGTAAACTTCAACACAGTAAATAGCTTGCGGTAACTTCATTAGTGGTATAGGAGGTTACTCAGTCGCGTGCGCATTAAGTCTACTTAACGTCAGGAAGCTGATCGGGTAACAGTTGGTGTGGATAAGGCGAGGAAGGGGTCACGGCCAATTATGATCGGACACAGCATCAATTGGGGCTTATTAGGATCTTATAGAAGTCAGAATACGGTATCGATTAACGATGTAATATAATCATTTTATTTTTCTTGAAGCCCAACCACCTTACAGCCCTTCCTTTTCGGGTCAAGAACGTCATAACGATTAACGTAGGAGCAACCGACACAGTGAGAGTTGAAGACAGTTTCCCTTCCTGCCTGCGCTCATGAAATTACTTCGCCTTTAAAGTGAGTTGGGTCTACACTTGACCAACTTTTGGGGACAAGTTTGCCCCATGCTGTCATGTTGGTGATTTTGATTGACATTTTGCCCATTATTTACTTGAATAGCAGATGCCTCTGTTGGCAAAGAGCCTCTATACAAGACCTGAAGATGTTCTTCAGCCGGTATTCTGCCGGATTCCCTAAGTCATTCAAATTTGATGCTATTCCTAAGAGAATGTATTTCTCTTGTCTACGTTCAATCGTAACAATATTTCCACAAATTCTTGGTCGGCTCTCTTCCTTTACCCATTTCGGCGCATATCTCGCATTAGATGGAGTAAAGCCAACTTCATGTGAATGTCATGTTTGGAGATTTCTCCACTCACATGACATTACTGTACAGCGTAACTTCTTACTGACAGCAAAGGGAAAGTATGAAATTCCCCCCCCCTCTAATTCCTCGCTTCCAAGGTCCTACCGTGACTGGTAACTGACAATCTATCCATTCTTGGTGCCAAAAGGCAGACACGCTAACTCACCGTAATCGTGATAACGCCTTTTGAAAAAGGGTAATAGAGACGGGGGCGTCTTCCAAACCTCCAAACACACACGCATAAAGTCGTAAGATGATTATCGCAAAGCGGACCAGTTACATACCGGAAGCAGCGCTGACGGGAAAAAATGCTGACCGAAATCGCTAAGCATCCGGCTCACGCAACTTCTTCTAGACACTGCAACGAAGAGGTGCTGGAAATTAGTGTGCATAGCTTGCTTAACGCACAAATTTTTTAATTTAGGAAAAGAGCATTGCATACAGAAATCGATATGATAACGCGTTTTGTTGCTATCTTTCAGGGACGAAAACCTACGGAGCTGCTTGTTGTGAAGTCCAGGTGATGGTACATTGATTAGTAAAGCTTGCTAATTAATTTTTATTGATGAAAAGGGGACCAGGAAACGAAAGCCCGCCGCAAGCCGCCATCCGAACCGAGAGCGGTCAGCCAAGCATTTCTGGAACACTCAGTCCTTATAGTTTCAGATCGCTTTAATTAGGAAACAACCTTCAAGTATCGAGCAGTCTTGATTCAATGATTGGCAGCGAGCAAATTACAGGGGGAAAACTCCGCCTAGGTTTCAGTTCCTGTTCTCTGATGAAAACCAATTGGTGGTTTTGACCAAAGATTATACAGCGCCGTGTAGCGGCGCAAGATGGGTAATTCGACCATAAAGGTGTTATCACCATGGGCGCCATTCTAGTGTGAACATTCATGTGTGGGTGCAGTGTCCCAATTCAAGGAAAATTCTCCGCCAGGCCGTGGCGCACAAAAAGTACCCCCCAGAGATTGTTTCGAAAAGGGGGGTCTGTTTGGGCCAAGAAATGGTGGAATTGTGTCAGTATAGCCCAGGATTATCTCTGTAGATTCAGGGGCACCCATCTGGGGGCAAAGCAGACAAAAATGGGATTGAAAATTAGTCAGAAGAGCCCAAAGAAGGTGAGGGATGTCATTTGAAAAATGGCCGCTGGGAGGGCTTGGCAACATTCACTTTTTGGGGGGTGAGTTTGTTTTGGGCGGATAATTAAAAAATTCATTGGTTAACCTACTAAAAATTGAAAATCAAATGAAATCTGAAGGACCAAACAACACATTGATTTTTGTTTGAGAGGCCTCAGGGACTTCAGTTGCCTGCCATGGGGCTCCAAACTTGGTTGATTTTACACTATTTTCAATGGAGCTTGAATTGGTTCAGTGCACCCGTGTGTGTGTGTGCCTGTCGCAGCGCCTGCGCCTGCGCATTAACAAGCACTGCGCAGTCGTAGTCCAACCAGAATGCCGCCCATGTGATAACAACGTTTTACGGGTGCATCCTCGCAAAAAGGCCCTAAATATGTCCGCCGAGCTCATTAATAAAAGTTATACACTCAAAATATTCTATATTAGAGAGTCCTGAGAGCCATGAAATTGAGGAATTGGAGAAATATGGCACTGAACCCCTGGCCCGGACTCTGGGCTTCAAATTCTGAGTAATTCGGATGCAGTTGGGTCCGAAAATGGCACTATTTGGCCATTTTGCAGAGGGATGGTTTTTCAAAATGGCTACTTTTCTGGGCAGGGACATTTTCTTCATTGTAGGGGTGGTCTGCTTTTGGTGAAAATTTCTCAAAAATTCATCGGTCAACCCCCCGAAAATTGAAAGGAAAATGAAAGGGGACATGTCGATCATCGTATTTCTGTGCAGCCTGGACACCTGTGAGCGTTGTATTTTTAAAATTATTGCAAAGTGTGGGGATTTGTCATTGCAGTCTATGGGAATTTATTTGTAGTGGTGCACCCTTACGCGTATTCATGGTGAAGTTCCCCATCTTGCGCCGTTACGCGGCGCTATACGATCTTTGGTTTTGACCTTGAAAGTGGGCCAATTTCTACAAAGTTAGATCTCACAATACTCTCATAAAAGAGAAAGAAAATATATTTAGTATTCGGCTGTCCCATATCACTGCGTTCACTATGCTCCGATTTCCAAGGGTGTATAAGTGTCTCTGATTACTTGCCGAGCTCTCCATTTTGCACGGCTATAACTACAGCAGACAGAGGCCCGATTGTACATGTATATATTTGGCCAAGCCCCATAATTGTTCGAGATGGCGAGTAAAATCTAGAACATCTACTCATAAATCGTAAGCCAACCGACGTCTCTATATCCAGCAAAAATGTGAGACCGAGGGGTACCACCAACTTGTCCAATCGCTACACACACTCTAGACTATTGTTACCTAACAACCCCCCCCCCATGTCTAGAAAGAATTCCTCAGATTCCAATGAGACAAGGACCAACATAAAGCAGGGGGGTTCTCTCTGTCTCGTATATCTTGCTTCATATGTACGTCTCCGCCACTATATCAATGGCTCAAACGCTCAAAACAGTTGAGAGTCATCCACCGTGAGGCGATTAGGAGTCGATTGCATTACGTAATGCCGTCGAATTATATTGGCCCTGATGAGCGGACGAAATGTCGGCAAAAATGATAATTGAGCGACAACGTTGGCGGCGAAATCCATTAAGCTTCTTTGTGTCTTGATAAATACAACGCTAAGTGTCTGTCTACGGAGCAGATGGGCTATGTATAACACTCTGTTCCAGGCTTTTGTTTAGATAGTGTATCAATAAGTGTTCATTTTGTTTACTCAAAATTAATGTCACATTTACAAGGGAGATGACAGAATGTTTTTCTGTATAATACATGTAAACATAAGGTGCTTTTTGAAAGAGAGAAAAAAGACGTTTGCAAAAAACATAATTGGGGTTGAGAAGAGAATGACGAGTTGAATGACGAAAAAAAAAAGAGTGGTGGGTACTCAAAATTTGTTAGGGTATTACCGAAACCTTTGGCTATAAACGGCATGCGATAATTCTGCCCTCAAAAGGATCCATTCCAATAACACACATTATATATTGAAGTAATTCATCAAGCATTGCTGTTGGCAATCACTCAAACAAAAGACACAATAGATGACATGCATGTCAGGCGGACAGACACGGAATGACCTTTCGGTTACCACGCTCCTGCCTACTGTGCATGGGTTCCCACGGTGCCAATTGTACTCTGGTGAGCCATCCACCTGCACTGCCTCAATCAAGAGGAGAGCCACACCAGCTAAATTGCTCCTGACGAGCTGGTTTCAATACGTGAAGGGGCTTTATAACCCAGTCCCATCCAGCTTCCGTGTCGCCGCCAACGAAATCGAAACAAAGCTAGTCACTTGTCATTTTAGGAATACGACCTGGTTGACGATGAAAAATTACCATTGGGAACTTTTTAACATCTACGCTTGACACGTAATTGTTTTGATTCTAGTTATTTTTTAGCAAGTCGGATTATGTGTCACTTAATTTTCATTTCAGTGTTGATAAGTCACAACTAGCAGGAGGGGTTGCTCTACAGAGGGCGGGGTTTTCTCTGTTGAACCAACTGTCGCATAGATATCACATCATGTTACTTTAAACACGGAAGTTTTGCCACGCAATATAACATAATCAGCGAGTGGCTCGACGGTAACGCCCTTAATTGTCACTTAATTCCCCCGTACACATATGGAACAATGATTAACGTTTTCAAAAGTCCATTGTTTGAACTTTGAATTTCAAGAGTGTCAACCGTAAAAAAAAAATGCTGTTGTGACTCGATATTTGGAATTTAGTTTCTTGTCTAATCAATTCATGGTACATTTTCCGGGATGAGCCTTCATTCAGTATTTATTTAAGTTGTTCCATGCTGGACGCCATTTCCTGATGCTCACTATAACATTCAGACGTCAGTCTATGATAGAAATATTTACCCATTCCCTCATACCAACCTCAGTTCAACTGCATGTTGTTTACTCAAAGATCATGGGCCCAGTACAGTATCGGCTGAAACATGCCCACTTTAACGCCTTTCGTCTCTTTGATGAAGATATACAATATCCTTCCATCAAAGTGACGACGGCCATAACAGAATGACATTAAAGGCGCTGCCAAGTGCCGAGCCCTGTGCTGCGAGAACGCCATCTTCAAACTCTCCATTAATCCGCATTGGACTCAGGGTTGGAATGGCTGATTCCTGTGCGATACCTTTCGAAACCGAGCTGTTCTTATGGAGACAAAAAACGCCTGCAGCATTCTTCAAAATGCTCCAGGAATCACGCTAAGTTACGCTCAGACAAACCATATACATGTACATATACTACGGACCTGACTCACTGACATGGTGAACATAACTCGGCGAAGTTTCAAGGGGGAAATCATGAGTTTAAGATGTATAACAAAAGCTATAGGGAAAAACAAACGAGTCCGGTTTCCTTCATGTAGTATTTTAGGTTACAGCAAATGATTCTTGAGCCGATGAAGGTATTAGCGTGGTACATATACACACCAAAAATTTCAGATCTTCCTCTCACGCACACCACTGTGGGAAGTTTATACAGTCATGCATTAAAATGATTTTACAATCTGCATTGACTCTTTATTGGCTGGCGGCATTTTTCAAAGGATGCGGATCGACTATGAAGTCTTTAAAAATCCATGTAATAAAAAATGAATAGTATCAAATGAAACATGTTTTAGAGGGAAGGTGTCTGTATGGTTTGTTTGTTTTCTGGGCACAAACTCCCTCAGAGTACGTTTAGGATTTTTTTCGGCAAAAGTTTAAACGGAAAAAAAAAGTTTCTCAAAAATATCTCGCACACCTGCCCATGCTGAAAATGATCACACAAAGAAACCGGCCAATTTCAAAGTCACAAATATTGTGAATGGTGACCATTGAACCGCCAAGCTTACTTCCACATAAAACAGGCCGCCCCATTATGAATGGATCCATTGGAACCAGGGAGGGACTCAGCGCCGTCTGCTCTTGAATTGTGCACGTGGCTCGAAGGAAAGTATTAAAACTTATAGGGCATCGTGCCAACAGAGAAGAGCCAGTTTACGTAAAATACCTCGATGGTGATTTCTGTTGTTGTTGCCTAATTGTACTTTTTCATCAAAGGAGACCGCTGTGGTACACAAAATACAATCCATATTCTCCAGAAATCATGTTTGCAGGAAAAAATCAATTTAAATGGAAACGGAACTCACCACTGCTTCTGGTTCGGGCTGTCTGATAAACAAGGCAATACTGAAAACTTGCCAATGATACTGCAACATTATCGTGCTGCCAGAGTGAATTGTTTTCTTTTCTGGGTACATGTCGCAGATGCATCCTTTTCACGGCGGCTCATGGGGATGATGTCGACATTGTATGTGAATTTGCTGTGCACACGCGTACGGTAAAAAAAACACATTGTACACGTTCCGAATTTGTGAACATTTTCATGTAGTCTACAGATACCAGTAATTTTAATAACAAAGCAGTCACCATATGGCGCAGCTGCTGGGCCGTGACGTCATCTGTGTTTTACATATTCCTTGATCCAGGGCTTATCATGAACTGTGAATGGGAAATAGGCAAACTTTACGCGCGCATATGAATGGGAATGGTGATTTCTATCTCGAGTACGATTACACAGACACGGAACAATAAGGATTACCGTTTTGATTGCAATATTCAATGATTTTATTGCGTCACATGTGAGCTTTACAGATTTTTTTTGAAGCCCTAAGAGAGTAAAATATAGATTGCTAATAAAGGCGCCAGTTCGATAACTTTTTATTAGATTTGTTCAAATTCCTGCTCCTGAATGTAAGACGAGAATTTATTCCTTCACAATTGAAAGCATTTTGATGCTTTCGAGAAATGAGGGCGCTGCTGCTGTGCAGTAAAAATGGGGAGGACACTAAAATAGGGTTAGTGAAAAACAAACGTGCATTTTCAATGATTTCATTTTAAAAATTACAACTGCGTGGACCCTTGAGTCCTCTCCGCGAAACTGCGAGGGACAGGAGACCCGCGAAATGAATACCATCCCACATTATTTTTTAACTCAATTAAGTTCTTCAAGTGAAAGCATAGTCGTCAAAATTTACCTCATTTCTTCGTAGTTTTCATCATATCTCACGCATCCGCTTTTTGGGGGAGAACGGATGACCTCAGACGCACAATAAAAGCTACAGCCCATGAAAAACAATTTCTTGACATCATAAAATCTTAACCCTATTGGGTTGGGGATTTAGTATGCTTGAAAATCAAAGTTTCAAACAATGTCTTTGCCACCCGTATAAGCGCATGGTTAATGCTACCACGTATTGAAGTGTTATGAATGTGTATTCGATTTTGCCTGTTTCAATGCACCAGTGCATGCTAGAACGCATCGACTGCAACATAAATACGTCCATCGGGCTATAATGCAATCCAAATCGGTAAATTCTGCTGGTAGTAATGAAACGCGCTCATTGGGAAGGTATATAGAATTACTGGGATTATGACTCCACAACTTAAACAGTCGTTTTGGAACATAGCTCAGTACACTAGTCAACATCATAGATTGGAATTCATGAGTGTCGTTTGTAAGTCCACATTTCAAAATCTACTTTATAATCGAGACTCCATTTGCTCGTCCTCCTTTCCTCTTACAGAGCCCTGGGAAAGGGGAAAGGGCAAATGTCTTTCGCAAAATCTCGCTGAGGAAACAGCGTAATGCATTGTGGGTTACAATCAACACATGCCCTGTACATGCATGTACATGTGCAGTGCATTCAGTGCCCGTTCAATGCCCAAGTTTTGACCCGTGTTATTGTTCAATTTCAAACGAACTCTTAATCCGTCCAATGTGTGCTCGATAAAAAAAATGAAGTCATGCATTTGCACTCCATTCGCTCCGCAGTGGGAGGCAACTTGCGAAGAGACCCTCAGAAAGTCTTTACTCGCTCTCATGATTCACATAGATATCCTTCCCCGCCCCTCATTGGCCATGCGCGGCATGAATTAATAGAACATCAAAAGTAACAAACACGGGCGTTCCCTTCATTCTTCGGAACTAAGGTAGTGAGTTGGTTTACTTTAAATTCGTTCCCTTACACAGGCGTATCACCCTGGCGAGATTTTGCCTTAAAAGAGAGAAAGAAATGAAGAGGAGATGTAACTTTTCCAGACGGTGTTTTTTTCTCCAGAATTTGTGCTCATTACTCCCAAAGCCGGATACCCCACCACTCTTGCATTTGCAAATTCCAACACAGATGTATATTCATGAGCTTGGACTTACCATAGCCATGTGTCTCTCCGCTCGTCGTTCAAGAATAAATATTTGCCTCTTGCTTTTCCCTTCAGTATGGGCCTCACATATACCTGTAAGCAAATAGTGGTGGGCCCAAGGCACCAGTCCCAGTCTTGATTTCCTTGTCTTGATTCACACTGTGTACTGCATGTGCAGCTGCCAAGCTGCGCCTATATCGAAACCTTTCCCTTCCGTGTGAATGTACTGTTTACTAGACTGACATCATCGCACAACACACGCAACCACAGCCGCGTGACTTGCTAACTGCAAGGTCATTGGAGAGGAGGGATCACGTCCAACTAACCACCATTTTCTTGTTATTAATGAAGCTCAGCTGCAAGGTGGCCTATTTAAAATTAAATTCATTTGATTTTATAATTTAGTTCCAAATTGCTTGGACTGAATCCCTCAAACGGGGTTTCCGTGCTACATACATGTTGAGTAATTTCTACGGATATAAATGCTTTGTGAAAAAAACCCAAAAACAAAACGAACGCGGAATAAACGTCTTTTTCGCGCCCTATGTGACAAGTCCTCATTTTCATTTTATACACTGCATTATCTTTTAGCATCTCTAAAAGTTTACTCCATAACTTTTCACCCATAGGCAACAGTACATTTAAAATGGACGGGGTGAATTAAAACGCCTCCAGCATCCAGTACACCGTCACCAACAGGTGTTGATCGGGATAATCACAAATCTCTTCTTTCTGGCCTACATCGAGGGGGCGCTATGATCCAGCCATCTTCAGAGCTGTTTATACTGAGGAAGAGTTGCGACATGAGGGTCTCCATGGTTGGAACCAAAATAATGGATTGGTCATTGCACGCTGACAATCAGCACACAACAGCTGCATAGTGAACTGCTGCTACGTAATGAACAGCCATTTTGGTTCCAAGGTGTGGTAAGTTGGCGCTACTCTCCGATGGACAGCTCTGGCCAAGTTGCTGCGAACCAAACAGGACATGACAACTTCCGAAAGAAATATAAAAAAGTTCGAGCCGTGAAGGCGAACTTGAACAAGGAAAGGGCACACCACAAGGTGGGTTCGGACAGTATTTCAAATAATACGGGCGATTAACAATAGTGCGCCTCCAAGAGTTTGCAACGCGTTGGTCAATCACGATGCGCGAAGGCTGTCGACCCAATGCGCGTTTGGAAAGGGTCGACAGATTTAGCGCGTTGTGATTGGCCAACTGGTTGCAAACTCTTTGAGGCGCACTCTTGTGCGTATTATAGAAAGCTTTTCTTCTATAATCTGAGTGGGTTTGGGCATGAGTCTCAGACGGGGACGCAACCCATACAACGTTTTCAGGAAAGATGTTCATGAACAGCAAAGCGGGAGGAGCTGTTTGTTATATTCAACCGAATGGCGAGGGGCAAATCATTACCGCAGGAGAAGCAAATTCCGAGGCATTTTGTATTCTTCCCGTTTCCTCTCACTCTTTCCGTTCCCTGTCCCCGGCCTCCTTTTCTATATTGCCCTCGTTTTCAAGGAGAGAGAGAAGGCCCACTCTCCTGACGCCCATGCAGCTGGGTCCGCTGATAAAACTACTCTCCATGCCAACCCTTAAGCCCCAGTCGAAATGGCGTGAGAAACGGTGACAACTCGAACATAGTACTGCTCCAAACCTTAAAATAAATAAAAATAAATCTAGCAAGTCTATATTCACACGCAGCCTTTTTGGGAACGGTTGTAATAATCGTCATAAACGCATTACGAATGGGACCCCAGGGCCCAATTAATTATTTCCCCAATGTATTGCGTGTGCAACCAATTCGAAGTCATCAAACATTGATGACTCTTTCACCCATGACCACTGCACAAAAGCCAAAGCAATGGTGTGAAGTTCATGTATCTAGCCAGCTGAGACAGGACGAAACCTCACAATGTCAGCACGCCACTCAACTGAAAATCTTCCAAATCAAACTGCACTCTGCTTGCAGACGATATGCAGACTGTTGACCAATCAGAAGGCTCGGTTAGTTTGTGCTTTTCAGCGGAGTCGCATAGGGGCTTTGCATGGTAGCCATCTTGCAGGGCAGCTGTTTTGTTCTACAAGGAAACCTCATTTGCGCATACCCTGTGCACCCATGCAAACCCTCCATGAAGCGACAATGCTGGCTGCATCATTATCCCGTACCAGTATCAAGCATCATGTCCCTGGTGGCAAACTTGAAGGATTTCCTTTTAAAAGCTGTCAGATGTAGTCACGTTTCAATGCGATTATCACGTGTCAAGGAAACAAGGTAGGTTTAAACCTACATTCATAAATACCCGGGACACTTTTTCTATTCCTGTTGGTCGAAATCGTCACGTGACCATATATTAACATGCCGCTGAGAAGTGATAAATCACGCGCTAGCACATGTGGATACGAGACAGTTTAATCGGGTCTGATCACAGACCGCCAGTCTTGCGCGTAAAACCGTGATTTTGAAAAGTATGGGCAAACAATGAGCGAAGCGAGGGATGGCAGCTCGTCCAAGCGCAACGCACTTACATTGCCTGTTTTTGTTTATAGGTGCTCCCAAAACGTGTTCACTTTTTTCCTCTATTTTACTGCTTACTTTTCTTTTCAGATGTTGCAACTGCACTGTTTTGAATCTCAGGGGCCAGATTAAGTAAATAGAGAGCTTTTGCAATCGAAAATGGCTTCAAAGAACTTTGTGACTGGAATTCTTCAACTATGCATAAATTCCCTATACCGAGGGCGCCGCCCAGATCACGAAAACCCCCTGTAGTTTTGAATAGGGCCTGGCGGTCTATGGTTTATATTATAATGTCTGTGGGTCTGATTGGTCAGGAGCCTGTGTGCACACGACGTGCCACGCGCGCCAATTGCAAGTCCATTGAAGGGGATTCTCTTGGACAACCTTCAAAAGGAACATACCATAAAGTGGACAGAGGTGTTCGGGAAAATGACAGTAAAATTTTAGAACAGAATCGTTGGAAATCCATCAATATTGACTTCTTTTGACTCTCTGAATAAAAAGGTATTTATGAATGGGAATAAATATGTGCTTGGCCTGTCTTAAATTAATGTTTAAGACCTTGCTCAGGAGAACGAACGCGGATAATGCCCTCGCTGGCGGCTAGGCGAGTCCATTCTCCTGAGAGAGCCAAGCACGTATTTATTCTATTATGTATGTTTTTAAACCCTTGAACTTTGTACATCAACGATAAGTGTATTTATACATATCCATGTTATATGTTATGTTGGAGACGTAGGTAAGAAAAATGAAAACAATGTCGCCGCATAATCCTTTCCGAAGATGGTGATCTGCCATTGATCGCAATCATGTTGTAAAGAAGGCAATGCTAAGCGGTGTTCGTTTATACCATCAGACAGTGAGTCAATTTTGCTGATACGGACAAAAGAAGCCTTTCTGAAAATTCCTTGATTCCGCTGACAAAGTTTATTAGTTGGCATTTCACGAATAAATTTTAAACTACGATACAGGTCTGACTGCAATACCAAAACGTGAAGCAAACTGTGACTAAAAGAAGCTTAACAAAAATATAAACTTGCAAATGTAGGCCTACATCTCAATCTTACAAGTATTACAAAACATTTTAAAATGAAATAAAATACGAAGCTGAACACTGTAACATAAAAACTTGATTGCAACTTCAAAAAAGAAACAAGTAATCAACAGTTATTAAAATAAATCTAAGTAGAGGTCTTTGACAGATGGCAAACTTTAAGTTACAAAGAACATCCCGCTGGCAAGGTTCTAGCCTCCGAAACTCTAACTGCTCATTAGGCCAACAGCCACTTAACGCGCACTGTAAAGGACTACTGTGGCTGATGACACAAGGATTACTTCTAAACATACATTGCCACAATTTCACTGGCACAGTAACTGTCCGTTGACTGCTACTATTGCTGTCAATTAACGGTCACAGTGCTGGCCTCCAAAGGTATACTGTGACCCTCTCTGACAGATTATTGCCGACACCAGCAGCCGCAAGCACCTTCTGGGTCTCTGTTAAACTCGGATACAACTGCAAGTCAACCACCAGTCGCCACGTAGTGCTTTCCACCAATCATGTGTGTGGCATCTTTCATATACACGAGACCTCTGTTTTGTCCAGTTTTCTTTCTTCTTTTTGAAAGTTGTATTCCCAAGGTTTAAATTTCCTCGGCATAAGTACATTTTTCTGAAAAAACAACAACAAACAAACCGGTTTTGAACCTGAATACAATACAATCTATACGTGGAATTAACTTGGTTAAAAAATCATGTAACACAAAAGCTGACCAACAAAACCAATGTAGCAAAATACAATTGACACCATAGAATAATTCTACTCAAGTATATACACAGGTTTGCTTAAACTTTGCACCAGTTTGCACAAACAACAGAGCGATAGATTTACTTCAACCGAAAAGAAAGTATCAAGGTAAAAACACTTTAGTACATAAAAAGGTTTCATATGACGGAGTGAGCCATAGTTAGAGTTCCCACACAACATAATTCAATGTGCCTCCAACATTACAAGTTAATACACGAAATCCATATAAAGATATACATTTATTTTGTTTTACCATATGAAATAAGTACAGTAAAGAAAATAAGATTTCTACAGTTAAAAGTTTCCAAACCTAATTTGAGCATGATACTTTTTATTATAATACGAGTTGGATTTTTGTGGACAGGTCAGAAATCTTTTAAACGTCCAGTGAACAGTAACCTATGTTATGTAATTTGGAACACAATGATGCAAGTACAAGCTTTGTTTGGTCTGATGCCACTGTTTCAAATAGGTGAACAGGTCAAACTTACTAGGACGGTTTGATTTACAGCCTATATGCTAAATATGTTACTTCAACGGTATATTCGAGATATCACCATGCACTGCACGACAGCATAACAGACATTGTACATCAGTTTTTTCCACTGTTTGTTACCACTAACATCCAAAACGAACTCTCGATAGCTGAGAAATTTGGCCAGTATTTCTGTATTATCCAGCGAATTGCAAGTACTGATTAATCCGTGAACATTTCGAAGACATCATTTCTATGCCAGTAATCGGTCATTATTCCAAATCAGCAATTTCATCACAATAAAAGACTCTTGCATTTATGAATTAATGTGCAATAACTCGAAATTATTCATACGGTAAAGGTTGGTAATAAATGCCTCCATTTAAAATTTTTTCAAAATACATGTAACATGTATCTTAACACCGCTGTGATATTATGGCAATAACACTATGAATGCACACTCTTGAAAAAAAAAACGGCAAGAGTGGAATAAGCACCAGGATGGGAAAAGCAAGCCTCAATCTAAAGGTTCCAAAATAAAGTCGATCAATAATATATCTGTGTATTCCCCTATTGAATCTGGAAATTCCTTCCAATGGATCCTCCCAAGAATATCTACATCTCTTCATTTTCACAAACCCTGTGAAAAAGTTACTATCCAATACCACACTGTAGTTGTACACATAATATATATATACAATCTAACAACCTTTTTATGTGGCCACTTGTGAATAGGCCTATCCCTTCTACATTTCAAAAGCTTTGCTCTAAGCCAGCACACCCTCAGATCTCATTTACGACATTGCTACTTTTTGTACTTACATGCATGGTCTCTATATAGTTTTATTCTCTAAGTACAGTCGAACCTCGTTAACAAGAGGTCCTTCAGACTTGACAAATGACCTTGTTATAACAGGAACCTTGTATTATCAGAAATTCAAGCAATAAAAAATGAAAGGATTGGGACCTCAAAATGTTCTTGTTATAAGCAGAATCTTGGAGTAACAGTGCTCTTGTTAACGAGGTTCGACTACTTGTGCATCTCATGCTCAGTAGTTGTAGGAACCGCATTCCAGTTGTATAAATGACGTGAAGACACATAATACAGCGTATCCCACAACCTGGCCCACAGAGTGTAATTTTGTTAAAAAATCTCCACCACCCAGTTCAAGTCTGAGCAAAAATCGGACATACAGTTATTTATACATTTTAGTAATACTGATATCTACAGGTAGCTAGTGAAATAGTACATGATTGTGACCGACCCACCATTCAAAAACCAGGCTGATGAACGATAAGCCATAATCTGGAAAATGACATCAATACACACAAACAATGCAAATACCATACTTTTCATTGCCCGTACTTACTTTGGATGACTTAACAAAATAAAGTATGAAACTGAACAGCAGAGAAAACTTGTCAAACATCAACATTATCCACTTCAGTCTGGTTTGGGGTTATTCTGTCAAAATTAAATTTCAGATTGTAACAGTTACAAAACTGAGAGTTGTTTATTCAAAATGCTCTGAACCCCTTGCATAATACAGAAACATACTCTCAGTGCTCTCCCGAAAATGACAGCAAAAACGGTACATCGTCGTCAGTGTACTTAGGACTACTTCAGCAGAATGCTACACTCAGCAGCCATTCAACTTATCACATCCATTTCTGCACTATTCTCATGCATAAACATGAGCCTGCACGCAATGCAGCCCTTCTGATTTGATAAAAAATCACGGAAGTGCAAAAAAACGGTGTATCTGGATTTCTCTAGGCATGTGGTTTAACACAAACTATGTATGTGATTTGTGAAGAGCGCAGACGCTCGGAACAGAGGAACTCTGGCTTGCGATTATTTGCAATTATTTCTGGGGAGCTATGTATTTAGGTGTGTATTGGTGTGGAGGTGTGATCACATGCGTCCTTCCTGGGCACTGATAAGCAGGCGAGCACAACACAATACCATCCACAGCTCACACAAAAAGAGACATCCTTCCACAGCATCAAACCCTCGAACCGATATTTCAAAAAAGCAAGGTCATCAGGAAACAAAGCAGGTGTGCAAGTCCACGTAGGGTGGGGCTGATAGGACAGACCTTTTGGGCATGCTCTGTTAGAATATCAAACTGGCTCAGTTTAAAGAGGTGAAAACTTAACCCAGACTTTTTTCCTGGAAAAAGGAAAATTGTTAATGCCCCCCATTGTTCTCAAAGTTTCAGAGAGGTATCATAAAAGACAAAGAGAAAGAATTAACATGAACTGTTCACATTGTGATTTTTTTTTAACTGTTTGTGTCATTTGAATGTCACCTCACTGAAATCACCATGGATTTGAGATTAGTAGCATTTGCTGACTGAGAGTGAATTTGGTACAATGATCAGCACTTTCTTTACAGAACAAAGTGTCATCGAAACTTTTTCAAGGTTCAACTGCGATAAAATACGGACTTGAAGGATAAAGTTGCTGACAATCAAACTCATCAACAGTCAATCTGTTTAGTTTGACCTAGTACCTACATATGATCAAAAATGATCCAAGCTCATTGGAAACAACAGGTGAATAATTGATTGGCATGGTATGGTACCCTGTCTTCTGTTGCAATGTGAATACAAGAGCTCACGGTCAAGCCTCGGCTATCTGGTATTCCCTGCAGAGGCTGGCCTAGTGTTGGCTTTGAACCACTCCGTCACCTCCACCCTGTGAGCCGACAGCCAGTCAACGTTGGCCTGCATGTTCTCCATTGCCTGCTGTACTGCTCGCTTTCCACTGTTGGAATCCAAGTGATCCAAGAAGAACTTGGAAGCCTATGGGGGGGGGGAACCAACCATTAACTAGTATTGCATGAATCACTCAAACTCTCTGAGATCCGATGACATTTACTAGCAGGTTTTAGAACGTTTGCAATGTTAAGACCTTACCCATCATGGGCGTTGCCAGGATTCTTTTTGGGGGAGGGGCGACAAAGTAGCTAAGCAGAAACTGACAAACATTTAAACATTTTTAAAAGTAAAAGGAGATCGGGTATTTTCTATGAACTATTGGCCTTTTTTCTCCTGTTCTCTTTTGTGCTCGTTTTTATTTTTCATTTTTTCCTGGGGCGGGGTTGGGGTACATTGGGGGCATGATGCTGCTCATAAGTGTAAGTTCACAGAATGAGCGCCTTTAAGGGGGAGAGAGTTCATGAAAGACAACTCGCGACTTTCAAATTGTTTTCTTCTGTATTAGGTAAAGTTTCCTTTTTGTGATGCGTAAATTCCTGGACACAGAAATTAACATTGCAGTCACCTGTAGACTTCTGAACAGCCTGAAAAAACACCCATCCCCAAATTATCCGCCTTCATCCCAAACACAAACTTAGGCCGTGTCCGAAATGGGCTTCCAGAGCTACAGCTAGGTCTATTGTCTACGCGTCTCCAGGGAATTCTAATGGAGCGAAGACCTAGACCTAGCTCTAGACAAGAGATTCGGATGCAGCCTTAGAATTATTAGAACACAGACTACAAAAATTTACCTCTTCGTACTCAAGCTTCCTTGAAACACTTGAAGTCACTGCATGAATGATGTACGATATTTCAAAAGGACTGCCTTCAAACCTGTGCAATTTCAAATAAAAAAATTGTGCCTTACAGAGGAGAAAAACTAGGCCACTCACAATTGTGTTGATCGGTTCTTGGTATAGAGTCTGAATATTCTCATTAGAGAAATTAGAAAACATGCAACGTAAAATCTTGATGGTGTTCATTCTACGCATTAAAAAGAAGTCTCCTTAAAGACAAGTGAAATTTCCCATAGCCACATTCAAATGGCACTTGAACAAACAATAGTATTAAGTATAGGCAAAACCCACAATTGAAATTAACACCTCCCCAACGCAAAGTACATCTTGAAAACCAATAATAGACTTTTCCTTTTTTTCTAGAGGTACTACTACGAAACAAAGAGAGGTGATTGGACAAGAAAATAGCGTTTGTCCTGCCGAGAACTCCATGTTTCACAAAGCTTTTCTGTACAGAGGTACTAGTCTTGTACAAGAGTTGTAGCTGTGAAATGGTTTTTAAGACACCTGTGACATGTATGACTGCTTGAAAAGAGGCTACAGAAGCTTGGATGTATTCATTCTACAAACCTCTCAATTATAGTGTCCCAGTTCTCAATAACGAATGAGAGAGCAGGATATGCCCCAGCTGAATGGCCAGCAATGCTAGAGATCACAGTCCCAGTATCTTGGCTTTTAATCTTATCCTCATTCATTGACCAGTGAAGATATCTGTGACAGAAAAACAAAAATTAAACACTGCTTGCTGAATTTTCACCTTGGCTGTCAGAACTTGTACCTTTGACCCCAAGGACTGTCGGGCATCAAGTACAGCAATGACCAAAAACCAACCTTGGGCAATATAGCCAGCTTGTTACTTGCAGCACCCTGTGATGCACAGACTGACAGTCGTGATAATTAATCTGTGGGAAAAACATCTTCACTGGAATCCTAATTTCACAAACCCCCAGTTTTGACGACCTGTTTCATGTTAGGGTCTCAGCAAGCATAACCCTAATGGTCGTCAATCTATCAACAGGTGAAGCGTTGAGGACAGTTAGGGTTAATGATATAGTACTCAAGACTCATTCTCTTATGTTGCTTCTTGTGAAAACAGAAAAGAAAAGCAATCATCCACTATAAAACAACCCTTTCAAAAGGTTAGTATTCCCTTCAAATAAAACAGAAAATTTAATCTCCTTAAATTTCTCTACCATTCCTATCCACACCGCAAACATACAATCACAATTAAGCAGAATCTTACTGCGCTAAGCACATTTCTTGTTAAAAATTGAGCTCGGTTATAATTTTGAGAGGGCGCAATTTTCCTATCAACGGAAGCTCCTTTGGTCTGAACAGCACTTTGCTGTTTCACAAACGACTATGAAATGCGCGCGCTAAGGCCGCCTTGCTACCAGCAAAATGAACACTCCTGACCAACGTGGCTCTGTTCAACCAATGAGGGGGTACTTCTGGTCGAGGTGGATAGCTTTTAAGGCACATCCTGTTCTCAATGAAGCAGATAAAATCAAACTACTCCACACAACGAGATACACAGCTACTGACCTGTTGATGAGGTGAGGATCGTAGGTGCATCCCAAGGCAGCGAGCAAAACTCTCTCCTCGCTGGCCACACTCGTAGCCTGGTATTTATTCCAGCAGAACTCCCAGTCATCTCTGCTTCCGTACTTGACCCCAGCACAGTACACAGCACTCCTCAGATTGGCTGGTACTCTGCAAAGGAAATCGATGCAAGCAGTGATGAGGGAAACGGCTCAGAAATCAGAGTCCCGCCTGGAAATACTGCCAGTTAAAAATCAGGAACAACCCCGGGAGGCCCCACGTTGCCCGGTGGAAGCCTATGTCTGTATCTGAAAGGTCATCCAGTAAATCAAAAGTCACTTATCATCTGTAATGTGTTCATTTATTGAGTGTAAGTTCCACATGATATGCCCTTGATTTGTGGTTGAGCCAAGGGCATATGCGGGTGCCTCAGGCAACTGCCAAATCACCCACACCTTTCCATAGATCACAGCCAGAGTCATCTGTGGCTCTGCCAAACGAGGAAACATCCGAGAACTCAGAAAAAAGCCCGAGCGGCTCAAAATTAGAACTGACAAAACAACTCTGCTGGCATATTGCTCGGACTGAGAGTTGAAGTCAGGGGCCACAGTGGTAAGAGGTAAGCGCACTAGGCACGAGCCAACCTGTGCCAATGAAAAACAAGGGATCAAGGCTGTTCCTAGATGACTTGTTACTGACCTGGGACAGACTTACAATGGAGAATTCATTTCTACTCCAGCAACACGCCGGTGTCACACCATGCAGAGTGCATTCACATACTTTTGTGGTCCCTCCTATTTTTTGGTGCAAAACCAGAATATGAACCACATGCAGATCTCGGGAGATCCCGGGCAAGTGTTCCAGTTATTTGCCACTCTGTTCAGCCACAACCGGGGGAAATTAAGTCATTGAGACTATTGGATGTTGCCTTTCTAGAATGTTTGATCAAGCTGCCGTGTATTGGATGTATTTATTTAGTCTGGACATCACTCATCAGCAGAACTGATGATATCCAAGAAAACTTACTCGGAATCGTTATCCCGCCACTCCCGGAAGAGTTTTGTGGCATTCTGGACAGTTTCAGGGTGTCCTAAGGCTGCAGCATCGTAGATAACCACACTCTTGAGAAATCTGCCAGAAATGAAACCGGACCCCAAAAAAGACCACTGTGTTCACCAAACAAAATGCACTCTTCAAATGCAGCACCTGACTTGTTATCGGTCTCTACCTCCCTAGGCACACTCTGGCCACCTGGCGAGGCCGGTTCACACTTTTCAAATCTACCACTGCGCAGAATAAAATCCTTGGCATCTTCTTTGTCAACAAAAAGAGAAACATCAAACAGGGATTTTCAATTAAGGCCATGTTTGAAATAACATTCCCTTTCCTTTTTCTTCTTCAAAGTGACGATGTGGTAAGAAACGTCGCAAAAATCTTGAACAAAATGACCACCTGGGCTCAGTATTCATGGTTTGGTATCCTGCCGTTTTTAAAAAAGTCTGTAATTTTCCACTGCTGGGACATGTTCACTGTGGAATACTACCCTCCCTATGTGGTAAGGTCAATGTTATATGCAGGCACCTACTAAGGGCAACTACCAAGGGAAGAAGTGTTACATTTTCATATTTGATTTCCAAATTTACCCTTGTAAGTGTGGCTCCTCAGTGTGCCACCCATTTCTGCCGAAACGCTCCAGCTGCGGGGTCAGCAAACTCAGCACGTACTCCTGTCAGGGGGAGACAAGTCCATCTTCAGTTGTTGAAAACAAATCCCAAACTACACATTTTACAATCACAGAGCGCATATTCAGTCATGCAGACAACGTGACATTTTGCGTGGACTGAGGTAAATACTGGGAACTGTGCATGTACCCACCACAAAGGCGTCGTAACCTTCAGTGTTCCGCAGGACTTTGCCCATCTTGTTGAGGTTGTTGAGAGCTGCATAGAGGGGGCTATACTCTGTTTCCTTGAATAGATACTTCGACAGTTCCAAGGCCGTTGTCTCTTTTAACTGACCAGCCCTGATGAGGGGTCAATGGAAATAGTAGTAAAGGGGCAACTTGGTGCAGTTATCGCCAAAACAGAATTTCTGGAGTAATCCATGGTACATGTATACACCTACAGACTGGCAATGAGGTCACTAGTGCAAGAGGGTCCTATTTCCCGGGGCAAAAGGCCGAGTGAGATAGGACTCTCTTCTGGTCACTCACAGGCCGAGGGCGCATGGACGTGCACTAGTGGCCGAATTTGGCCAGTCCATATGTGTTTTATAACACACCTCATACTTGAAAAATATCTTTCGGGGTGTTAACTGTTTTAATTCATCTTTCAACAGCACTTAAAAAACTGCCAAAAAATTGAAGGTTCATTTTAGTTTTCAGAGAAAAGAAATCTTCCAGAGTTTGAACTGTTTCAATTCAGGATGATCTCCAGAGGGCGCAATAACCAGTCAAAATTTGTCAAGACTAGTACCTGACCAGGCATTAGTCTCTGGAATTGACATGCGCACGCAATGTCTAGGTGCGTGTCGAGTCACGCTGATGCCACATTTATGTACTAGCATAATAGTGAACCACACGTGACCGTGTTTCAGCCAACCTGGATAAAGAACCAGGAAAAGGTGTGTTATAAATCAATTTATAACATGTCCTGTTGGTTCTTTATCCTGGTTGGCTGAAATTTGGTCACAAAGGGCTCACTGATATAGGTGAGTACATGAAATTTGCCAGTCCGTTTGTGTTTTATAACATGTCCTGTTGGTTCTTTATCCTGAAGGGCTGAAATACGGTCACACAGGGCTCACTGATATAGGCAACTGCATGAAATTTACCCGTCCGTAAGTATTTTAAAACACACATCTGTCTAAAATGAAAAGTAAACAAGAAACTTCTCTATGTTTTATAACTAAAATGCTTTGATTCAGATATTAACCATAACTGTTCACCGACTACATCAAGTGAAGGCGCTGTAACCACTCAAAACATATTGAACATAGTACCTGATCGGGCACTGTGCTCTATAAATTACGCACACGCAATGTGATGGCTTGCAATCCAGTTCATACTAACCCAAACACGGCCTTATTCTGGCATCAGCCATCTTGAACCAAAATAGACAGATTCCTTCCCATTTCAGAGGGTTCAATAAATGAAGTGGATTCGGGGACCATTGCAGGTACTAGCCTAAATCAGTGAACCTCATGTAACCGTTTTTCAGCCGAAAGGGACAATTTAGTGGATCAATCTATAGAGTTAGAATGACTTGAGTGGGCATTCCCATTAATTAAGTGAAGTTTGCATGGTGTCATCAGTCCTAGAATCATGTGCTATACGAAGACACTCTTTGGAGGTAGTCAACCTTATTGCTGTCTGTGCATATACAGTAGGCCTACTTGCTGTCTTTCTGGTTGTGCACCATCTTCTTGAAATACGGCCGTGTTTTCACCTAGCTTTTGTGGCGGTCATGTAAGAGGCACCAAACATCAATTCAGAAACGTACATGGAAGTGTGCTTGTATTTGTGAATTTTATATCTGCTGAGCTCACAGCTACCCACAAGCTCATAAAATAGTCAACTGTGAGAGAAAAAAAAAAACTTCTTGAAATACTTCTACAGCATTTTCATCCAGCGAGTACTGCATTGTTAGAACAGTCAGTGTCCTGGAGTGGGAGAAGCATCACATACCATGCCAGGCTGAAAGCATCATCTATCAGGTTGGCCCGGTCTGCTACACTGAGTTGAGCGTGGTTCCCCTTCAGTTGATTGATCAGTGCATGCCAGTTGCCCGAGTCGTAGTTCACCCTGTAGAAGCCAGACTGGTTGCTGTTTGCTTTGAACCAGAGGACGTTACCGCCTAAATCAAACGGAACCTCGGCTGCCGGGAGACAGAAAGCAATCGATCACCTCGGTATCTGTCTATATGTATTGGTTTCCACTCGTAAATCTGCTATCATGCTTACTTCCTGTTTATCTGATTAATTGAGTCAATTAGTGAATCTGAGCGGAACTCATGTGATGAACACTCAATCGTCTTGACATGCATAACCACAAGGAATTCCTCCCCGGTTACTTAGCTAGGAATCATGGAAGATGAGAGACTCCACATGTGTAGTCACAAATTCACCACATACTGGCTAAGCTACATTCTGCGTCACATCACACCGCATGTGCAGTTCCTAATATCGGGAAATTCTGCATTGCATTTGTATAGCATTTTCAAGGCACAAGGGGTGTTTTGCAAAATACAAAGTGTAGTTAATAAACAAAGTCTTTCGAATAAAATGAAGTTTTAGTCTCTTCAATTTTTTCACCATAATGACAATCCTAAATGGAAATCAAAGTGTGACGGGTTGGTTGGCCCCTTTCCGGTGTTAAAAACACCAGTTTATTCCTCTGAAAACCGTAAACCCGTATACCAGCTGTCCCAATAAGAGTGTGCCATTCACAATTTTTGGACACACCGCCCATTTCCACTGTCATCCCCACTTGACACTTTTACCCAGTTAGACAAGAAGAAAGACCAGTCTTTTCAACTTACCCTCATTCCTATCCATGGTAACACTCTTAGTCTTGAAGACATCATTACTGGTTATGTAGGTCAGCGGGATGGTCCAAGTGTAGCTGCGTATGACGACACATACAAGAGCAATTTAAGCACAGCAACAATTGAGAAACAGCAGCAAAGTTTGCTTGTGAATTTTCCTCTCATACCCTACATATGCATGCCATATCAAGTAGATAGGTTACATGCCTTACTCCAACATTATTTTGTTGAATAGAGAATTGTTATCATTAGCAATCATTATCATTATCTAGTGGCAAATCTGCTTTGTTTTTGGCAACTTTGCCCTCATTTCTCTTAGTATCAGAAAGAACGTAAGATATGGCATTCCCCCAACAAAAATGCCAACAGCTTTGGCACTTTATTTATGGACATAGCTCTTAGATACGATGCATAAAATTGCTTCACAAACATGCGGAACATGCACATGTGTTACCTTTTCAATGACTAAGGCCTAATCAAAATAAGCGTGTATTTATGGTAATGCCCTGAAAAACGATCAGTTAGTGGGCCAGAGAATAGTTGATTTTGTAACTTTTTCAAATGTTCTTCTTGATTTGTCTTTTATAGCGCCGATTGTCTTTTATGCTAATTCTTGAACTATTAACCGGTAACTAGTTAGAAATGGTTACAGCTAAAGGACGGTTTCTTCCAAACATACCCTTTGTTATTTTTGTGAAAACCTTCGCCAAAAAGTGGCTTTAAAAATCTAAATAGATTTGGCTGCTGTGAATGCATTAGTTTTTGTATCTTGGCCTGGGGTCAAACTATAAACACTCCATCTTTTATCCGACCTGATTCCTTTGTGAATCTTGGGAAACTAAGGCTGCATCCGAATCTATTGTCTAGAGCTAGGTCTAGGTCTTCGCTCCATTGGAAATGCGTGGAGACGCGTAGACAATAGACCTAGCCGTAGCTCTGGAAGCCCGTTTCGGACACGGCCTAAGCACCCAAACACACTTGACTTGAGTTTCTCTTGCAGCAGGAAATGCTGTGTGTTTCTGAATATCCGAGTTGTTTCTGCACAGCTCAGGAACACTTTCGTTTCTTTCCACCCAAAGCCTTCGTTTCACAGAGACTGAAGGCAGGCTACACAGCTATTCACAGTTTGATTGCAACCTTGAAACAGCAATGGTTCTCACTTGAAAGGAGAGACAAATTCTTTTGAAGGCTTGGCCTTGGGAGAGTGCAAGAAGTGCTTTTGAGTGGCAGTGACCTTGGTCCCTTTGCGCGACAGGGTGACCACTGGATAGCCCATTTGTAATGTCCAGGTGTCCATCATGTCCGCTATGCTCAGATCTGAGGTTGTGTATGCCTGCGGCAAGAAGACAGATGACCCTTGATTCCAAACGTTGCATTGATTAAAAGCAGTCTTAAATCCCTGAGCAGCTTAGGAACAATACAGGTTTTCAAATTTTCTTCATCACGTTGAGTGCATGTACATGAAGGGGGCAATCTACTAAACGGCACACGTAAACTTCATGTGGTGCCTTTTCTTCAGTAGTATATCATAGTAAGGCCTGTATTTAGGGGACCAGTCTAGGGCAGAATGTTTGCAGAATGGAATTTTAGAACGTCCATTTAGGAAGATTCATGCGACAACACTCTAATGCGAGAAACAGATGTACTTTGGCATTTTCCTCAAAGAAATTTTTCTTTAGGGGGGAACGATCTTGTTTGCTTACACCCTAGAGCTATTGAAATGTTAACTACTTGCTGACCTCTGACACGGCATCCCACAAGTCCTTGGTCTTTGCATTGCTAAACTTAAACTTGGTCAGGTAGGACCGAAGCCCTTTCACGAAAACCTGGTCTGGGAGAGAGTCATTCAGCATTCGGATTATGGAAGAGCCCTAGAGTGGAATAAAAAACACCAAGATTATTGCAGCACGATCGTCGTAGCAAAATGAAAAGAAACAAAACAAAAAGTCGCTAAAACACTTCACAATAATATTTATCATTTACAGAACTTATCATTTACATGATTTACATTTTCAAATGCAGTGGTTTACTATGTGCTTTATATAGCACATGTACATGGGTAAATTTGGGGTCCAAAAGTGTGACATTTTTGTGTCCCTGTTACATTCTGACCTTTGTTATTTGACACGGAAATATCACCGGAATTGATTTCAAACTATTAACTATTTGTTTGGCAGGTAACTTGCATTAATTCATCACTCTTGGAAATTAGAAAATGTGTTCTGAACTTACAAAATTATATGTCAGATGTGACAGGGACACGAAAAAAAATGGACCCTGAATTTCTGGAATTACCCACATACAGATCCTATCCACAGTCACTGGAAGTCTCTCTGTTGTGCCTGGGGCTAAGAACTTTGCCTATTGTTCCGTGGCTCGATGGATTGCATTATACTTGCACAATGTTTAAACTCCAATTCAAAGCTAGTCAATGCAGAAAGCTTCAAAAGGATTTGCATACCGAACTGAGCATCGTAGCAAATGAAAACATTTGAGACACTCGTACCCGTTCTATGTCACCTTGATTGCGACAGGGAAACAGGAAACGGATGCTAATTGCTATTTGGCATTATTACCTGGAAATAACAAAACCGTACTTCGAAGATACTATTTCCATGCTTCCTGTACGCTCAACTCATCTATTTTGGAATGCCCTTGGCAAAGTTCTCACAACTGCTACCGTGAAAACAATTCCCAATTCTGATCCCAAAAAAGGAACACCTTTTGGTTAATATTCGCCAAAATAAAAATCTGTCTTGAGTTGCCTTCCTGTTTTTCTCGTCTGCTAGTTTTTGCCTAATGAAAACTGGGCAAGGCTGGAACACAGCGTCAGACTCCATAGGCTAACGATGCACTTGAAACACCCCACACAGGGAGCAAATGAACCGATGCACGTCAAAACACAAAATTGATGCTTCAAACACATACCGCACACAGCAGGGCTCTTACCTTGTCGTAAGAGATGCTGTCAAAGATTGCATTGATCTCGCTGGGATCGCCAACGGGCACGGAGATTGGGTGGGAGTTGCCCTGACTGTCGGCCTCCAATGCAGCCTGGACTGTCAGCACTGTAAACTGATCCATCTGGGCAGAGAATTTAAATAGACCCGACGTAAACCTCTGGCTACGCTACTATGGCACCTGTCCATGGGACAGTGTCAACTCTAGTGCTACAATTGGGCTGGCTCCACTCCAACACGGAGATGCCAATGTGTGCCTTAGGTTGGCACAACTCATACTCCCAAACTAGTTTTTATTTGTGTTTCTGGATGGTTTATGGATGAAACGCCACATTGGCATATTTTGAATGAAGTCGGTTGGGTGTGAGCTGTAAAAGCCTGGAGTAGGTTGAGACATGTTCTGTAGAAATTTCCTGACTAACTGCCGCCAAAGTAGGGGCATAACAGCTGCAAGAGTCTGTTCCAATATCTTTTATTCAACAAGGATTTATTTTGCTGTAAATATATCTTCAAGATGACTAACCGCTAATGAAACCTCTAAAACCTCTAATACTGAAGTAGATCAAAACTAATTTCATTTAATGGGGCCAGATAACAAGTCACAAAGTTCAGTTTGGCACGTGCAACTGTGTTCTGCTTAGAGCCCAATCCTTTCCTTAAATAATTCCATTCACATTTCACAATAATATCCAATGCAGTCTTGCTTCCCTTAACCCTAACCCCCAAGGCTCTTGCACTAGGAAGCATACTGAACCTCACAAAATCCAACAGGTTCATGTACTTGTCTATGTACTTGTACATGCAGGTTACTGCACCAAACCTGATAAACTCCAACAGAATGAGCCCGTTGGAGTTTGAGTGATATGGTATGGGTGGGTCTATGCAGTATAGGATGACTTGCATTGAACAGTACCAAACCTGACAAAATCAAGCATAGTCCAACAATAGGTACAGCAAGTCAGACACTGCACACAATGACTCCTGTGTGTCCCAACTCACACAGAATCCAACACCATCTCCCTGGGCCTTTCATCCCAAGTCTCACAAAATTCAACAGCAGGTTCCTACGGTACGGTACCAAACCTGCCAAAACCTGCCAAAACCTGCTGTTGGAGTATGGCAGGTTTTGGGCAGTTAGGGTTAATCCACAGAACTGTGTAGCTCAGACGTTAATATATTACATTGTTGATACAATGATGATTTTTAATGCAGGGACACATTATGTTCAAGCTCAGAATATTCCATTGTTCGCTCCCTGGGGTGTGAATGAAATCACGTTGCTGGTTCCCACCATCCTTTCGTACATGCCATGACAGATCACACTTGGGACTGCATTGGAGACGGTTGGTACTCACCATGTGCCAGTCTGGTTGGTAGTGGTTTGTCCCGATGTACTGGACGTATGTTGCAAAGCCTTCGTTTAACCACAGGTCATTCCACCATTCCATGGTCACTAGGTTACCAAACCACTGCAGCAAGAGAAACCTCCATTGATTTTTGTGTAATAATTATGCCATCACAGTTAAATGTTTTCGGCAGAGAAGCCGTGGATGGAAAACCACGCAATAAAGAGGGAGAAACTATTGAAATTGAATACCCCTTGTGGATGGTATTATTTTGGCTGAAAAACAAGATTTTTGAAAGCACCAAGATAATAGATATATTACCCAACTTCTAAAATCAAGCCAAAGGGCGCAAGTACTGAGTTGTTTGAACCGTATTTGTGCATTTCTCACAATACACTTCGTCCTTCTGCATGACTGTGAGGCAGGGCAGTAGACCGTGCTTTGCATGTACAAAACAAGGTCTACCTCCATGCTACGAACTTGCAAGACAAGTCCATCCCTGCCACAGTGACACAGTGAGCCCCAAATGACTTCATCCGTGGAGAAATCCAACATGAAATGTTCTCGCTCCCACCTGATGCGCCAGCTCGTGGGTCACCGTCTCCACGATCCACTGCTTCCTACTAGAGGACGTGACGCCTTCTTGGTAGAGGATTGAGGACTCCCGATAGGTGATCAAGCCCCAATTCTCCATGGCACCAGCCGAGAAATCCGGAATGGCAATCATGTCTACAACCCAAGTACGCAAGGGTGAGACCAGAGGGTAAGGTAAAAGTGGGCTTCAGGGCCGCGGAGGAAGAAAGAGACGAGATTTGCAGGAACTTTGGTTATATCAGTGCCTGAACAGATGGGGTCAAGACACTGATGAATTTCCCGCCAATTTGGAATCATTCAAATCAGACATTTTCTTAACACTGGATTTACAAAAGATGTGAAAAAATTTGAAGAAAAATTGTCAGACATCTATGCAAAATCATCCTACTGGATCAAACTGATTATTAACATTTAGAGGGATGGTTTTGGATCTCGTGATGTTATGACAGTAAGGTGCAATATTGAATTTGCTGATCACTGTTAATAAACCCCCTTAAGTCCTGTCTCCAGGACATCCTAGGTTGTGGTCAACCGCCTGAAGATCCTAGATACAGGATATCCAAGGTTATCAGGCTATCCGCTGCGATCATCAAACCCAATATCTTAAGGTCAGCTAAGCATTTATTAAATCTCTGATGAGGGTAAACCTTGTTTGGACAGAGGGTATGCGATGTCAAAGAAAGTCTCGTAGAAGGGAATTGTCTTCTGCAAAACATCCAGTGCCAGATGGGCTTGGTCAATCTTGCCTCTAGACGTGTAGACAGCGATCTACACAGAAGGAAGATAAACACAAGATTAAAAAGGTCAGTTCAGTTCTCCTGAAACAAATTTTAATTGGACAAATTGTGAACCAACAAAGTAAACAATATCCAAGGCAATCAAATCTGCATGCAAGTACATGGAGTGTTGTATTTGAGTTCATCACAAGTCCTTCCACACAAGTCCCTTCACAAATCCAGTCACAAGTCCCTTCATACGACTGGTCATAAGGAACAGGGTGAACAATGACAAAAGAATGCTTTCGTCACAGCTCATTTGAATAGCTTGTCAATGTGCTTAAAACTCAAAGACTTGTGATGGACTTACAGGGACTTGTGATGGGCTCAAGTACAACCCTGTGTTACATGTAACAGGTTACTGCTAAAGTTGATTCTTTGAATTCAGTGACCATAACTGGCACATGCTCATATCAACTCTGTTTACCCATTCGTTTTTGTCACGTGGGTGATTTCTAACAGATGTTTTAACCACTTTCCCCGGATTCATATGATATTTTCAGTCCAATATTACAGGCTCCAAAACTCCTACGTGACAATCATCATTGTCACCTGGCGTTAGCTGTTCAACCAATGAGCCAACAGTTGAAATTTCACTCACACCAGCTCACATGTGTAGCTGTGAAAGTAGAGCTTTAAAGGCAAAATGTTTTAATTAATTAAAGGTTCAAATTTCCACATTGGGGCTCTTTTAATCTTTTGGAAGAAGTTCTGAATGCACTTGGAAACGGCCAGTTTTTACAAGTACATGTGACAGCCGAGGAGCATTTTCTTTCATTCATTTATTCTAAAAATGATTTCCTATTTGGCATTTTCCGATCTGAACTGGCAGTGTCCCTATGGTCTTCCAGCGAGCTCCCGGCTACCAGTGCTATATCAAGTCCTTTCACAAGTTCCTTCATAAGTCCAGTCACAAGTCCCTTCACGAGGCCAGTCATGACTACCTGGGTGGACAATGACTGTGTTTTGGCTAGAGACTAAATGACTTGTGACGGACACGAATACAACACTGCCAGCTACTCACGTCTGTGCCTGTAGTAGTGGTGTTGGAGATCTTCACATAGTCACACACGACAAATGCCACGAGGTACGTGCTCATGGGCACTGTCGTGTTGAACTCATCCTTTTCCATGCCGTTGCTGAGCGATGTGGTCCGGACGAGGGCCGTGTTGAATAACGATATCAGCCGCTCGGCTCGGAGCATTTTCATGGAGAACGTAGCTTTGAGGGCAGGCTCGTCAAAGCAGGGGAAGGCTCGGCGGGCAGCTGTCGGCTCGAATTGAGTTGATGCTATGTATCTTAATAAAAAAAAAACAAAATAAAGGCATTTACAATTAAATTTGTAATAATCACAGCACAAGCTGGGGCTCTTTGAGTGACTGTCAATTTTTTGAGACATGCATTTGGATAGTTTGGGTTAAGGGGAAATAAAGACATTTTGAAAATGTATGAAATGTATATTTCTACTTAGCCACTCCCTTCTGCACCTTAAGATGATGGTCTGTGATTTTCAAGATCTGTCAGTGACTGCCAATTTTTTTGTTGCCAGTACAGCAGTTTCTGACAATTCTCCACTGGACACCACTGATTTCTTTCTTATCAAGAAATGTGAAGACACAACGCTCAACATGGTGGGATTCACACAGAGAAAATCCTTGGAAAGCTAACAGCATTTCGTGGTTTTGTTTGGTTCTAAAGATCCTGTAGTCTAAAACAAAAGAGAACTCTGCATAACGAAAGGCCAAAGATCAATGCTTAAAACGTTGAATACAGTCAGCCTTTGGACGATTCAAACTCTAACCTCTCCACATTGTTCTCCTTGTATGAGCTCAGGTAGTAGCCGTCCAGTGTGTCGGACAGTTCGTAAGAAAACTGGAGAGTGACGGTGTAGTTACTGCCACTGGTCAGTTCCTTGTCCAGGCCTAAGTACAGCTGCTCGTTCGTCTCGTAAAAGAGCATTTTGGTGACGCCGCAGGCTTTTCCATCCCCGATGGACGTCACCTGTGTAGGTTTGGTCACCGTCATGTTCTTGCAATGCATGATTATTTGGTCAGTTGCCGCGATAGCTTGGAAGTCAATTCTAACTTTTCCTGCAGCCTGGAGAGATTAAAAAATATCCATGTAACACACAAGAAAAGATAGTGTGAAGTCGAGGGATCAACACAAAAACATAAAGCCGAAATTTTAAAGACGAGAGCTCAGTTTAGAGGTCACACAGGTCAAATGAGGTCAAAATGGGCACAATACTCGTTCATCAATTTTTGTCTAAATGGTCCGCGTAACTGCATCATCTAACCCCACCAGTCCTTACTCCTCCAACAGGATTGAAGACTGGCGGGGTTTACATAATAGGCAGATAAGAGCTGACTTGATCAATTTTTGGCACTGCGACCTTCGTCCTCTTTCTTGTTGCAATATCTGCCATTAGAAATTTGGGCATGTACTTTTCCAACAAGCAATGGTTCCAAAGGGGTGAGGTCATGCTAATCTCAATATGAAATATCCCATCCCAGGGGAAGTTGGTTAAGTATTTATTGCAGGAGTGCAACGACTGTATCTCATCAAGACAGTTCTCAACTCGATTTTTTTTCTGAGTTGGAAGTGTCCCAAATATCACGCTTCAGCTGGGCCAGCCTGATGACAGTTGGTAAATTTCGATATCAAAATTTCTCAACCTTCTCTATTTTTTGGCCAACTACTCATCAACAAAACTAAAAAAAAATGCGCCAGTTTACCACGTTATCTATGACACAGAAACAAGGTTCTGCCAACACATGTTGCTGATATGTACATGAAGGATGTTACAAACTACAACACACATGCTATGACATAGTGGGGCTGGCCCAATGCCGCATTATTATAGTTTATGTCGTCCCAAGAACAGTTGAGGCTGTCCCAACTACATGCATTTGGAACAATTTTATCTAACAACACCACTGGATTCCTTCTGGCAAAATTTTGAAGTTGTTACTCTCGCTAAAACTAAGTTATTTGTATCCACACAACCATTTCTATTTCCGAGAAAGCAGTAGCTATGTTGGTCCAATCTGTGTATCTGAATGGTCCATTAACTGCTGCATTGTGGGTAAAATCAAGCTGCCCTGTCAGCTGCAGTGCCATTAGTCGGCTGAATTTCTAATTCAAACCTCTGGACGATAGCTTTGAAAAGGGGAAATAAACTGCAGTTGGGAATTTCCAGCAGGATTCCTGACGTTATCGACAGCACAGTGCAATTACGAAGGATGGAACCTTTCCTCCATGGCGCAAATAAACCAATCTGACAGATACACATGTACAATACAGCTGTTGCACAATAGTGCGGCACCAAGAATTTGAAACATGTTGGGCAATCACAATGTGCGAAATCTGTCGACCAAATGCACCTTTGAAATGGATCGACAGATTTTGCGTGTTGTCATTTTTGTTCTTGGTGGCGCATTATTGTGACTTACCTGTATTAGTCTGGGTAAGTACTAACTTGTAGTCTAAATCAACTTAAACATTTGGTCAAGCATTGCTCGGCCATGTCCAAATGTAATCAACAGGCCATGTAGTGTCCTAGTTAGTCGGACTGGATCTACCATTTTCATGCTTAAAACTAAGAAAAGGGAAAGAGTTGACAACCTGTGCTTAAAGCTACCCATGAAACTGGTCTGAAAATTTCTGTTTTTCTCAACAAATACTTTAATATGTTCCCAGCTAAATTTGTCTTTTAAGGACATGTTAGCACTTTCTGATGGCTGATAAACCACTGCAGGGGCAAATTAGTCATGTCCATGTTTGGTACCCCCAGAACTGTGGGGTCTGACGCCCACCCCATAGGAGCGGAGTGGACATCGGACCCCACAGTTCTGGGGGTACGTGTTTGACACTCCCCCCCCACTTGGGTAACTCATGCCACCCCTTATGCTCATGCATAACCCAGAGAGTTTTAATTCTAGCAATTCTTGACGAACCATGGAGGAATTCCTTCCTCAATTAATCCAGCTAGGCCCCTAGTCATTATCTAAATGTTGACTAAATATGCCACTAAATGTTGACTAAATATGCCAAAGCTCACTTTAAAACCGGTCTGGTTGTTTAGGTGGGTGGTTAAAGTGAGATCGTAGTGGATTGGTTTCACTGATTTGGGCAGCCTGATATCATTCCACGGAAACGGTTCTCCATTGGTGGCAGTCGGCGCAGCCACTGGTGGTGACGAGGTGGTGACGGCATTGGGCGAGGTGGTGACGGCAGCGGGCGATGAGGCGGCGGTGGGCGGGCTCGTCGGCTCGGTCGGCGGCGGCACACACCGGGGACGAGCCAAGCTCGCGATCACGGCGATCAACAATATGGCGACAATAACCATGCCCACAAGCACGACCGCTGACACCTTACTGCAGCCTCTGCCTCCCCTGAAGCCTCGCCAGCCAACAGCCTGAATCCTGGGGTTTCCAGTGTCTGGGTTGGGCTCATCATCTTGGTTAAGAGGGGCGAAATCAAGCCGGTCCACTGAGTCTTCATACGGCTCCTCACGGAGCGGGCTGTAGTTGGCACCAGACGCCATTTCTACTTTTATTCATGATGCGTGCATGACAGGCGAGTCATACTGCGCGTGCACCCGGTACCCGGCCCCATACATGACACAAGCACTTTCACTACAATAGACTTGTAACAGTCGCTTTGTGAGACGTACATGTACTTGAAAGACTATGAGGCTTGACGCTGCTGGCTATTTTTTCGATAAGATTGACCGGCGTTGGTTTCAACAACGTCAGATGGCAAAATCTCCCTCTTGCCTGTTGACATCTTTGGTATGTACCTCCAGAACTGTGGGGTTCTTGGTACATATAAACGTATCGCAGCGGACAACGAATCCCACAATTTTGGGGGTACCAGTGTGGGTGAATCCAATCAAATTACGTATTTTGAAAACTACACTCTAATCTCGTTAATAAGAGCACTTTTAATACAACATTTTATAATGAAAGGAAAGAAAGAACTTTTCAAGTCCAACTCCTTTATTCCTCATGTTTCATTCCTGTTATTGAGAAACATAAAAGATGCTAATCACCATGGTTATTTATGGTATATGCGATACGTACAATGAAGGCAAGAGGACACTTGCATGAGAAATGAAGAGAGCATCAGCATTCGTCATGTTTTAAAGAGGCTCCACCTCGATATCAGGTGAATCTTTACAATCTCATACTTCAGACTTTTTCCCGAAATAGGTACGCTAATCATGGAAAAAAAGAGAGATTCTCTTATTTTCAATTTTACTTCTACGTGTATTTATTCCAAATTCAGTTGTTATCAAAACTTTTGCACACAAACCACAGAGAAAACACAAAATGCATTTAATATTTTTCAATAAATTTATCAAACCTAAGACAAGTTTAGGTTTGACAGATTTTAAAAAATATTACCAGTCTGAGAGTAAAGTACAAATTGATAAAAAAACAACAGAAAAAAATACTTCCTTTTTTATTATACCGCCTGATAGTGATGATCAAACTTCTCCTGTAACAACGTTGCTGCCAGAGATATTACTGCTGGATGACTTACACACTCTGCCACCATCTGCCTTATCTCTTCGTCACGTAGTTCAAGTTTGACCTCTGACCCAATCTGCTTAATATTCAAAACCTCCTGGTCGCTGTGAACTGAGTGGGCATGCTGGCTTTCTTTATATATCTGGCCTCGGCATTTTACAGGGACAACAAAAGCAGGCAGCAGCTCATTCAATTGTTTTGGGATTGGTTCGTCTGAATCGGCTCTTGGCAATTTTGGCCGAGTTTCAGATCCTGTTGTCTCGCAATGGGGTCTTTTCCGTTCCCCTCCTTCGTTTGGATTGGCCACCATCTTGTCCCTACTGCAAGGACCCTTCTCTTCCACCTTGAGCCTATGACCTGTGCCTGCGTTGGAGCTATGTGAAGGCTCGGCGGAGTCAATACGGCCAAATCTGCAGCTGAATGGGCTGTTCAGTTTCAACGCCTCATCAACCTCAGTCGGTGGTTTTCCATCTTCACTTGTCTTCGGAGGGATCTTTGCACCTTTCATTCCCTCATTCTGTGCAGTCAGGGCGCTGTCTAAGTCTGGTTTGTGAGGCCGAATATTACGGGTACTGTTTGCTGCATGCTCTACTGAGTCTCTGGCCTCTTCAGTAGTGCACGCCTGTTCTGATCTGCATGAACTTTCTTGGAGCGCTGCCCTGACATAACTGTAATTCACCTCTTCAGAGCAAATGGCCTGTGAAAAGTATAAAGAGGAATAACACTGAATTATGAATAGTGTATTGAAAATCCTGATCAACAAGAGGGATATGCCAATTTTTTTTAAATTTGAACATGATTGTGATCACATTTATCTATAATCATACACTGCATTTTCTTTTTGTTATTTTTTAGCTTCCTCTGTCTTTGATGGGAAAAAAATTTGTAACGACTTATCATTTCCTGTAAAATAGACGGCTAATTTCAGAGAATAGGGTCCAAAAGAGAGACATGGTTGTGTCCTTGTTACATCTGACCTTTGGTGTTTGGCACGGAAATATCATCAGAATTGATTTCAAACTATTACTATTTGTTTGGCAGGTAATTTGCATTAATTCATCACTCTTGGAAATTAGAAAAAGTGGTCTGAACTTACATCATATGTCAGATGTGGCAGGGACACGAAAAAAATGGACCCTTATAAATTTCTGGAATTACCCATTTCATTTGAATTCATGTACACAGCTGTCAGTGCTTTCTAGTACCCTCAAAATATTCTCATGGGTGCTTTTTGGCAAGCGAATGTACATGTACGCATTTAACTTTTCACAGCATCATGTCCCTCCTGAGTTTTTGTTTACCTCTGTTGGACAGACCCATTTCCTGGGACCACATGAGTTGGACATGAGAATGGAAACGAGTAGTCTGGTTACGGCCTCCTGCACTCTGCTCTCCCTGTCGCTCTCCTGTTGAGGGAAAGAATGCAAATGAAACTCGCTACATAATTCACTCGGCAATAATTCGGCACTTGATAATTTTGGAATAGGAAACCTGTGATTATAATATTTGTCACATGGTCATACTTCAGAATTTAAAACCAGTGGCCAATTTCAAGAAGCTGCTATAGCACAAAATTTGCTTAAGCGCGAGAAAAGCTTTCTTGATAAATCAGGTAACCAGCCAAAATCTCCATGTGATATATATTGTTTTGGGATGGTTTTTAGCTGTCTTTTGGTTATCTTGACAATTGGATAGACTTTGAACTGGTAACCTTTGTTTTTTTAGCAAGGTTTTTTCATGCTTAAGCAGATTTTGTGCTTAAGCAGGTCTACGAAATTGGCCCCTGGAATTAGACATCTCTTTTTGTGCGTACTGCAACTCACCACGTCCACCCACGAATTGATGCTGATTGACACTTCCAGGGACTCCACGAAATGCCACCAATGCTTGGGAACAAACAACACCTCTCCTGGTTCCAGGGTCAATACGTACGGCGTGGATTCCACAAATTTGGGGTAGCGGTCAACGGCTGGGTTGGCGATGTTGATGGGGCTGAAGATGCTGGATTCCTCATAGGGGATCCTTGTTGGGTAGAGGAGGCTGGTCTGACTTGGAGGAAACAGGTGCCATCGCTTTCTGGGGAGAGAGGCGGGGGATTCATGAGCAATAGACTATTTGGGCAGATAGAGTGAGGGCTTTGACTCAACTGAAAAGTGCCGAGACACCCTTATGGATTTTTTTGCTGAGGAGCGCTTGGGAAATCTTGCATTGGGAGGGGAGGGGTAATACTACATATATGTTGTTGCTGCCATTGGTGATTCCATTTAATCTCTTTGTTTTGTCCTTAACCGTACATGCAACATGGCCTATGCTTTTTTCATGGGGTCTTCCAAAAATGCCAATGAGGATCCATGCCTGACCGTACGGTTACCCTGCCTAAGTGTAGGTGTCAAGGTTTCATGGCGATCATAATTGACATCCTAGAGGCAAAAGTGGTGGTGCTCTTACTGAGTCATGTCACTATCATCCCACGCTCTTCAAGGCCCTCTTAATTTGCCATCAACATTTTTTAAGCTAACCGACAATACCTATAATCCAACAACAAAGCTTTAAGGGTTGGTTTTCATCATTGGCTGTTGAATGTAGCATCAGTCAAACATTTCTGTGACAAAATTTAACCTACAAACAAGTTTTATGCAGTTGGGTATACCCCAAACCTTACAGACAACCTACCTGCCATATATCTGAGCCACCAGGTTGAAACCATAGGTGTCATAATGCCCCGGGGTGAAGGCCCCTTCACTGCCAATCCATATGGTGCTTTGCCGGCCGTCACGGTGCTCAAATCCCAGGTCTGACCAGCGCACAGCCTGGAACCAAAACTTTGCAAAGTTCATGTCTTTCCAGATCCTTTAACATCAACAGCTGCCTGGAAGCTGGGGAATGGTGCAAGACTAGGAAGTAAAAAGACTGGTTACCAGATACCCTGCCCCCGACAAGTTAAAGTGGACTGACGATACACTGGTTTTCTGCTTGGTATAGGGTTTCTGTGGGGGGGGGGATTTTGGGCCTGGATGTTCCAAGCAGAAATGTCAAGGTTTGTGACAAAATTTAACATCAAAATAAATGGAGAGGCCAAGGCATACATGAATATCTAAAGCCTAGCTAGAGTGTCAGTCACACAGGTAAAGGCTGCATTTATGCCACTTCCAAGAGAATCAAGTTTTTGCTGATGAGAACTTTTCCATGGGGCACCGTGGCTAAGACGAGGCCAACGGGAGACAAAGTGTCTTAAATCAAAATGATCCAGTCAGTAAATTAAACTTTCATAATGACCCGCCCTTTTTCATTTTAAGATTGAAGACTGTGCTCTTTCAGGGAAAGAAAGTATCATGCTACCCTCTGACCCTTCCCATCCCATTGTTGACCGAAAACCATGCACAAGTTCTACAATTTATCCGTCTAAATGTAAGCACACCTCAAGAATCTCTGGGTGATCCTCAAAGAGAAAAGCCATCTGTTTGTAATCCACATAACACCAGTGCTCTCCTCTGCTGTATTTCAGTAATGGATTCGGGGAAGTCCCTGACCAGGCTGAGGTAGCATCACTCCTCAGCCACTCACAAAACTGATGCAGCGTTGCCTCTTCATGGACACAATCTACCTCCCACAGCACTGACTCTGGCATGAATAGATAGTGGGCAACTCTTTATGAGTAAGTACGTAACACCAGGAAAAAGGCCTAGTACATAAGAAAGAGCAACTTTTAAAAATCACCTTTTGGTGGTTTTAAATTTGTGTTTACATTCAATGGTTAAGTTTGTCTACCTTTTGTTATTTTAATAATCACTAGGGTGTTGCAATCTACATGTATTTTACATGTACATGTAGGTTTCTATCTGTGTACCTGAAATGGAAGCAAATACCAAAGCAAATGATTGTATAATATGGAAGGGCTGCGTAGCATCGTGATCAGAATAATGACAAGAATATAATATCAAATCACTGCTCTGAAATATGTGATTGCTATTCAAAAAGTAAGTTAGTCCAAATGACCAGGATGACTGTGTTTGATACTGTGCTAGGAAATATAAGCCTTTTTGTAATCTCATGTGCGCATGCGCGAACTTCAACCTAGCAATGGAAAGAGAAGATAAACAAAACCATCACGCTCTGTGTCAACGTGTCATTTGTACGTGCCATTGAGGGGGTGCATTCCACCAAATCATTGGATTTCTGTGCATGAGCTCGTGAATATTTTGTGATCGAACAGGGTTTTTACAATCAGACATGTATGCCATAACCAGGAGGGATCACAGAAATATTTCTGTAAATCCTGAATTTGGGACTGGTGGTTTCCTGTTCAGGGTATTTCTTGCACAAAAAGCCCCAGCCTGCAGGTTAGAGGTGGGCTACATTCAGAGCTGAGTACATAGTTTTACAACTATTTTGGGAGTATCTTCGGGGAATGGCGAATAAATAAAAATCGCATGGCTAAACCCTGTAAAATTGAAACAAAAAGTGGACTTCTGGTCATATTCTTGAATTTCCAATGAAAAAACAGGCGGTGCTATTTCGGTCTGATTTTGTACTGTTTTCTATGGACGCATATGTAGTGCAACCTTGAGGGAAAACTTCCCATATAATTGTGAGTCTTTCAGTGCTGGCACTTTCTAATATTGAATCTCCTCTCAACTTGGGCTAGCTGTTTCTGAATTCATGACAAACCGAATTTCACGAATTATCTCATCAATGACACAGATTAATTAACCACTTTGCTGTAATCAAAAGGCATGCGCGACCATGTTGTTGCCAGTGGCAACATGTTGTTTATCTTCCAAAATGGCACCATATTACCCAGCTCCACTAGTGTGGCACGGACCCTCGCTACCGCTCCATCGTTAGCCACACATCCGTACATGCATGTATGCAATTTTCTGTCGGCGTGGTCAGGTGGTGAAATCTTTGGCACACCCTCTTAATCGTAGGCACAATTTTTTTGCATACACAAATGTTTCATTAGTCTCTCGGAGAGACTCTCTCCGCTTTCGGATGACCATTATTTGAATGATGTCTCTCACGTTGTTTTGGTAATTGTCCGTTACTCCCAATCCCAGAACTGTGCAGCACTATACTCCGCGTGCCTCACGGTCGACAGTTCCCTAATGTCACTGTCACTGTGTCAGTCAGGTGCACGAAACAAAAACTCACCAAGTGATTTAGCAGAATGCGGGCCAGTGCGGATCGTTACTTTCTTCTCCTGTAAAACTGATGCTAAATAATTTGGAGACCACTGTCGTGAGGGCCAGCATTCAAGCAAACCTTTTAGCACTACTGGTTCTGTAAAAGTCTCGTTCAAGCGTTTGTAAATATCCCTTGAACTTTCCATTGTCATCTTTTTCTATTCGTGGGAGCAGCCATATCAAAAGTCGCCCTCTATTGACGTTATCAACAACATGAAGAGCGCCACCGGGCAGTGTTATCAAGCGAAAATTGAGCTTCGTTTTTATAGCCAGAGGTCGAGTTCGGGCGGCCTGTTCTTGTCACGGGTTTCTTGTTCTCGCGCTCGAACGGCGGGAACACGACTCAAGAACACTGTTCTCGGAATCGGATCACACACCACCTCCTCGTCAGGGTTTTACAGGAACACACGGAAAAACTCGTGAGATTTTGATATTTGAACAGCTGCAAAAAGTAGAGAGATAGCTTCCAAAGCCATAGACAATGGGAAGTTTTGCAAAATTAACATTAATTATTTTCCGTAACACAGAAATGAATGTTCCTGTTTATATAGAAAAGAATTCAGTCCATCCAAACATTAACTCTCGAATAACGTAGCCGACAGGGACGCCTCCATGTTGCATGTTGCTTGTCACTAACTACCATCGGTAACCGGTTGTTTGTTCCCCGTTCGAGCGGCCGACCCACGAACAACAAATCGAGCTGTTCGTGAACATACGGGAACAAGCCGCTCGAACTCGGCCAGAGGTACTGCAAATGCGTTATTATATTAATTTTGCTGAACTAGCCTACTGTTTCAAGTTCACTGAATGAACTTGAAGCCTGTCGTCACATATGATGTTATTCGATTAAAAAATGACAGTTTTACAACTTAACTTAACATTTAAATAAATTTCTGCCTATTTCTTGTATCAGCACCGGAAACTGAGAAGTATGTAGGTTTCGGATACCTTGACCCGTGACCTTGTCATTATAGTACCGACATTTTTTGGGACGCCGAAAGAACTTGCATATTTTCATTGAATTTCCCGGCCAAATGAAAGATTCGGAGGTCATGATGGTTATGAGTCTTCCCTGTTTTTACACGGAGCAACATTCGGGCAAACATTCAAGCCGTAAGCAAAATGGATCATCCAATTTAATGAGTTTGAAATGTAAAAACAAGCACTTTCACAAAACAGTCAATTGGTAACCAAATTCCATTCGAAGCAGCTCAAGCTACGTTAAAATCCGGCCATCCGGAGAGTCTCTTGCCAGTAGCTAATCCAGCATTTGTGAGATGCCACCAAATGAATTCAAAACGGCATTAGGTTATTCATGTGGAATTCACTTGCACGTTCTGTGCATTGGTGCAGCGCTGGTTTGTCAACGCTCGGATTACCGATTTACTGTGAAAGGCGTCAAACTCCAGTACACATAGGGAGATAATCACAAGGCAGCTCGAGGGGATAATGAACATGCATGGGAATTTCAACTGTGGATAGTGAACGCTTGATGGGGTGTGGGACACTCATGACTACAATTATTTTAACTGACGACAAAGCATGCATCAACTACACCGAAAAGTGTCTCAGGTCTGCTGCAGTCAACCTTATGCATGTCATTTGCACAGACTTTCATAACTGTGTTTAATCCTTTTGTATCTCCGTATTTTCTTTCTTTGAATAAAAGAAAAATGAGATGCTTAAAAAACAGGACTTCAGTAACCTTGAAATGGAAATAAAAAGGGAAGTAAGACAAAGGATATACATTTTACATAATGATGAAGAGTCCGCATTATGTTTTCGCTGAGTTCCCCTTTTCTTTGATGCAAAAGTATAAAACTGAATGGGCCAAAGTGCAAAAAAAAAAAAAAAAAATCAGTCGTATGCAAAAACACTATGACCACGCTTTAAACGCCTGGGCGAAAAATGTTTTCATGTTCTGCAGCATATCGCGCTTGCCGCCAGGGAGACGTCATAATGACGCTCAAGACATTCCATAGATCGTTCTGGTGCAGCTCTAATGAATTCACATTCACAGTCAATATCCATTGATCTTGATCCTTTGATCCATCTGTGTTTCTACCTGGTCCCTCTATTCTCCACGTGCCATCAGATATCTTAATGCTGCATGAACATGGCATACCTTTTCGTCTCACCGCACGCCAACCTTTTTTTCCAAGCTTCTTCCGTTCGTGATGGTTAGCAGGTGTTCTTTCCCCTCCGGTTCTCTAACTGATTTTTATCAATGTGAAGTGTAAGCAGGGTAATGATACTAAATGTTGCAAAGATGAGGTCACTCTGTCAGGATTTTTGTTTGCCATCAGTCCTACTAATCTGATTCCGGCGATATAGACGTGCCCTAGCTGGGCTATAGGATCAGGTAACAACTCCCAGGGAATCACGTTTGGGAGTAATTGTTATTTAATTATCGATTTCTGTTTAATAATTCACTCGTGTCCTGTCTGATCAAGACTATAGATTGCAAAAGAAACGAGCGTCTCACTGGATGATCACATTTCCCCGGACAGGTTTTTAGGATGCCGTGCCTGTGGCGCGCGGAACGTGCGTCAACTCACAATGCGTTGTCGCACGCCCGCACTCGCTATCTCGAAAGGTAAAGGTATCCATCGTGGGTTGTTTTCTTACCACTTGGCTGGCCACAGGGACATGCATCCTCGGAATTACTGATCACACATTTTGGCTCCTCAACCTCATGTCTGATTCCAGTGAACTTTGTCCAGTCCTGCACCAGGTGAGCATTGACGGCATTGAGAATTGCTCTGGCCAATATGCTACACGTGTGGACAAAATCGTTTAATTGCTGTCGTTGAAGGTATTATGAACAAAATGACAACAGTTTAATCATCACGTGTGCTGGATCAATTCACGACTGCGTGTTCATTTTCTGAACGCGCCTTCGATGCCACGCCCATAATGCCGTGCCAACTGCAGTTTCTCATTTATATGTTGAAAGTACTCGCTGCATACAAGAAATGTGCCCGTTAGGTCACAGTGCCCATGGGGTTTACATAAGGTGTACGCATTTGACGAAAACGGAAGGCATGATCGACACTCGTGGAGCAGGGATGGATCTTCCCTGCTCGGCTAGTCATAGCGGATTGTGGTGTTCGGAAATGGGTTGAAGAAACCTGACTCAGAGATACCTTCTGCCTTCTGCATGACAAAATACTTGTGAGTGCTAAGAATTACACCACGATGTTGACACTGGGAGTTCGAGTTTAATCTGATAATCTGAGAGACATGCATTGGGGTGGGCACTCCACAGGACGGACAAAATACGAGGGGCAGTGGAACGGCTATGAAGAGATCGAAATATAGACCAAAATACACTTATTTTATAATCAGTGCTCTGAATTATGTAATTGCCGAGCTTTCGGTTACTGGGTACCTTCATCAGGGCAAGCAGATTCAGTTTTTGCCCTATGGAGAGATCGAGGTGGACATTGTAAATCGTCACTCTTTTTGGTCTATAGAGAGGATCTGGATCTCACATCTGCTTCTGATGTGTATTAAGTCATCCTGGGCCCAATTTCACGGCGCAGCTTAGCACGTGACGATTTCACGCTTACAGGGGCTCCGCGTATTTCATGGAGACTGTCAGCAGTGAGTACAGCTAAAGACATGATGCTAACCTTGGAGGAAAGATTTGCTTGAATTAAGTGACGTAATGATAGAAATCTATATTTGCGCACAACCGTTAGCACAACCATAGAGGCCGAGCACTGCCATTAAAGGCCTTGTCCGAAACGGGCTCACAGAGCTACGGCTGGGTCTAATGTCTTGGTGTCTTAACGTATCTCATATGGAGCGAAGTCCTAGACCTAGCTCTTGATATCAGATTTGGACATAGCCAATTTAGCAATTTTTCTACTAAATAAGCACGACTTTTCTGCTAACTATTAAACAGCGACGCGAAATTGGGTCCTGTAAATAAGACAACATAGAAGACTTCAAGAAAAAAAAAGTTGTATAAGGGGTACGATTCTCTGATATGAATTCAGATTGTGAGTGGCCCACAAACGTATATAATGTTATGAGTACAGGAGTGACGTTTTGTAGGATTTTCCACTTTGAGCGCCAGCATCTTGATTTCCAGGTTGATTTCAATCCACTCTCATTGAGCCAACGGCGGAATCCTCAAACCCCCGACGGTTTCTCCGATATCGTTGGAATGCCTTAATTTGCGAACCGTGCTTTCAGGAGTTTTTTCCAGTAATAACGATCATTTCAACACCAATTCTGTGAAAGTCGGGCATACTGTTCTCGTGGAACGCCCATTTTTCTTAGACAGGTTGGCCAAAAATCTTCTTAACGAGTTCAAAGAACGTGTATGTATGATTATCACATGAACTTTAAACGACCGCACACACAAAGCCCATGGGGCTACAAAGATGCACTTATACTGAATGTTTTTACAAGTTTATATGCATGCAAAGATTTTAAAAAAAATCACCAGATCGGGCTATCTGAAAACCTCCAGCTCTTTTAGGGTTGGAGGCCGTTGAGAAGGAAGGTTTTCTTCGAATGGATCATTCCCCTCAGGAAAGAAAAAAAGTGAAATACAGGAAAAAAAATCACAAAACGCAAAAACGGGAATGATCACGAGATTAAACACGGGGACAGATACCAATTAATTCAGAGAATTGTCCAGAAAGTAAACGAGCAAACAAGCTCGATATCAGAGAATAGCCTTGAGACCCGCCTACGACATATTGGCATTCTCCAGCCGCCGCTGCAGTGAGGTATTGTGATTTTAGTTCGACGATCGTGACTGAATTGCAAAGGCCGGTCTCCGTGCTCCGGCGTGCGTCATCTCACAGTCCCAGTTGTGGCTGACGGGCTCTGTATCCATGGTGCATTTATGAAAGGACAGATTCCCGACGATAGCCACTGTATGAGGTTCGGAGGAACGCAAACCATTACCTGCACCCAACAGCAAAGTTTAATCGCTTTAAGCTTCTTGAGTGAGTTCATCAGCACGAGTTTTCAATTAATCAATCAGGATTCATTACACAAGAGGATTTATTGTAAACTCCTCAACTGTCAGTCGTAGTAGTCACTGTCAAGTAGGTGTCACTGTTGGTGAAGCCATTTAACCAACGTTGCTTGGTCCCTAATAGCACACGCAAAATAAGACCCCTACTTGGTTTACGAGTTCAGTGGGCTTCCAATTAACCTTTGGATGTAAGCCCCCCCCAAAAAAACCGGCAGTGAACAGGAATGCATGTGACCCCCAACCGCCAGTCTGGACCCGCGCCTGCTGCACGTTCACTTTTATTTTCGTTACCTTTACCCCGTCTCCCTCTCGACATACACCTCCGTAATTCCCACTTGGGTTTTCGTATCGGAAGATACTGTTGGATTTTAGATGTACGGTCTGACAGGGAAGCTGCAGTGCAATTTTTAAAAATAATGCAAACCTTAACAATGGGCTTTCACATGTCAGCTATAACGTCATGTTCAAGTTGTGTTTTACTGTTTTAAGTGGTATATTGCTGGTTTTTTTTATATTAATGAGTATTTCCATAAACATGAGCAAAACTGTGATGTAATCTCAGGAAGAGGCTCTCAATGTTTCATTGGTTTGTGCCCAAAAAAGGGCCCAAACTGCTGGCCTCAAATTTCCTTTCTTCGGTGATTCATTGTTGTGTTTTCACTGAGTTAATGTTGGGTTCACAGTTTGAACAAACCCCATGCCCTGAAACATGTCTTCACTGGATTACGTTGCAGCAACAGTGCCCTCAGTTGTCCAGGAAAGCATGGACAATTTTTTGTTTTAAAATTGCACTTTTCAATGCATTTAACCGAAAAGAGATGTCAAATAATTTTTATACACTGAAGGGGAGTAAAAAGTGGCATTAAAATGGAGTCTCAAATAACTTCGTTGCCACTACACTTAAACGTCTCCTGATTACTCGCTAACATCGTCGATCTCCAGCATGAGGCCATACATATTGACGATCTCTGGATGGAATGAATCATTGTCACACTCACAACGCCACTTCCCAAATAATTATTCGTAGAATTCCATACTACGCGTTTACCAGTGCTATCAATTTCTCTTAAACTTTCTTTTCAGGGCCCAAGATGCTTGCCATGCCTTGGCTCCAGCAAGCGAGAATGTTGTTTTCGAGCACGTCTTGTCTTGTCCCGAGGGATTGAGAGAGGTTCAATCAGCAAACACCACTTCTGATGATGAGGCAGCTTCGATGTAATCTGTTTTCTGAAAGGAACAGGTCCATTTGGATATGCCTCTGACGCGGCCCGTACCTGCACTGTATATAGCTGGATATCAAAATCATTGCCCAACATCTGAACATAGTTGTTGCAGCATGACCTTGGGTGCAATAGAATTGATACTTTCATATGACTTGTTGCGTGTGACAGACATGAGTGGTACTTACAAAAATATTATGTAGTGTACAGGGTTATTGATTGAAGAAACACGCATGAATGGTACAGTGACGAAAAAGGCCCAGGCCAGTCCATGAAGTCCTTCGCCTTGACGTCACACACATTTTTGACGACGCAAGTTTGGAAGTGAACAGAGTTTTCTAGAATGATAACGTAGTGTGTATACACTTCTTATCCTTGAGTTTACTGTTCATCCAAATCGTATATACCTGCTTCGCTTTTCCAAGCTTATTATTAACAACCCTCGAACAGGTTTATTTTGATTGAACAATCTATTAATTAGAGTGACATTGTCAGCCTAACTTGTTCAAAGCCTGAACAGATTCACTGGCTTTCAACTCGTGGCTCTCATTCTGTATCAATATGCAACCTCAGTGGGATTTTATTGCAGTTGCTGCCCAGGTGTCAACAGTTAGCAGGGCGCATTTTGGAGATGTTGATTTCAACTCGGATCAAATGGAGCGGTGTTCTTCAGTTTCTCAATACATCTGCAGTGACGCATACAGAAAGGGTGAACATAAATTGATGTCTTATTCACACTTTTAGAGGCGAGAGGCGATTTGTGGTAACACTCTCCCCATCCACCCCTTCAGCACCCCCCACGAACACCAGGCTGAGAAATCATGAATCTAGTAGCTATTTGATTTCGACTGAATACTTGTTTTCCCCAACTTAAATAAATAAATCAGCGTACAGGGCCCGAAAACTTTATCACGGTCGCTACATTATTTTCTTTGACATCTCTTGCAAAGTTATCAAAGTCGTTGCAGTACGTCTTGATAATTGTGCCTGACATGTCACGTGCCACAATTCGATCAGTCTGAATCCCCGTCGCCTCTGATCGATCCCGACCCTTAACCCCTTTTACCTTGTCCCCCGGCAACATCAACCTGTACATGTTTGCCTTGTCTCTTCCGTGATCTCAGGCCAGCTTCGAATTTCCTCGGACAAAACAACCTGTGAAAAAAGCTCAGTACGTTTCACTGTTCTGCTGCGGATAAAGTGACACTGTAGTTAAATTTGGACTGCAAGCCATTGACATTGGAAAGCTGGTATTTTTTGTAACCCAATTTTGCGTATCGAATGGACTTCAGTGCAAAGGTTTCGGGGTTACAAATTAGTATTAATGTGTTTTGGGGTGAGCGACACCCTCTCTCTGTGTGTTTTTGAATGACAGAGCTACACTCTTTTAGTTAAACTTGCCTAAGGTACACCGGTACGTTCTTCTTACAACAATTTCATGTGAAATAAATACGCGGCCAACACACCAGAGTTTTAAAAAATAATGTTGCCATTAACGATTCGACACAAGGCAGGAGGCAGATGTTTCCCTTGCCGTAACGACGGTCGTCTAGGTGCTCCGTAGCCATTGGACGTGACTGCGTCGATCCAAATACTGGCGGGAAGGTTCATTCAAACTATAGGGGGAAGGTTCAATCAAATTACGCTGAAAAACATCCAGACAGGCGCTTGTGCCTGACGGAAGAATCACTGCCAAACCTCCGAAGTGAACTGTGTTGCTTCGCAAAACTCGTTCGGAGGTCCTCTTGGGTCACAAGGCTGGAGGAATTAAACAGTGTTATTTTAAAATGACCGTACCTGCTTCATCATGCATCAATGAAGATTTGTCAGATCCTGTAATTCCATACATCACCTTGAACAATGGGAAACACGAATCTTATCTGAGCCCAAGCTGCAGTCAGCAATGATGGATGTCTGCGTTACTGACAGCTATGGGTATTTCTAAAAGTCGGCTTGCGACTCATACATCCTATTTCTAGCTCAAGCTGAGATTTCTCGGACGTAGCCCGTAATTCAGTCGATTGGGTGTCAGTGTACACGAATAGCAAATCTCCACGCGTAACTTTCATTTCGACTCAGTCACGTCTTCAATTACAAATGGTCCTGTTGGACGCGGAGAGCTGGAGCGGATTTAATCAAAACTGTTCGGAACAAATCGCCTAACGGTCTCACAGTAGATTATCGTTGACCCGATTGGCCTCATGTGGCGCTATGCGAAATCAGGCCAACTGTTAATTATTCTGATCAACATTTCGAGAACGAAGAAACCATTTTATACCACTTTTTTTCCTTTCTACATCGATCCACTATATTCACACTGTATTCTCAGTGTGATCCGAGAGATCTGAAAAAAGTCATTCAAAGGATTCAAACCTAAGACTTCTGCTCACTTGTCCTGCTTATTGCATTTTTAAAAATCTTTAACCCATTGATAATCAGTGGGAATTTAGTACACGTAATGGAAAAAAGTGTCTGAACGTGTAATGTTTCATCATCTGCTTTTTCGTGGCTAATTTGAAACGTTTGTCATCCGAATTCATGGATTTGTATATTTGAATTTTGTCCCGTGAAATCGAAATTTGTGCATTTGCAATATTTAGTTTTGTCGTTTTTCACCTGGGTTTCGCTGAATTCACTACCCCACGAGTACGAAGTCATTTGCGTTTGCGAACCACGCTAGACAAAAACAAAGTCATTTTGTGATACCCAATTTCTTTTGAAAGAGTTGGCTCATTTTCCCAAAACTGCAAGGCTACATTCGCAGCAGATGACACTGAAATCACCAAAATGGGTAATTTCCGGTTTTTATCTTTGTCCTTTCCCATTAAAAGATATACTGTAGCTTCTCACAAACAACCTATACCTACTGATATCAATTAAACCCTCTCTTAAATATCCCTTCGAGTATTCCAAACTCAGGCAGACCTACTGGTTACGTTAGTCTTTACGGTTACTTCACAGCAGTTTGGAAATGAACCCGAAACCTTTGATTTTTGAAATGGGTTACAGAATAGTTTCGTGCTTGTGAACCATGCCGCCATGTATGTAAAAAGACGTGAGGTTTCGCTACATGGTCACTTTGTTACAGCCTGCTCTCCATCTGTTTCCATCTATTGAAACTTGATGCGTTCATTTTACCATGGTACCGGTACCGTATCGCTGCTTCAGGGAAATCAGTCTCATTTCAATCAATGTTTGTGTATTATAGTCAGCAGCCACCTGCGGAAACCCCAAGACTATTTGCGTACATCAAGGAGGATCGAGGGAAGGGATATAACACCATGCACCTTTTGGCAAAGGGGGGGGGGATTTTTCATCATTAATAGAATCCTATCTACCCCTCAGGATAAGTTTCTAGCACCGTTTCTGAAGTTTTGGCGCTTCATTTTTTTTTTAAATGGCGACGCGTTCCCAGCAGACAGTGCCCTCCTCCGCTATTATTTTACTGACAGCGTTCGGATAGGCTTTAAAGCAAACGATGTTGAACATCAGCGCGGATGCGGTAACAACAATCCTAGGAATGCAAAACTAACCACCATGAACCGCAAGAAAGTCGTTACGTCATAATGCCCATTATTCAGGTAAACGTGTATTGTTTCTGGCAGCAATTCTTTATCGGCTCCTGTCAATATCTTTGCATATTATTTTGTACAATGTGGTGGCTTCATGCCCAATTTTGCCCAACCAAATGTGAGATGGCAACCCCAAACAGTGCCCCTTTTGAACCTCATCTTTTTAACCCGGCCATTTCCTGCAACCTGTGTGTTTCACTGTGACTATTGAATTTTGTAAGCAAAAATGGGCCTTAGTAAACAAGATGACCTCCATCCGCTATCCGCCTTGATCAGAAGCACCCCTTCATTGCCATGTTGGTGGATGGTGTTCATTTTGTTGGTAGCGCCGCGACCGCAACGCGTGCAATTCATGGTCCTTTGTGAAGGAGTGAGATGCAATTCCCACCAAAGGAGCCTCTGTTACTATAGGAAAATTGCGCCCTCTCTTGGTGGAGCCTGGGGCTCATACATCCGTGAAATTTCATTCAGTCTGACATGTTTTATTACAGTCATTTAAATCGGTAGCAATCTCATGCATCCTATCATTCGCAATACGATCATTGTGGTTATATCTTTCAGAAATAGACATTTTGAGAGAGAGATTTGCCTTATTTAATGAAATTGATGTCATTAAAACTGCAGGACAACAGTGCACATTGTGAAAGCTTGACATGGTTTCAAAAGTGTGTTGAGATGATATAAATAAAAATGTGTATGGATCGGGGCTGTGGCCCCGCCCCTCCACGCTTTTCGCGCCTGGCTTCTTAAGTGAACCAGTCTGATCTAAAATCACTCCAGTTGTCTAAAAGTGCCACTTGGTGTATACAGAAACTGTTTCATTTTCTCTATTCTAGCTGTTATGCAAGGGTATCGGCAAAGGAGGGACGATAGCACATCATTCACACATTAGCACGATCTAAGCTCTTCTTAGTGTTCAAAACCGACAGAGGTAAGAGTGCTATGTCTCCTTTTGGTAGAGACGTGTAAGCATAATATGCGTTTTCAGAAATTAGTGTGCTCCACGCCATCACTTCACACTCAGGTAAGACTGGCGTATCACATTTGCGCCAAACCAAATTGCACATTTGAGAGCGGCTTGATTCGATCCCAAAATAGATTTAGTTTCAGAGAGATTTACTTAATTCAAGATGCGCGTGAAGTGCTGGAGATTCCAAATGCACACACAGCTCTATTCTTGATGAATAATCATTTCTCGCTTCAGTTCATGTCAACACATGGACATGAAATAAACATGAAATCTGGCAAGCAAGGCTGTATTGATGAAACTGCACTGTGACTGGACAGATACCATGCCATTTAAAGGCGAATTTTCGGAGAATTCCAAGCTGGTCTTTCCCTCTCTCTGTACCCATGACACTTATGAGTTATATCAACACGTGATGTGCTGAGTAAACCGGGCGACAGATCATCCCCTGTGAGTTCAGGATGGTTATCGCTCAGGGAACTCACACGTTTCGACTGCTAGTAAGCCCCACAAGACAGTGATGGATATCGACCGATGTTAGACGCCAGTCCCTTGTCGAAACACTGAAGTGTGGGAGTCAGAAAATAAACAAAACAGAGAACTAGAAACATCACTAAAAAGCCCACAAGGTCCATATAAAAACAAACAAAGAAACAAACAAACAAAAACCCCAACACCCCAACAAACAAACAAACACCCCAACAACCCAACAAACACCCCAACAAACAAACAACCAACCCCAACAAACCAACAACAACAACAACTAAAAACAACAACGATCCATACACTCCTCAGTATACAAGTATCTATCGATTTCTTCCAGCGGTGTTTCCCCGAGGTAAAAACCAAGAATGCTCCACCATGAACCACCGAGGGTGGCTGGTTTTATCGAGATAAACATGCAGTATTTCGTCTCCCGCAGCTTTTTCTTGGTTTAATCTGAATAAAAAGAAGGTATTAATGTTCTTGTATTTGCAAATGTAATGAATGTTCTGTGCAATTGTCAAAACTACCGTATCTCTTCACGCAAATTTTGAACCCAGTTTTCTAGCCGGGGCGTGTTCATGTATTTTCCTATGGGAAAATGGTTCTTTGGAGGAGGTTAGTCTTCATAAATACCTCGTGGAAGCTTCTCCCGTTGGATTGTCGGATTTGAATTCCCCTTTGAAAAAAATCCCCCATCAGAGCCATTATTCAAGTCAGATTTTTCCAACGCACTGTGTAAAAAAAATGCTTTCCCTACGTAGCATGCACCAGTCTTGTCAAAACGTGCTGATACCGCCGACGGGTACGACGGGTGTACCTGCTTTGGACCCCGAACGCCAAGACAGTAACACTAGTGAATGTCATGTGACTAGCTGTAGGCCACTCAAGGTAGCCTACAGAATCCGTAAGTGAGGAGTTATAATTTCGACCGGCGGACAAGGAATTGTTTTGCTTTACCTCACCTGTTTCAAATATATTCCCTGAGAGAGGTAATGTGATGAGAATTGACTGGAAACTTCGGGGTCTGGTCATTAGTCAAATTTACGCTGCTCTTTCGTTTCGCCTTTGAATTGGACAAGCCTTTTCTTCCTTGGGAGAATTGTGCTTATCTGTTCGTGATCAGAAGTACATACGCGTAACTGCTCCTCAAATCTGAGGACGGCAGTGCACGTCTACAGTGTGAAATAAGTCAAGAAGATATGAATGCTGAAATTGCCGTTTCAGCATTTCTCCCCAGTGCCAAATGCAGTAATCTAATCAACAGACCGTTTCTGCCCTAATTGGTATAACTGTATTTTTTCTTCACAATTCAATTTCTCGTGATTGCCGCTACAATCACGTCAGTGCATAAGTCTACATCACATATTGTCATGTCTGACATATTCCAGGATTTTAAAAGATTTAATTAGTTTTTTGTGTGGTTATATATACCTCGTTGACGGACGATGTTGATTGAACGCTCTGGTGTCACGCATAAGAGCTATGAAATGTAGAGATTATCTTGTAAAAACCCGCCCGTGTGATCTTTAGATCCACATGCACTTTCCTAAAGTTTACCAATCCTCCAAGCGCCGCGTTTCCTTCCTTAATCCCCTGCGGCCGTGTGATCACGATGCACTTAACACGACGGTTGAAAGAACAGAAGAGGAGGGATTTACTGTGTGCTCAGTTCCTTAGCCGCGAAATTTGCGTGAATTCTACATCTAAATTGTTGTCTCTATCCCGGAATTCATGAGCCTGGTTTAAGGTTGTTTTCAATTTGTAACTCGAGACGGGAAGCGAACGAATTGAAGGCACTATTCAGTTCTGTCAAAGTCGGCAGTGTGTCACTGATTTGTGTACTGATTGTATATGTGGAGGTAGACCTTACAAGCAGTCGGCATGACATCAGGTCCAACATTTCCAGCATTTCAAAATCTTATCTCCCTCTTGTACGTCGCGCTTGACTTTTCTCAATTCGAGGGCATAATCAAAATGATCTTTTTACAATAGCTATAGGCGCGGCTTGCGAGCGATTCCACAGGCTGGAGAAATGGTTCGACGCCATCTCTAGCAAACTTCTGGCCTAAAATCTTCACATGCAAAGAACTTGTGACCCTTGAAAATGCGTAGAAGAACTGTGAATTCCCGAGAAAGCGCTTAGAGCAAGGGCTTAATTGTTTACCCATTTCAAAATATAATTTCTTTCCGTTCACTTGCGGGTCCAGGATGGGGATGGGGCAAACGAGAGTCATATGCCCAGGACAGGGTTTTTTATTCGATGAGAGAAAGAGAGAAAAACAAGTGGGGAGATTTTTCACTTCCCCTCTTTCGCGATAATCGTGTGTAAAGCCGAAAATGTCGCCTTGCCCATCATATGGAAAGGCCTGATTTGGAAATTTCGAAATATTTGTCTAAGTAAACAACTCCCCCCCCAGTTCTGCATCCAACCTTACTCCAGTTTTAGCTAAATTACAAAATAAGGCCTTGAAGACAGGACGTTGGTAAAGGTCGATTTCAGAATGTATCTCTTCAACAATGCTTGTAGCTATTTTCACCATTCCAGTATAGATTCATGATCAATTTTCACCGTCACGATTTCGGCTTCTATCGCTGTCCTGATTTTTTTTAAATCCCCAAGCCTGTTACATTGTGCAACTATGAACCCCCCCCTTGCAAATCTACTGCGCAATCCTGGCAAATGAAATGATTTTCCTGGTTTTACCATCTGTAACCCCGGGCACAACTGAACCTGTTTTTCTCTTCCTTGCTTCAGTGGAAGTGCATGGATTTCTCCATCTGGGGCTTGTGAATCCGTCCGTGTTAAATTAAATAGGTCAGAGAGGATCATATTCGTATGGAGAGAAAGGCACCAAAAACGCAACAAATATAAAAGCCCTCCTCTTCCCGTTTTCGTCATAAATTGTCAATTTCAAACGCAGGTGGTGGTCTGCAAACTGCAGTTTGTACCTTCCCGGCGGCGGAACGTACAGATGAATCTTATCGGCGGTCGGCAGAGTCAGTCTAACCTTACAGCTGAACTTTTATCGAGTCTTTCTTTTCTTTCCCCTGAATTATATCGCCATACACTGATTTTGTTCCGAAGTAACCATGTCAATACTTCGAAGTTTCTTGTCATCAGACAGCAAACTTTTCATGTCCATCTGCGTCAGGCACTGCAGCGTAGTTGGTTGACTTTTTGCCACGGTTCAAGAGATTGGCTTATCTGAAAAAGACTGAACATCTTTGCTCATGGTCTTTTCTGACACTAATGTGTAAATGTCAACTTCAGATATTTCTGTGTACACGCTCACAAGTTCTAGCGGAAACGCACGGCAGTAACATCTGGGTATTCAATTTTCTCCCAGTTGAAGTGCCCCCACGGTTTTTTACTGTATGGGTTCTTGACAGGCAGTAAACAAGAGAAGTGAACGTTTGAGGAATGGAATGTCGATCGGGATAATGACATTTTCATGAGCTATACTCTCAGCTAGTTTGACCAATATTCACGTGCACTGTACTATAGTAGGGTGGAGGGCGATCCGTGATGACGACAGAATGCGGATTAATGTAAAGACGTGGAAGTGATTGATTGTATTCCGGATTAATTGCGCCGTGGTTGGCTTTAGTGACGTTTGCGTCAAGTTCTCAAAACTGGTAAACACCAGGAGAGTAACGCATGTTTTATTTTCGTGCATTACCAACCAGCGAGCGACTGGCTACATCTGTCTTTGTCGTTGCATCATATTCGATCTGTGTCATGCTGATACCACCACAGATGCGGGTGTACGTGGCCTCTTATTTAGATCATACTTTACAGCTGGAGAACGATGGTGCAGTTGTAAAGTCTTTAAGTTGCCTAAGACTATTTTCACCTCCTGTCTGATGTGAAACATCAGCTTACGTGTTTGAGATATTGTGCAAGGAAGGCAAGAATGAGCTATAAATGCAATCACACGTAATCCATGAAGCCAAACCACGTACCGTTCACAACCATGCACACATGTATGGGGCTCCAGCGGCGTAGCGAGCGGGGGGGGGTGTTGCACTCCCAATAATTCTTTTCAGTCGGCAAATATAGGGTCAGTCGGCAAATGAAACTGAAGTTGACGTCATGAATTATTGACGTGCATCGACCAATCGGCAAACTGACCCTGGCTCCCCCCCCAAGAAAATGCCTTCACTACGCCGCTGTTGGGCTCAACCAACCATTCACGTGTGAAGCTTCTTAGCTATAGGCTCTTTACCGGTATGTAACATTCGGACTACATTTTCCAGAAAAAAATCCTCCCCGTCCACAATTTCCACACAGGATTTGAACCCACACCCCACAGATCACAAACCATGAATGCTTTAACCGCTCGAATACCGCAGTTCACACAAGTTGCTGGTTTTTTTACTTGTTGGTATTGAGGCCTACCGATGAACGGCTCCAACGCGAGTCTAATATTACAGTGGACATGCGCAATATAGGCTACACAAGCACGGTGGATATCCAGAAAGCTGCTACATGTACTTCGGAAATCGGAGGGAAGCCGCAATCAAACCGCTCTACTTCAGTTGCTGAACGGTCAGTGATTGATGCGCGGACGGCACAGTCATTGCCGGTATATACACGTAGATCAGCATCGATGAGATATATCTCGTAACACACTCGAGCCCGTGCCCTAGTTCAAATGTGTGGTATGTGTAGCTATATGCAGTCGAGGATGTAGTACATCAGGCGAGTGTTTCAATCAGCTCGATTGACGCCACTGATTATCCCAAGAAACACACTTTCTGAAAACTAAACTGCGACAGATACATTATGTACATACAATCGCCTCTAAGCGGAAGCCAGTCGCCGCTAAAATCATTAACCAGAGGCACGAACTTCGCAATACTCTGGAATTTCTTATGACTACAGAAGATCGGATCGCAATTTGCATAGTAATATAGCCATTTTTCACTCGCCTGCCTCTCTGTTATACAGCTTTATTTTATGTTTTTGTACGAATATTGTAGGTAATTTTTAGTATTAAACTTTGAATTCCCGAGTGCTTTTGCACTGGAGAATTCAGTGCCCAAAACACATAATGTTTCTTAAAGCTCTGCACATCGTCTGTAAAACTGTATTAACTTTTACATGTTTTAGGCTTTTTCCTTGTTTTTTTTAAATATAGCGATATTTGAAAAACTGTTACTTGTTAATTTCAAAGTGTGTCACCTCCATCCATAACTCTTAATGTCAATATTATTCCTTGAAACCATGGACAAGAAGGAATAACGGTCTCATCGCTATTACGGTAATGCACGAGTTCCATCTCTGAGACCGTGACCAGCAAAATGGTATTTCAAATACATTGATATCCACTGCACTCACCAATACCATTGGTTATCTTTAATGCATCATTTTGATCAGTACACACGTTTCGGTTTTTAACAGAAGGATATAGCCTAGAACATTATACACACCCTAGAAGAATTCATTTCAAATTCGTGCCAAGTACTGTGCATGCAGATCATAAATGCCACATTACATAAATCTGACCTCTACCGAACCAAAGAATTATCAGAATGAGAGACGTCGGAGATTCTTGGTGACTACAGACATACCTGCTCTTTTCTACTGTTTGTGTCCCATTTGAGCTAGTGTGCGCATGCTCAAAATGACACAAACAAGGAGCCAGTCACGAGGGACCTGTGCTTGTAGCCAACAAGAATCTCAAAAACAGTCTCCCACTAGTTGTCTACAGACTTAACAATTTGTAGACTTATTACACACACCAGTAATGAATTATTTAAAGAGGCACAAAGATTTTTGGCTACCCTAAAAATCACTAATTCAAAATTTTAAAAAGTTAATAATGATTGAAAATGTGTACATATTGTTCGGCATACATACATCGGAGTCCATGCTTAAGATTTGCTCCCACACTTTTTTTTATGGAAACGATTTCAATGAAACTTTACCTACAATAATTTGGAATCTGTATTTCTGGCACGACCAAAACGATACGCTGTAGGCCTAAGCCATATCTACCATTGCGGTCAATAATCTCCCTGTATATCCCCTTATCTTTGATAAAATAAATGCTACAGTTCTCGGATTTGCTGATGTTGTTCCTAAAAATACAGTGCAAGTACAGCATTGATAACACGCTTGAAAACTTTTGGCTTGTCACAACCTAAACGAAATAAGTAATTCCACATAGTCTTAAAACCAATTCGTTCCTATTCTAATAGAACGATAGCTTGATGCCAACTGGTTTATATTTACAATCATTCGGATAATACATCATTTATTATTAAGAGTGCGTACATTATATTGCGTAGCACAGACATGTATAGTACGTTATATAACACGAACTTTCATTTTCAAAGCATGAATAGACCCTCTAGCATTGCCATATGTGCGGCCAAAAATTTGAGAAATATTACAATTTATGGTTGCGCTCAGTGTTTGCCTCAAAACGCACATTTTGTATTGGCATTTTATAGTGTAGTATTTTGATGATAGCTTGTGATTGGTTCACACATGGATTTTTCCTTTGCTTTGTATTGGCTTCCAGTCATGGTTAATAATCAGTAAACGAACACCAAAATACGACTTTGACGTAGAAAGAGAGAGGCCTATACCCCAAATATAGCTTTAACAGCTTTGCGTTTCGCCAAAAGTTAAACACTCCTTATCCTAAGTATATACGAAAGGCACACCAGAACATCATTGCGATTAGCTCATTACATCTAAGACCTACTAATTGTACTATATTCTACTTATCTTAACATGTACAAAACAAAAAGCTAGCTACTCAAAGGAGAATTAAAATAGATGATTGATAATGATACAGAAATAAAGTAGGATAAAGACAGAATTTTCATTATAAGGGTCGGCTATGATGGGAAGGTTTCTCCTTAGTGCAAACATTGGACTAAGGTCTAGTTTTGTCACCTTTCATCATGATTTAGGTAACCTATGGGCCCAGAGTGGGACCAAAAAGGGCGCAATTTTTCCTTGCAATGGCGGCTCCTTTGGTGGGAAATGCACTTGGCTAGTTCATGATCGACTGTATGAAATGCATGCGTAGCGGTAGTGTCGCCACCAACAAAATGAACACTCCCAACCAACATGCCTCTTTTCAACCGATGAGGGGGTGCTTCTGCTTGAGGCGGATTGTGACCTTTGGGTATGGGCGCTGACAAACACGCGCATGATTGAGCATGAGCGAAGCCTTGGATTCCTTCAGAGAGTCAGCCATACTGTCTCGCTCACTGGATCAACCGACCATCGACCTTCACCATTTCCAAAATGTTTCTCTAGCAAAATGCCAGTAGTGCAATGAAAACAGACAGATAAATTACTCTTAATTGTCGCACGGGGACACCCTGCCAGATTAATTCAGTTGATGCTGGCGCCCAACACTATATTTGATTACTGCTGGCTACATTATTATTGAAAGATTTAACACCAAAGGCTATTCAGTTGCAAATGTGAAAGTGTGGGTGGGTGTCTTGCTTCGGACATTTCTTGCTGTGATTGGCTGAAAGTTCGCATTGCGCGCTGAGTAAAAAAAGGAACCGTAAAGGTGGAGGAATATTTCTAGAAGTGATTGGCCGAAAGTTAGTTCGCATCGCACGCGTTCGGCGGAAGGTGACAACTAAAGTGCTCTAAATATTTATGACATTTATGACAGATTCACCTGCATCTCGCTCTCTTTTCACGCCACCGTTGTTTCTGCATTCCTCTGCCCTCTCTTCCACTGTCAGTAACACACTGTCTTGATATCCCCTCCCGAATGGTTCTTTCCTTTTTGATTCTGTCCCCAAGACGTAAAAGACATTCATAGATTCTCCCTCCCTTCGACTGACTTATCACAAATCACTCCATTCGACTACCCACCGCTACTTATAAATCCACTTTCGACCAAGCTCTTGGAATCCAGTCCTTGTTCGGATGGTATTTCAACTTCATTAAAGAAAGGTGAAGGACAGGAAATGACACTCCCTCAAGTGAATCACTTTCATCCCGTCTCCCGCCCCTATCTCACCGTGTCTCCTCACCCCATGTATCATTCACCTCCAACCAACATTTCCTTTTGTACCTGTTCACCAACTGCTCCTATAGTATCCATTAAACCCACAAGCACAATAATTCACATCACCAGCTACGCGAAAACACAGTCGAAATCACATCCCTTGCCGTCTCTGGGAATGTAAAATAATATACTCTCTTCAAACTCGTCTAGAAAATAATTGTTTTCGACAGCTGACATCGAGTATAGGAATCTATCGAAAGTATGTACATAACTAAAATGCACTGTTCCACTGTGAATAATTTTACCGTGTTCAAGTTTAGGAAACTCACATTCAGGTTGTGGTATCGTTCATTATAGATAAACGAATTACGTGTACTAAAATGCTCAACGCAGTAACCGGGTACTATTGGGCACACTTGCATTAAAATGAAATAAACTGAGCTTTCAAGCAGCGAACCTACTCAGTCGTTAAAGATCGCTGTTAAACGAAATCGGAAATCGTTTTCCCATCGACTTGGCAAAGCCAAGAAATGATCCATTGGCCAGGATTGGGATCCAGTAACATTTCCATGCCGGCAAAACAGAATGGAGCTTGTTTTTTCTGCTCTTTGTATTTTGTATTTGCATTTCATTTCCCACACCCACACTTTTACTTATCAAAATAAATGCACTCGACCACGCTTGATCAGAGTAGTCGTATTCGAACTTGGAAAAATTGGGAAAAAAATGAAAGTCGGGGGAAAAACGAGAGAAACGAAAAAAAAAGTTCAAATGGAGTTGAAGTCCGAAACAGTGCACGAACGTACCTTGTAATTAAACCTTCCCACTGTTAATGGTATATCAGTTTGCTAGTTATTATAGGTTTTTGCAGATCTCCCCCCCCCCCGAAAAAGCGTTCTTATGCCGGCGTCAAAGAGAGGGATCTGGCCAAGTAGATGGGCATCAATGACTGAAGTTCCTCGCGGCCGACTAATAACAGCCAGAAATGCTTGGAGGGAAACAGTTGGCTGGCCGGTGTATTCATTTTGGAATAATAATGCTGAGTAAATGATTTTTTTTCAAGTCACAGTTGATTTTTGACACTATTCCTCGACAACAACCAGGCAAATATGTAGGACTTTGGTCCCAGAAGCTGTTCTTATTTTTGACTTGCCTTACCCAAGGCTTTTTGGCCAATCCGTCGGCTCAATGTCGAAAAACGTCTCGTTCATTTCCTGTTCAAACTTCCGGTTTGTTAACGTGATACCTGCCTGTAACATCGGCGGAAAGTTTTTCTGTTTCTAAATGTCAATCTGGATCTGGGAACTCTGTGTCGTTTTTTTATTCCGGTTGTTTGGACCTTACAGAGAGGCTGAACCGAGTCGTTTTGGCTCGACTTCCCCGGATAGAATTTCCCGATGCCACCCCCATCCTGTGGGCCGGCAATCGACAGCAGAGAGCCATCCTATATTTTGAACTCATCATGTACATGACGAAGGGGTTGCAGCAAGAGTTGGCTATGGCGGCATAGTAGTGGAGTTTTCCAAGAACCCTCAGGGGTTGGTTGCCGACTGCTGAGTCTTTTCCTACGAATTGCCAGAAACGGAACGCGTAATACGGCATCCAAAAGACGGCGAAGAACACCGTAATCAGGATGAACATGGCCGCCCGGTTACGGCGAATCCTAAATTGTTTGAGCAGCGAGCGGTTGACCTGTTCCCCGGAAAACTTCCTCGTGCTCTGGAGGAGCTTGATAATGACCAGGATGTTGGTGTAGGCGATGAGGCCTAGAGGGACGACGTATAGGAAGCTGAACCAGAAAACACCGTAGACCCGTGCAGCGGTCGTTTCGTAGTAAAACTGGCAATAGGCGTGGCTTCTGGTAGGCGTGTCGACAAGGGTCACCAGGAAGATGATCGGTGCAGCGACAGTGATAGCTAACAGCCACTCGGTGATTATCAGTACTTTGGTGAAGTTCCGTTCGCCTTTCTTCATGACGATTCCCAAGAACCTACCGACGCTGAAGGCCGTGATAGAGTAGACACACACACCAATGGCCAAGGTCTCCCCAAAGCGATATGCCTTACAGGCGGCAGTTCCAAACTGCCAGAAAGGATAGATCTCGTGCTCGATCTTGATAGGAACCGTCGAGAGGAGGAACAGAAAGTCCCCGATGGCCAGCTGGATGATCAAGGCGTTAATCTGAGACCTGCGTAGCTCCCGATTTAGGAGGATGACCACGATGATGCTGGCATTACCCAGCAACCCCAAGACAGCCGCTAAGATGAAAATGTCGATCGCCACCCAGTCAACGCTGTCATCGCCCATGAAGAAGTGGGACAGGTTCCCGTAATAACTATACGAAGAATAATACTCTTCCGCTGTCATCTTGCCTCTTGCATGAAGGGGGGGGGGCAGCTGATGAGACGAACACTCTGTTTCAATGCGTCTGCTTCTTGCTACGTTTCCTAGATGGAGAAACAGGAAGGGATATTAGTCAGTAAAATTGTATTGGTATCTTCATGGTAGAGAAGACTCGAGTGGCATGTCTTGAAATTGTTCTGTGAAAATTGAACCGTATATCATTCGACCATCAGTGTTGATAGGTTCAAGGAAGTGGAGTTGTCGCATTTCGTCTTAGAAAGCTAGTTTACAAAGTTTCTGCTTCGTAAAATAACTGAACTGTAAGGTATACGAGCCGTCTTATGATGGGTGAGCTTTACACATTTTTGACGGTATTCCTGTCGATGAGTCTCGCCACATGCATGAATTTCATATCACTTACATTTTGATCGTAGAATACAGGTCATCCTTATTTTCTGAGAAAGGACTCATTAATGGACTGTGAGTGCTTCCGAAAACTTCAAGTAAACATTATTTCGGGACGGGTGATTAATAGTTTGTTTCGCAGGATCGCGTATATTGCAAACCTTCCAGACAAATTTTGAAGTCAACATCGTTTTGTAGCACTTATCACTAAATAACTCTCTTGGGCTATCCACTGCGCCTGTTCAATTGATATGTTAGGCACATACACGGTTGGCTATTACCAGGTGCATCGTGATCTGGTAATATCGGGTGATTATTAATAAATTTTCTTTTAAAGTCAGGACCTAAACATTATAACAATAGAGGTTTGTCAGTCCCGTGATTTTTGACGGTCAGCTTTCAATCCGGTTCGTAAGTGTGACGTCACTTCAGTTTAAACCACGCCTACAGCACATAGAGTTATACATGAAACCGGAAGTTAAAGTGCAACTTTAGTGTTCGTCCAATGGAAGCCTGCAATCAGTGACACGTCCGCGTGTATGACGAAGTCACTTACGAACTGGACAGATTTGCGCGGAAATGCGCACGCCTTTGAAGTCTCTCGGCATTCTTGAGTACCGTGATGAAATTACCAACTGAAAGACGCAGATTCGAAATGCAAGCGTCGCTGCAGACTTGGAACGCTTCTTGAGCTGCCTTTGCCAGTCGGGTGACGTCACGTGAAAAACCTCTATAACTGAGTCTGACAACATGATAAAGACGCCTTTCCATAATTATGCATGTCAACATTATTTTGCGCCAAGCGTTGCGTAGGCCTATCCGTCCAAATCGCTGTGCCTGAATATCCTTCTGCTGGGCATGCGCTGTTGGAATACTGAACTGGCTCACTGATTCACCAATTGCACTGTTACTTAAGTCACTCAATTAGTTACTGTGTCTGGAAGATAATACAAAAAGTGAAATGAGTGCTGAAGTGTCAGAGCAGGATTTGGGAAATCGATCCTAAAGTTTAGTGAAATAATTGGAGACTGATGAAATCAGGATTACAAGATATTAGTACAATCTCTCTGACAAATTAAGTTAAACGGGAAAATTTAGATCACACTTTAAATCAGCACGATTTAAATAAAGTTCAATTGCCACTTACACCAAAATAAAAAAAGTCTCCGGTTTCTGGTCAGCGCGCGCGTCGGCCCTAGACCTGCGCGTCGGCAAAATAAAAAAGTTTTTCATTTGGTATATATAAAACGTTAATGTCCAAAAGCTACCAAAGTTGGTTGATCAACTGGAATTTTGCTAGTGTGCTACTTCGTAATTTTAACACGTTTTTGATGGAGTACGCTTGAGTCTTATGTAGAGTAAAGGAGTCCCTGTAGTTCCCCATAGGTCTACATTAGTTGGACACTCTTTGTCAGATGATGTCATTTCTGTATTACACGTTTACACCTGGGAACCAGACAAACGAGGTGGTCTCAAGTCCTGTGTATGTGTACAAGCTTAAAATGCTTTTAAATAGTTAGAATGTGCTAGGCTCAGTCTATTTTAGTGTTGGTAACGGCCAGCGTAACGTGTGTATGCAGTCACGATGGAGATCGCCCGTTATACGTACATGTAAATCATTTCCAGAAAAATAAAGTGAGGCTAAAATAAGCCGCGTCGCTGCACCACTTTTTGATCCTGACCAGAAACCGGAAACTTATTTTTTAGGATAAGGGGGATATAAAGATCCATCACAATAGCGTATCCAGGGGAGGGGGCAATGCACTTTCGGGCTCATTCAACACAATAATGGGGGAAAAATCTAGCCTATTTATTTGATAACGTACCGATTAGCAGTCTGGAGTATTACCATATTTGGATGGCCTATTACGTCACAAATCTCGTGCAATCTGACCAATCACATGGCTTGTTCTAGCAGTCTGCAACGGATTGTATGGTTGTTTCCATGTTACGGGGTATTTTTCTTAATGTTGCAGTATATGGAGCAAAAATACTAACGAAAAATTTCAGTTGCAACAGTTTGATTGGCTATGCCAAAAAAACCCTGACATACACAAGAAGTTCTAAAACACATTTAAAATTCGTCGTTGCCAACTTGAGATATTTAAAATTGATGCTGGACAAAAATTGCTGTACCAGTAGGGAAAGGTTACTATTCCCATATGTGGTGATACTGTAGACTGGTTATTTTCTTGCCTACTCACCTATGAAGTATCTCAATTGTAAAAAATAAATAAATCAAAATTTGATACAAAATTTAACAAGCCTGTCAGGGGGCAAGTTGCCCCACGCCCCCGCTGGATACGCCACTGATCCGTCAAAGTTTCTTAGATCAAGAGCCGCAAGAGCATGACGGTGTCAGTATAAGCTTACGCTTTTATTAAAAAAACAGCAAGACGCGCGGTCATGTTTTACGAGGGGCTGCAGGGGTTGTGTAAACACTGCAATGGCAGTCAAACGTCGAACAGACGTACTATGTTTGTCTATAGGGATAATTACCTACGATTGTGCCTATGGTAACGACGCGTCACCAAGCTCACCAAACGTTTTATAGTGAAAGTGTCTCCACTCTGTACAAGTTGGTACTCACAAAATTACATGGAATGTCACACGCCACAGGTGGTGGAGACACCATTTCCACCTTTACAGCTGAATCGTGGTCGCACCGTCGCACACACGGGAGCAGACATGATTATAAACAGGGAAAATGCTCAAGTGGCATACGAATATTTCCAGCCACTAAACGGAGAAACTCGGCGATATCCCGTGCGCATGTGTGCAATGCACCTCGTGTACACATCACCAAGGATATCACAAATAATATAAATACACCTTCTACGGAATAAAATGGGGATTTCAACCTAAACAGTCCAGTAAACACAAAATGGTATTCGAAACAACTTCTCATTACAATAATTATAACTCTCTTTCATTGGAAAGAAAAAGACAAAGAGAGCCAAATAAATGGGACTATTTTTCTTATATAGGGTAGGAATCTTTACGTTGTTAGCTGCATGCGCATGTAAAATGAAGGTCAGAATGTAATGTAGGTCATTCTAAATATAGCTCAGAGCCGAGGAATGAGAAAATAGCCCCATATACTAAGTTGTTGATTTCATTCGGCAACAAACTCACAACAATTTACAGCACATTGTGCTTTGCAAATACGGTGTAGACAACCCGCAAATTTTGCTCCCTCGATATTGGTCATCAGAAACCAGAAATCTCTTTATTTGAGATCTCTCTCCGTATTTTGTTGCGAAAGAGAACCAAATAAAATGTAACGCTATATAGAGCTTCGTGCAAGCAGCCGAAATTTTCAGGTTTACGGCTGAAGCGACTTCAACCCTATATATCTAGCTTCAAGAGAAGCTTAATATATAGCGAATCCCCAGAGGAGGTTGATGAATTTTCCCCGGCTGACTTGTGGTGAAATAAGGTCTCGACGATTCACTCCAATTGCTTGGTCGCAACTCGCTGTCCATCAGCCTAGATGAGGACACCGGCACTGCTCTGATTGTACTCCTTCAGTTGACCCGGATCTATTGCAGTGAATCTACCAGTGAATCACGGCGACTATACGACAGATGGGATGGTAATGATATATGGGACGGGCCCGTCCCCAACAGTAACAACATGCTGTCCTCGTTCAATTTACTGTGACGACATGAGCATTAGTTACAGGACCAACGGGCAAGAATAAATCTGAGTGTCCCCATGAAAAACGTGGCTGTATACTATGGCAAGAAGCAGTGGTTATTGGTCAATGATGATTAAAAACAATGACAGGGCATCCAGCGCCATATAGGCCTATGCTGAGTCTATAGTCTAGCCTTTGCCTCCTAGGTAATTTAGCGTTCCAATCGTATACTGCTTTTGCTTCCAGTTTTTAAAGGTTTACTATTGACAGAAAACAGTTTTTTGCAAACTTCTCCCCGTCAAAATCTTCACTTATACACAACTGTCAAAGAAGCAGCACTGTGAGGACGTTATCGGCTGTTGGCAAGGATGATTTGACATCGGGACAAACTTTGGACCAGTCAAAGTCAATTTGTCGAAAAACATGACCCAGGAAAGACGTGTGCCGTTTGCGATGAATCAGTGTGACAACAGCAGCATTTTGGATAAGAAAAGCTGAGGTGTCACAAGCTTGAATCAATGGACTGAAAATTGATGGGCTGCAACATTTTATCAATCATAACGGGAACGCCCGAGGCTTGTATCGTTCAGTTGGTATGTAGAGCACCTTTCAATACATGGGCTGTACTCGTTTCATTCGGACTCTGCAGTGCATGGCTCAAAACAAGTTATTTTGAAGGAATCCGTTGGTCTGTGAAAAGTTTCATTTCATTTTGTCGGAAGCTGATTGGTTTGGATGATAAAACGTTATTTACTACTCTATAATCACTTCGGTGATTTTTTTCCGCTTCATGGCAGCTGGCGAGCTACCAAACTTTTCCTACAAATAGTTTCGCGCAAAATGTCTGACCTCAAACTTAAACGCGAAACGTTGTTTTCCTTCACTGAATCGCAGTGACAAGTATGGACACCTGTTAATGTTAACAAAGACTCACACTCAAATCATGGTTCTGTTATAAATACATATGCCTCATTTCTTCCACACTCATATCCTCTATGTGCCGAAACATTTACGGCACAGGCACCTCTGCCTCGATTCCTCGAGCCTGATTATTCTAGCTCATCTACTTCAACGGTGTTCTTGGGGACCTTAGGAAAGGACATGACTACAACACCTACGAACTAGTTTGTCAACTTCCATTCTACCTCTCCGTTTAGCCAATATTACTACACCTCATATCCAGGGCATCGTCCTCAACTTTTCCTTTATCTTTTCAGGATGCACCCAGTGGACGTAAATAGGCCAGACTCTGTTCTCAAAGCTCATGTGCTGCCGGCCCGGCACACTTTTATTCCCATTCAAAATACCGTTTTGTAGAATTCGGCCAAATTTGCTGGAATTTTGTAGGTAAAATTGGTCGTTTCGCAACTTTTTGGTGCCTTTTTCCTCATTCATGTTCACGCGCCACTCTTAACTGACTTGTGTCTGCCTCAACTCGATTTAAAACGGTATGAACCAGATCGGATACCAGACTACAGTTGTCAATGCCATTGAAAATCCAGGAAAACGGGTAATAAATGTAAACACAGCTACAACTCTTTTCAAGACTCAAGATGATTGTATTTATCAACATTAAAAGAAAACTATAATATCGATAAGAATTAAACTGGGGTTTCAAATTATAAACTTTTGAAACGACTAAACTCAAAATTTCTTTAACATATTTCCTAGCGTAAGCATTACAGTAAACAGCCGTATGATTCGAATCACGACATGTCGAAATCACATACACTGTACAAGAGGCTCTGACAACGTGTCTCAGCAGCTCTGCTACATTAAGCTCATTTTTAGCAAAAATAATCGATAAATACTGCCACATTATTGCTTAACGTCATCTGAAAGGGCATTCTGGTGATAACTGTGATGGTTGCATGCCATTTTTACCATCGACGTCAAGTTGACAGCCATGCTAGCTGTTACGACCATGGACCGTGCATGGCATTGGCGTGCTTGCTGTGCGTGCGTAGTGTAACGTGAACGGGTCGTCTGCTTTATAGACCGGCCACGTGACGGGCTCTCGACCAATAGGAATAGCTAAACTGTCTGAAGTATTTATAAATTAAGTTATAATCTCAAGATATTCGATATTAGAGAGTTCTGAGAGCCAAGGAATTGGAGAATTGGGGCTTCCATTTCTGAGCAATTTGGATGCAATAGGGTGCAAAAAGTGGCACTATGTAGCCATTTGCAGAGGGACGCTTATTCAAACTTTGCTACTTTTCACAGTCCGGAAAATATCTTTCGTTTTGGGGGTGGTCAGCTTTGGGCGAGAATTTCTCACATAGTCATTGGTCAACTCACCAAAATTTGAAAGGAAATTCAAAGACGACAGTCATATTGATCATCATTTTTCTGTGCAGTCTGAACCGTGAGTAATTTCAAAAGAATTCCAAAGTCTAGGGACACATCACTGGTGTTCATGAGAACTGTGGCGCACTCTTCATTTGCAGCTGGAATAATGTTCGCGCCTGCGTATCATATCCGCTCCGTGCCGAACAAAAAAGGACCACACATGCTGAAGTAAATCGGTTACGCGTCCTTGAGCTGGCTCTGCGTCAAACGCGCATATACTTGCCTTATGGCGCGCCTATGGGTGCAGTGTCCCAATTCAAGGAAAATTCTCCGCCAGGCGGAGGCGCACAAAAATTACTCCCAGAAATTGTTTCAAAAAGAGGGGTCTGTTTGGGCCAAGAAATGGTGAGATTGTGTCAGTATGGCCCAGGATCATCTCTGTAGATTCAGGGGCACCCATCTGGGGGCAAATCAGACAAAAATGGGATTGAAAATTAGTCAGAAGAGCCCGAGGAAGGTGAGGGATGTCATTTGAAAAATGGCCGCTGGGAAGGCTTGGCAACATTCACTTTTTGGGGGGTGAGTTTGTTTTGGGCGGATAATTAAAAATTCATTGGTTAACCTGCTAAAAATTGAAAATCAAATGAAATCTGAAGGACCAAACAACACATTGTTTTTTGTTTGAGAGGCCTCAGGACTTCAGTTGCCTGCCATGGGGCTCCAAACTTGGTTGATTTTACACTATTTTCAATGGAGCATGAATTGGTTCAGTGCACCCCTATGCAGTGAGCACCACTGATCTCCATTACACAATGGAGGTCAATGGTGAGCACAAAAAAGCACGCCCTCTTTTGTTCCGCTCGGAGCGGATACAGTGACCAACAGTGCTGGTAAATGTACAAGTAAAAATTCAGCTCTGGCTCATAAATATACTAATGTACGGAAGTAGGCCCCCGTGAGATATGATAGTTTTTCTTGAAGTACGCGGCAAAATACGACATGATACGTTCTCGGCCAATGGAGAGACAGAATATGGGTGAGATTTCTTGAAACAAACGTCATGAAAGGCAAGCGCCTTTCATGCCACGAAGCTAGGACATCGCACATTTTGGCTTTCCATGTGCAAAATGTACCACTTTGTTGCAGAAAACGTTACCGAACCTGCGGGAAAACAATTTTAGTCGAAGAACCTTACCAATTCTGGTGCACAAGCATTACATGTTTGAAGCTGTTGATCTTAACCTGATGAGGGTGTAAGTGTTTAATCAAACTATTTACGGCTTTCAACTCAACAAAGAGCTGAAGAAGACGCCAGATACTGGACTTTCTTGAAGGAGACAGTTCACTTCTGATTTGCATTAGAACATTCGGAAACTTGAAACAAACCAAAGTCGTTATTGCTACTCCAGTTGCAGATTGTTTCAATCTCAAGTGGGGACAAGAAGTCATCGGGCGTTGGCACTTTGAATGGTATATCCATGCCACCCGCTATACACGCTAATAGAACGGGCGCTCAATCCGTCAAATGAATAGTCATTTATCAGTCTTCGTAGCAATTTTGAGGCCATGGGTTACACAAACGTGTCACGGAGCAGCTGCATTGTTTTATGAATAAATAAACCTCGGTTACCGTAACAAGTGTTTATGATCCAGCCAACATCTCTATCCCCTACCCGAGAGACTAATCTGTGTACCGTACGGTTTGATTGCTGCAAAAAATGCGGGTCGTATATAATACCCTCACGTCAGAAAAAAATGGATATGTTGGACAGCATTAACGAACGGAAGACTGGTAGGGCCCGGAATAACTTCTTTTGTTGTAAGTTACAATATAACGTATGTTTGGATGAATTTGTTCAATAGTGCAGACAGTTTAGCATGCGTATCTTACAGAAGTATTGCTTACTATATTTTAGACTGTGTCATGTAAACGTAACATAAACCGTCCATGGTCCTCAGAGAGGAGCTCTGAAACGTCTGTCACTTCAATATCCAACGGTTTCAGGGGCCGCTCAAAATTTTCAATGTTTTTTAAATTTCGATTTTTTTTGGAAATAATGGGTGGGTGGGTGAAGGAAATAAATTGAAAATCAAAATTCACTTTTTATATTAAAATTGAGAATAATTTTTTTTTACTTACCTTATTGCGTGTGCACCGCGCCAGCATTCCAAAAATGCAATCTTTTTCAACTTCGTTTCCGTATACAGACCTTGCCTGTTCGTGCACGCGTGAAACCTCACGGAAGGAAGTGGTTTTTACTCTTAGACTTGGAAGCTAGGCACTTACTGCGGTGATCAAAAGGTCACGTAGTAGCAGGGTACCAGGCATATTATACAAACCTACCGATACACACAGTGAACGTAGAACCATGAAATTGCTAATGACAGTGAATTGTTCATCATCTTGAATCAAAGACTAACCGCACAGCAGCAAACTGCATCAAAATCTGTTGGCTAGAGCTACGTCTACGTCTCCGTTCCGATTGTTGACTGTAGGCGTAGCCGTAGCTCGGGAGGTCCTTTTCTGAGCGGATTGGACACGGCAGGCTGTTGCGTGCGCGATCGATCGCAGTCGTAAATATGTACCAGGATGCTGCCATGGACAGACCATTCTCGCGGTCGGGGTGACATCACTGATCTTGATTCTGCTCTCTGATTGGTCAGTTGGTGGCTATTCCCTATTTCACTCTCGAAACTCAAAGGGGCAAAAATAGTGTTGCGGTCTATAGAGAAAATCTGAATTATTGACTAAACCTTTCCATCGAATATGCTCAAAATTGCACTATTTATGCGCTATGAATATCTCCCACACTGTACTGAAAAGACTTTTGTTATTTTTTTAATCAAGCTGTGGCAAAAAACAAGAAAATCCCCGTAAAAAGTGAAAGGAGAGTTGCCCAGACGTGAGTGCAATAAATGCAGTAAATAGAACAACCTTCGGAGTTTCTGGACAGAGCAAAGGCTGATTTTTAAAACAAAACGTCACTAAAGTACATGTATATGTATCTTTCACCTGCACATTTTATTGCAATTCCAGCCACCATCTTGTCATACTGTGTTGCATTATAATAGCTTTTTACATGTACTTGAATTTAAATTAAATGCATATACAATGTACTGGATGAAAAATCAATTTTTAAAATAGGAATTGGGGGTGGATGGGTTAAAAAAAATGGAAAAAAAGTCAAAATGTAAAAAGTATTGCAAATTGTGAGTGGCCCCTGATATTGAGAGGGATGGTGTGGATATACTGCTTGGAAAAAGAAATGACAAGACACCCACACATGCACACGTGTGAACATGTTGCTGTAAATTACCACTGTTTGCAATTTGCCCAACTGCCACCAGCATCATTTGCGCAGACGTATGGATATTATTTCAGTGGCATATTTTCGTTATTGTACTTACAAGTTTTCTGACTTGTGTTTTAGAAACTTGTTATGACGCTTAAGCAAATTTTCAAATAACCCTTAACCTGATTTGTTAGAATTTTAATCAGTGTTTGTTCCAAATTTCAAGTCGCCATCCGGGGCGTATGGTGTTCAAGCAGGGAACGTGTAGGAATAATAGAATGTAAGCAACTTCCGGCCGAAGGGCGTGGTTTAGAGATAATTTAAGTCTGCACACGGCAAGGGACGCTCATACTTACTCATGCATTGATCTCGTGCCAGAGACCGGCAGGTCAGAGTTCATATTCGCATCAAGAGTAATTATCTCACCGGGGAAACCCCAGATACATTTTGGCGGGACCTGAGAAGTTTCTGGGCTTTTCTCAGTGACAGTTCCCCACGCTTGAGACTTGCACCTTGAGACTGGCAGTCGGAGCAACATGGCTCCTTGTGGGATAACTTAAGCCCTTTTCCCGTTGGATTTAGAGTTCATACCAATTTGGGCAAACTTTTAGACGTCAGGGTGAGATAATTTATAATTGCACAGAGACATTTCGTAGTGTGAATTTATCATGGGCATAGCGAATGTAACGTTTATCACGATGTACATGTAAGCCATCACTCAATAACAATACGTCCTCTGTCTCTCTTCACGGTTTTTGTCTTGGTTTCTTTTTGGTTACAATTTTATTGCTGATTGACACCTGGGAATAAATCGAAGGGAATCAAGCCACAATCGCCTCGAGTCCATTTTGTTGCATGGTTTTGCGCCTCCTATCCTGCAGAAGGACTGCGGACCGCTACATTTCAAAGGATGGATTTGATTCGGGGAGATCTTAATTTGATTTTGGATTTTCGCCCTGCCCGACGTATATTGTAACAATGTACAGTGTGTTTTTTTTTTTAAAGGAAACCGAGATCAATTTATTGATATCTTGGACATGGTTAACTATTTTGGACATCGACAACGACCATTTATTAACTAATGATGTCCTCTTTCTTGTGACACCAAGAAATTCAATTTTTCCTGTAATAGATGACTGAGCACGAAGCAGTTCAATCAACCATGTTAGAACTGGGCTTCCACCAGATAGATGTTTTGGTAAAGTACCTTGTCTGCCCAGTGTAGGGCTTTTGTTGGGCCCTCCAAATTATGCAGTCCTCAGCATGTTATTTCATTGCACACTCCTTGAAAGTTGAAAACGTTGTTCATTTTCTCAGACCAGCAAATGCAGCTTGCAACTGAACAGCGTGTGTTTGTGGTAACAGAGTGGTTGAGGACTGGAAGCCTAGCAAGTAGCAGCGTTTTCCTGACCGTAAAATTCCCGCAAAGTCGACAATTTGGAAATACATGTACATCCGAAAGTGCCAAAGGGAAGGGACAAGCTTGAATCTCAACAAGGGTTCTCAGGCCGACGAAGAACGGCAAGATCTGATGCAAACGTCGGGGCTGTCTGTGAGTTGCTACAAAGAGACCCGCATGTGTCTGCCAGGAGAAATGGGCTTGGAATTTCGCCATCTTTTTGCCACAAGATGGTTTGATTGGACATCCATTGGTGCCCTTACAAGATGCAAAGGTGACACGAACTTCTTGATGCAGATCGACCCAGACAACTAAGATTTTGCCAGTGGTTCTTTGATCAGCATCCCAGATTCTTGGAGCACCTTGTGATTGGGGATGAAGCAGCATTTTTCATGAATGGCCAAAATCAATAGCCAGAATGTCCGCCCGCTCCGATACATACCCCACCCAACTTCAGTTTCGATGTAAAAATGATCCAAGAGAAGATTTCTCTTTGGATAGGTCTGTGAGGAGATGACACCGTGATTGGACCCTGTTTCTTTGATGGCAATCTCAATGGTGGACGTAACGTTGAGATAATCAACGGTCTGCTTTGGGTGAGAAGTTCTCTAAAATTCATCGGTCAACCCACTAAAAATTGAAAGGAACATGAAAGAGGACATGCCCAACATAATTTTTGTGTCCAACCTGGACACCTGTGTAAGTTGTAAGTATTTTAAAAAGAATTTTGAAATATAATTTGATTTAAATTAATTTATCATTGGTGTCTATGGGAATTTATTTTTAGGGGTGCACCCCTAAGCACATTCAAATGTGCATCATTAGTGTATGCTAACTTGCCACATTGCAAATTTCACCTATTGGTCAACAATGCATTAATTGTTACCTGTTCAACCGTGACATCGAGCACATGACCAAGGTGTCATTGCAAAGAAAGCATTCAGGCCTTTCTGGGGACACATAATGCTTAATTAAGAAATCTGCACTTTTCCTATAAATTATGGTTTAATCCGAGTTTCCTTTATTTGGATCCGCCCTGTGTTAACAGAAGCGACCGTGGTAAACTTCTTCAGCTCAAGCACACCGCGTTATTTGCCATTTTCAACACGTTTTTTATCTGAGTAGACCTTTTACTTCGCTGTGTGCTACTTAAGTTATCAGGTCAATTTTTATTTGCTTAGAGTAATAACATCGGAACTTTGTCAAATGGTGTTTGCCCATCTATTCATCAAACATGCAATGTACGTGTCTGACTGGTTTGCCATCGACATTCGATGTTCTTGCTTTTCACGTGGTTTCCTCCATCAATCCTCAAAATTAAAATGCGCTTCAGATAAACGATTTAGATGAATTCAAATATGTTTCTTTTGGTAGAATATCCGTCTTGCATCTCGAGTTATACCCAAGATTTGTGGGTATTTCCTGACCCCCGTTCCTCCCCGAAGCCAAAAATATGAGAATAATGAAGTTACGTCAACAGCAATGAAGAAAATCAAACGTGCTGTATCCACAGTAAACATATTCTTTTCACTTCATTTTAAACCTTACGAGAAGGGATATAGATCGGATAATGAGTTGCAATAACTGCAAACAACCCTTCTGGAATGTGAATTTTTTAATTGGCTACTGTTACTGCTTCTCAGCTCCAGAAATTACTTTTCTTTCACGGTCCGGCAAGCGCAGGTCGCCAGCGCTATTAATCCATCACAGGCGGACACCTGGGAGTTGACACCGGGGAGCAAAGAGTTAATGAATGTGAAGGGCCAGCAAAGCAATTTTCCCGTCGCAAGGTTTCAAAGAGAATTCAGGAGAACTTAGCAGAGCGGAAGTCGGTCTCTTCCGAGACCACAGAGTACCACATCAGGGGAACGAACTGAGGTGTGAAAGTCGAATGAGTTTGCTCCGTCTTTAAATCCGTGGGGAGCGGTGTTCAGAGGGAAAAAACATGTTGCTCGTGTTCGTGTGCACAACTTGAACTGGAATTTATTTCATAAACAAACTTTTTATATGCAAGAAAGTATTGTTGCATCCTAATTCCAATAAAAAGCTTCTGCAGTGATAGTTTGGTCCCGTAACATTTTAAAAAATGTTACAGGACCAAACTTAATTGAAAAGCTTTGAATGTCCTAGGTCAACTCGTGCATTTAGCAAGCAATTTGCAGAACCTTGTTTTTTTAAATGCGCAGGGAAAAAGAGTACAATCCGGCATCAGAGTCCTCTCACAGGAGCACAAAATGCGCTCCAACCACGGACAAATCCAGAGAAGAAAAATATCTAGGTTGGCATCGCAGATTTTGCATTAGCAGCGGTAGAGTTAAATCTAATCTACTCAAGGGATTTTTTGTAGTGATAACCCAGTAAGGACGTCTGCGCTGTTTGAGGGGCGAGATGAAAATCACATTAGGCTTCTATTTAAGATTTTCTCGAATATCAACGTTTTTTTCATCTGCATACGTATACTGAAGTGAGCTCGGGCAATCGATATATTTGTCTTTTGCTCGATTAGAAAAACTTAGGAAAGTGGCCTGGGATTCAAGACTTCAGATGCGGAGCCCTCGTTTTGGAGCGATTTCAGTGGAGACATTTTGTCGGGCTTATTGACGTCGTTGAGTTCTATGGCTGTCTTGCTTCTGTCATTATTTTGTCCTTGTATTTCCATTTTTGTCACGCAGTGCCTTTTCCGTATTTTTTCCGGTGCGTCTTATTTGGCTTGTCCTCCCCGCACGCCACGCCGTCCCTCCCGCCATTGCTGCCGGAGACGATCTTCGGCTGGGTAAACAACGAAGTCAAGGGGGTCTATCTGCCAGCACAGAGTGTCACGACTTACCTTGCGCACATTAAACTCAAAGTACCTGTCTGCATACCTGTCAAGTACTCTTTGTGTTTTAGATTTTGTGTTTGTTCTTTTTCTTTCCTCGTTCTTGCAGCGATCACGTACCTGCGTCCATTTTGAGGAACTGCGTGCACGCTTGACTTAAATTACACGACTTATCAGTCAACGCACGACTTCATCAATTAGTATGTTCTTCGCATCAACCGCTTTTGTAGACATACTGAGCTGCCGTACATCATAACCCACAGTACGACACTTCAACAAAATAAGGAAGATAATAGTATTTGTTTTATTTAACTTTTTTCCACTTTGTTATTTTATTTTCTATTCGAAGTTTCATTTATTTTGTGCTTACACTGTCATTGGCAAGCAAAATGCTGCGAAAAGCCCGCATGTCCTGAATTTAACATGTAACTGGTACTGTTTTTATCTACCAGTTTATCTAGAACCAATTAATCTAGATCTCCATTTTGCAGCTGCCACTTCAAAATGGGGATGGTATGCTGTCCACGTAATTAAAACAAATTCCACCTTTGCGTACCGAAAACATGAGTACCTGCGCGGAATGACTTCCAGTGTCAGGTTGTCTTAATGAGTGGCTGAGTGTATCAAAGCAAAAATGTTGAGGTAGAATCGAGTGGAATTTGGACGCCATCATCGAGGGCACCTAGCCACATTTCGCATGGCTAAGAATACCAAAGGAAAAGTCACTTCAGTCTGGTACCCGATACACTCTAAAGGAAGAAACAGCGTCTCATCCACTGAACAGCAAATGAAGACATTACACTGTATTTACAATTCAGTGGTGTCGTCGCAAAAGTTGTCAGACCATTGTGCTAAAACATTCAGTCATGTATCTAGTTGCCAAATGAATACATCGAGTTTTTGTTCATTGGTTTTGTTGTGTTTCGTTTTTGAAACCAACATACGCAGGGGAAGAGACACTCGCGTCGATTTTCGAACATTATGTGAGAAAAACAGAAATACTTGTCCTTTGTCTTATGATTAACCTCCAAAAGCCTGTTAGTGCCAGCATTTTTTAAAATTTATTTCATTTTTTTCATTATATATATATTTTTTATTTTGTGTTTTTTTCTTTTTAAAACACTATTATTTTTTTTCCTTTTTTGTGGAATTCTTTTTTTTACTTTACGAAACGAAGATTTGGTATGCGGGCATTGCCGTTTGTAACTTTTTTTATAGGGAGGCCTCTTCCGTTGTACGTCCGTCTCTGTACTAGCCGCTGTTGCCTTCTTTGCTCGGCTCCCTTTGGGTCTAGTAATCCCATAAGATGGCGCATCGTTTCTCGGCTTACACGGAGGCTATTCTGAAGGGATCTCAGGGGTGCACCGCAGCAAATAAATTCCCATAGAGAGCAGTGATAAATCCCCGTACTTTGAAATTTTTAAAGAAATACTCACAACTCTCATAGGTGTTCAGGCTGCACAGAAAAACGAAGTTCGACATGTCCTCTTTCATTTTCTTTTCAATTTTTAGTCGGTTGACCAATGAATTTTAAAGAAATTCTCACCCAAAGCAGACCACCCCTAAAATGAAGGAAATTAGCCATTTTGAAAATGCATCCCTCTGCAAAACAGCTAAATAGTACCACTTTCAGACCCGGCTGCATCTAACTTTCTCAGAATTGGAAGCCCTGAGTCCGGCCCAAAGGTTCAGTGCCATATTTCTTCAATTCCCCAGTTCCAAGGCTGTCAGACCTTCTAATGTAGAATATATTCCATATTAGAGGGTTACTTTGAACAATAAAACCGCAACTTTTTGGCTTGAGTAGTACAGGCAGTCAAAGCGTGCTGTACATGTAGGCTACATGTACAATATTTGGTCGGAACGTGCGCAGGGGAGAGACATGCCGCCGGGAAATATCACCGCATGCGATAACTCATGCAATGACACCCTACGCAACTCTACGCTTGTTTGGTCATTTGTATTTTTTATTAGATCTATTTTACAACTCCCCGCTGGTATCTGTCTTGTTATTGGCGTGTGTATGATCTGGATGATTTACAACTTCAATCCAGTTTAATGTGCAATATATTTTCAATAGATTCTTTAACGACCTTTAGGTTTGTTTGTCGTTTGTTCTTAGAAATTATACCATATTTTACGTTTCCTTTGCCGGCACAAAGGGGTGTGTATATGGGCACTTTTGCCATCTCTTGCCCATGCTGGCAAAGGTTATATACTCCTTCTTTCTAATTTTTTTTGGGGGGGCTTTTCTATTGTATTGTCTTGTATATTTGTAAAAAGAAATAACAATACTCACGGAAAATGGTGCGCAGCGCGATACTATACATAGGCCTGTGCATTTATACACAAGGCAAAAACCGCTTTTACTGACTCTCAAAATAACAACAGTTCTTCATGGGATGAAATCGAACTAACAAGAGATTCCTCTCAAGCGAACCCTGCAAGTTACACGTGACGAAACCGAAGATTGACTAGAGCGCGGTTTCTCAGCGTGATCTCTTGGAAAACTCGCTCAGGTTTCGACAAATAAAGCGGCCGGGTCATCGCTCCATGGGGCGGTTTTCCCCTCTTAGTAAGTGTTACGACCCCCACGGGAAACCACTTGTGGTCGATTTGTTTTGTGGTGCGGAATGCCTTTCCTGGCCTCTCTAAGTAATAGGGGTCCCTATGCGCCAACGTTCCAGAGTTGATTCCATGCAGCCGTATTTCTTGTTAAGTGTACACTATTATGTACAGTCTTTCTGTGGTTTCCATTTTAGCTTAATATCATTTTATCCCAGAGTCGTCGTTTCAACTGGCTTCACCCCATTTTGACCTTGACTATTTACACGACTGCCCTTTCAGTGAAATATATATTTCCCAGCTTCAGAAAGCTCAGTAGGTGCCCTGTCACGATAGGAGTTTGAAACAATTGTCCTAGAGCGAAATTATTAGAACACGAATCATTAATGCACATCCCTGCAAGAGCAATCAGACTCGTAAACCAAAGCATCGCGGAGAAGTGAGATATTTGTTTGATTGTTTTTTAGGGGTACTTTGCTTTTTCGTGTTTTTTTCTCGTCGGAACCATGGACTAAGACTTGCAGATTCATAATGGGATGTTATTCCTATACGAGTGTCTCCACACTAAAATATTGATATTATTCATTTCCGGGAATTTTTTCCAACGAAGTCAAATGAGTTCAATCTTAAGAGTTCAAAGCTGTTTCAATCATGACTTGAAGTTGAAGCATTCTAGATGTTTTCGTGAAGACTCGACCTATATAAACAGATCTAAGCCTCTCTCTCGGCGGTTCAACCTAGTTTGCCCGCATGATACCCCCGTAATCCTGGCCAGAAATACAGGTCACCGGCTGCATATCGGTCAAAAGTCCACCCGCTGTAGGTCGACTTCCAGCTTGAGTAGAAATTCAGATACCACATGGCCATCCCTTGACACATAAACCCCTCTTTGCAAAAATTACTCTTATTCCAACCTTGTCATTTGGTTTTATGACCTAACGTTTACACCCCCTCTTGTCCGTTGATTGGGTTATGAATGTCCCATCCTATATGCAGATATCAGGTTTATGGTGCACGGTTGATAATCTTGCGGTGACTACTACCGAAAATCTGCATCGAAAATTACATCTTGGAGTATCCAAATTCAAATAGGAAATGATGAATGTCTGGTTTTTGAGGTCAGGCGTGAAGAAGCTTTAAGAGTTGATAACCACAAGTAATTGACTTGATTACGTCATTCTGATTGCTCTCATCCAGGTCAGATTCCTTATTTCAGTCGCTGTGATACACCATAGAGCTACGGAAGCGACTTAATACTAGCCCGTGAAACCGGGTGCGCTACTTTTTTTCAGTACCTGGGGGAACCAATGATTCATGAAGAGGGGACAATGCAATACACCATTTGAGACATTTCAAAAACGGAATCCATTACGTCGCTTCGATAGCTTAGTTGGTAGTGATTTGAACTACAGATCCATAGTCCTTGGTTCGAATCCGACCCATTTGTGCTATTCATTTTCCAATTTTTATCATTGTGTTTGGGATTTCCTTTTTCAATTGATGCAGAAACAGAGTCCAAGCATGAACCCTCTAAGAGTCTTGAGAAAAATAGCAGACCAGGTTTCACGGGTTAGTATCTAGTCACTTCCTAGAGGGAACTACAGCCCACCAAGACGTACGACTCTCGCAGTGTACAGTCGGATCCTTAGCCCTTACAGTCCTCAATCCTTCACCTGTTGGGCGACTGAGGGCTGTTAGGGTTAGTAAGTAGGAAAAACTACCTCACCTCGGCGTTAGTGGCATAAATGTGTGGTGGGGAAATTTGAAAAGCGGGGGGGGGGACTGGGGCTGACACCTGTTACACTTAATAGGGGGGGCGATGCTCATTATACAAATCTGCAATATGCATAACATCCCTGTAAAATTTTCAGAACAGCTAATTTATCATTATAGCTTGTTTTTTTTTAAGTTGTTATCTTTTTGATACATTTTGGTTGCTGTGACGTCCGAAAAATTCTTCACAGTTCGCCCTTTTTTTCTCACCACGACAAAGTGGGGGATGATTCAATAGCTCACCCCCAGTTACAAATTGGGGGAAAGGATATACTCTCACTTATATCTATGCTTTATAATATAAGGATTACATTTTGATTTAACGTAAAAATGACGATGGCCCATAGTAGACACGCGTCGGCAAGATATGCAGAGAGAGGCAAACAATGTATACAGTCTACACGTTTTCACAACAAATGCCACAACGATTTTAGCAAACGTAGATGCGTTTCCAGATTAAGTGCCCTTTGCACATAAACGGCAATCCCAAAGTTCGACCTGCAGAGTCAACTTTTTGACGTTACAGGAGCTTACTAAAACTATAAAAGAATGCTTAACGGATGATCTGCTTTTCCTGTTTAAGACGGCAAGTTACACATCTACACGAATAGACCCCCTGCGTGTGACGTCACTTTAGAGGGCATTAGTTTCTTCCTCTAGGATAGGCTCGAGTAAACCTTTTGTGCATTCATTGTACATGTCATTAAGTCAAAGTAACAAAGAGCAGCCTCTGACTCCGCCTTCAAGCAAGGGGTCTATAGAATTTAATCTGTTTCCAAGTTCTTATCAAAAAGTGAATACCAGCCACGAAATGGGACGGAGGCGTACCCCCCCCCACAAGTGCAATCCCTATACACACTCCAGCCTATTGTCACTCAACACATCCCTCTAGATGTCTGAAAAGAATTCCTGAGATGACCAACACAAAGGCGGAGGGGGGGGTTCTCTCTGTCCCATAGTTTATTCATATGAAACAAAGGGTGGCTTTTACAGCGGGGAGGCATTTTGATTCTGCCGTGCATACAGCAATCCTACGGGGTCTCAATGGACCAAGTAACTGTAGACTTACCCCTTTGCCCGCCCACAGCGACACATATATTTCTGGATCAGTATCTTATTGGTCGGCCTACAATGTGTGGAACGCGTGGTAACAGCAGAGAGTAATGCGGATGAAAACCACCGGCTGATGTGCAGGGTAGGTGGCGAAGAGTATTATGATGAGATGACTGCACAGGCGGCTGGCTTTAATAATATGGCATCGTGGTGCCCAAGCAATCGCTCCAGGCCGGGCTGATGCGGTCGAGTCACAACCACTGTAACGTCACGCCCTCTGCTGACGGGCCGCCCCTTGAGCGCGCGGGTCTGTTGCGCGCAGTACATGTCGCCTGCCATGCCGCCTGCCATGCCCAGCCAATCCAGTCATGGGTGTAGAGTTCTCGAAGCAAAACCTGGTGGCGACGATGTGCACAACAGCAGATGCTGACATACCAAGACTCGCACTGTTGGAACTCATTGGCCGGAAGTCGTCTCCGTGTATGTATGATTGGCCTATGTTCATTTCTGACTGGCTGTGGAATGGCTCGCGTTTACATAGATGCAGCATTCTGCGAAGACGGACGATTTCTTACCGCAAAGAGGAACAATAGAATTTAACAGAAAACGCGATTGTTCTTATCTGGTCCCCGTATGAAATTCAGAGGCCTCTTTCCTTGTAAAAGAAAAAGATAAAAAAGAGACTAAACAAGGAGAAGCAAAAAAAAATAAATAAATAAAAAATAAATAAATAAATCCATATATATATCTTATAATATATAATATATTATATTAATATTATATTAATATATCTTCACTCAGATCAAGGCTGAGTGAAGATATGTTCAAGTATTTCTATGCAAAGAATAATGTACTTTATTGTGGTGGGCAAATGACCGTTTAAGTTTTGTTATCTCTGTGCTTTTTTTCTATTTTGTCTTGATTTCCTAATTTTTAATTTGTAAATAATGTTTGCTATTATCTCATAAGTACATGTATATGCATAAATCTCTGTAATATATGTGGTGAATGAGCGGAATAAATGGAGTCTAATGGCTCCCTTTGAAACAAAAAAATAAACAAGGCTAACTACAAATCTGACGATGAATTTGTTTTTGCCAAACACGTACAGTAAAAGGCAAGGGGCCAGTCATAAGGTACATACGCATGAAATGCCGACTTTTCAAACCCAACCCCCCCGTACGCGTGGGGTACGCAGTGGCTCCAACCCCCCCCCTCCGGTACGCAAACGCATTCCACAATTCCGAAAGACGCTACCGGTCTTTGTGTCAAGAGTAATGTTGCGGTTTACTAATAATGGGCATTGGCAAGGGAGAATAAAAGATGGGGTGGACGGTGGAGAAAACTATGTTTGAATTTCGACTCACAAGAACTGATTCTGGTAGTTATTTGTATGAGAAAGTGTATTGATACGATAAAGATTCACGAAAGGCAATTTTTCGGTTTGCGTACGGTACGCACTGACTTGAGCCCCCCTCCCCTCTGTACGCCTGGTGTATGCAACGGCACCAGCAACCCCTCCCCTTCGTGCGTACATACTTACGGACGGTTCTGTTGGAAGAAGTCAATTTTAAAAAGATTGTTTCATTTCCTGCCCAGATTTGTTGCAATAAAGACTATTTGATGCAAGAGAAATGAAGCTCACTTAAACACTTTATCGACTTGAGCCTTGTTTCAGCGCGTCATCCCTATCAATGATAGCATAATAAATTACTTCAATACGTTCCGCATATATTGGCACGAATGTTGCTCTTATCGGAATTGGATGGTTCATTACGGTAAAGTAATCTGGTTTAACGACGTCTTCAAGAAACTCCTCTGCCCATTCGTCTTACTGATGAAACCTGCATAATTTCCAGGATCTCTCCCTCAACACTAACAGACCTTAGCAAACGAGCCATTTTTTATCATGTTTCCTGCCTTTATAATGGGGTGGCGCCAGAATACTTTTGGCTCCATACCTCAAGTTCATTTTTTTAATGTTGCTTAAAACATAAAATCACACACTTTAAATTATTTATGTTTATAAATGAAATTAATTTGTAATAAACATTTTTATTGCTTTTATTTTTTTTTATTATTGGGTGTCCAAAATAAAAAAGTTAACCTCACTTTCAAATATGGCCGACTTTTGAATAAGGTCAGTATAAGGTGTGAAGCCCGAAATGCCCGATCATCTCTCATCCTCTTACCGGCATCACGCCAATTTACGCTTTCAAAGAAGACATTCGTCATTTTGATGCTATCTCGCCGTATTTCCTGCGAACTTGAATTTGTGGCTATTCTTGAACAAAAGCAAACACTATTACGACAACGTCTGCTGCAACTGTATGTGCAGACGCACTCGTGCATAATGGTGAGATACCTGGTATCTCGTCAGGCTCATCTTGTTATGACGGCGATGCGTAATGACGAGGCGGCCTAATGATCGTGGTCACCTCTGGCAATTTCTGGAAATGGATTGTTTCCTTCCTCAGTGAATTTCAGCTTTTGATCCGAAATCAGTTGGGTCTAATTTGGCAACCATTTGCACATGCCCCCCCCCAAAAAAAAGCACGTACGACGGCAGAACAAAACCTGCAACCCATAATTGCTTTTCTACGAAAACAGGCTACACATGTCACAGTCTCGCAATAGGTTTTCGTCTTTAGATCAGTTGTAAAGCCTCGATTGGGATTTTTCAGGGTTTTTAAGGTCTCTCGACTTTGAACATTTGAACTTTGTAAAACGGACGATATCGAGAAGTTAGGCGAGACCTGTACAAGACCTCAAATTTCACAGTATCACATATCAACTCGCAAACGTGAAAAATGTTTTTTTTTAAGCTGAGCCTTAATTGCTGGGTATGGGATGGGTGGTTCCGATCAATGACAAATGAAAAATACATTTGCCACTCTCACTTGGAACGCCTTTAACAGGACGAGAGAGCAGCAAGCTTGGTTCAGCTATATACCACGCGAAGAACCAGTCAATAACATGTATCCTAAATCTTGGTCACTTATCCTTTCCTACTGAGTGATGTCGCCTCAATGATTTGCAAAATGTTGTAAAAGCTTTATTGCATTGGCTCCCTATGACAGGCAAAAAGAAGACCGTTCTTTGTAGCATACATGTACCCGATTTGTCAACACTATTAAAGGTATACGACAACGGTAAGAAACTTCGATCCCAACAGAACCCAAGTATATCTAAACAAGCCGGTGCATTGTCTGCTGCAAATCAGTGCAAAATGTCGCTGTAATGCGTTGTAATATACATATATACATGTAATTACATGTGAAATTCATAATTGACTTCCTTTTGTGAACAACAGGTCCAGATAATTTGAGCTCTACGCACCACTGTACCTCGTAGGTCCTGTTCGGCCAAAAGTGCCCTCAGCTGCACCACTTTCGGGTGCTTGTAAGCCCCATACAGCCTTGTATTTAAATTACAAGCTGTTCTTACTAGTTTGAACCTCTCCCAAAGTCAAACACGTGGAAAGAGACACTTAAACTTCAAAAAAATCTGTCGTTGCGCGTGGTTCGGAGGCCCCCTGTAGACAGTGCTAACTCTGCGTGTGTCCGACTCCGGGGAAATCAATACGACAGAGTATCAATGCATAATCACTCGATACCAGATTCGATCCAGTGAAACCTGCAACTTGGCTGGTTCAGAGGCCAGCGCGTCGATTCCCCCCCCTCCCATTTCTAACTTCCATGTTCAGTATTGCTCCGTACTGCTGTGAGTCCGATGTAAGCTTGCAGTTATGTTGCATAAAACGTAAGGTAGTTCATCTGTGACACATCCTTTGTCGCTTGAGCGAGCGAGATAATTACACACCCGTTATTAGTGAACACACTGGATAATGTCGAAGAGGTAAACGAACATTGTAAAAAAAAAGCAGCCTGCCGTTCACGACTCAATTTATACTTGAGAAGAGAAACCTATCATTTTTATTATTGGTAACTGACCTGGTTTATGCCAGTTCATGCTGTCCACAGAAGTCAGTGATGACAGCCAATTACTGAATTCTCGCCAGGCCATAGCATTCCTTAACCTGATAAGGATGCAGACACTAATGATGGCACCCCTTGAAATCAAATGGTTGAGGGTAACATGTTTTCAATGTGTTCTAATGCCAGTAAGTCAACCAATTTACAGTGGCTTTTCGAGAGAATTTTAATAAGGAATTTCTTGGCTGTCTGCGTTAACAGCTTTTCCTTTGAGTGTTGAAATCCGAGTATGCCATAATTTTTTTACCTTTCTTCCCTTTCGTGACCGTTTCCATTTCTCAGGGAAAGTGTGGGGAAAAACAAGGCTGGCTCGCTTTGCCCCGCTTTGAAAAGCTCAAAAATAGCCTTTTCTCCTGTTCACCCGCACGTTCATGCATTCTACACTTGCCCTCGTGTCTCCAGCCGGAGTGTTGACACAGCCATATTAGCCATGTTGCCTTCTGCGTAAACACGCTAGATTGCATCTTCGCCCGTGGTAAAACTGTTAAATGTGACACCGTGTTCTTGCATTTTTTCTTCCTCCAGAGAGAGACCAGCGAAGGACCTGCCCCCCCCTTACTTGCCGCTAATCAATAGCGTATTTTCATTTACCATGCCACTATCAGCGCGTGCAACCGCCCGGCTGGGTTGACTACACTAAAATGTCTTGGGGAGGTTTGCCAAGTATCGAAAAAAATCTACTTCTCGTGTTTAAGAGCGCTTGTCGTTGCACACACACGTTTTGAGGTGAACCCCCAGGGTTCCTAGAGGGTGCTTTTCTGGACTAGCAGTGGAAGCGGTGTTTTACCCGATAAAACAGAAACTGAAGATGTATGCTCCGGGAGATTGGCGCACGCAAACGCAAGAGCACTTAGCTGGAACCCTGTGAAGAGCTTTTGAATTTCGCTCAAGTGCCAGCGTACATTGTGCACAAAAACTAACCGCCGGGATGCGGTCGGCTTACTCCGTTTGATCTCAAGTTCCCTTCCACGGGCCTTAAAATTAAATACTTCTTTTTAACGGCGAGTAATGTTTCAATCATTTACAGTCGTCGGCGACTGTTCATGAGGGGAAATTAAAACTAGTCGAAACAAACAAAACAACAACGCTTAACGCTCAAAGAGCCTGACTATTTTGGCATGTTTTGGCCCAGTACAGCCGAGATGGCTTCTCTCTCCCCCCCCGGGACTCGGATGTACCATGCTCGAAGTTTTTTGAAACTTAGCATGCATTTAAAAGAAATCTTTATGTGAGGTTTGAACTCAATCAAACACATGGTTTAGTTGTTACGCCTTTGCAGTAATTCAAAAGATAATCGTACAGGAATTACCTCGGCGGAAACAACCGAGAGATAACCAGGTCATTTAAAGTTCAAGGCTACGTGCGTGCCAGCCCGTGTGTATTGAGCACCGCATTGGCCGACCTGTTCAATTTTAACAAAGTTGGTGTCAAAATGATCGCAAAGTGTTACTCTAAAAAATCATAAAAGCTTAGCTCCTGAAAAATACACTGCGGCGATACCGGGAAAATATTGAGGGTGGTGGCTTCTGGCCCCGGCTCTTTTAAGATTAACCATCTTGGCGATACCGTGCACGATATGGGGCCTATAGGTACCCTCCCCCCACACACACCCATGTCCAATCCCTACACACACTTTAGACTGTTGTTACCTAACACCCCCCCCCGACCAGTCAGTAAAGAATTCAACAATGACCAACACAAAGGCGGAGGGGTATGTTCAGTCGTACTGAACATACCTGTTGGTATGTTCAGTATTGTAGTTACGTAATGTTGTAGTAGGAATTTCACTACATCAACCAATGTCTTTGGCTGCCCGTTTGCCACGTAGTCGGGCGTGGAGCGTTTTTGGATTCAGTTGCGTCCACACGCTCTCGACCAACTCACTACGTTCCATCTCTGTGGCCACCTCTTGCAAGTACTTTTTGTTTCATAAATAGCAACTACATTTCCGAGGATGAATTTTGCCTCCGATTTAGCTCTGTAGCCTACGTTGTAAGAGAGTTTCTAAGTGTGCAAAAGTGATCCAGTTGACGCCAAAATACTCTGATATTCCTCAGGGGCGACGCTCTTATTCTTTCCTTTGTCACTTACCATAATCATGATTCAAACACGAATTCTGTTTGCTTCAGAACTTTAAAGTGCTTATACAAATATCGATTTAGGATATGCAATAATGAATCATAGTACATTAATGTGAATACATTTGTTTGTCATTCGTTGTCCGTACAGCATCTCGATATGATTCTGGGAGCCCCCAGAAAACCCAGCATATCCGTTATAGCCTCATCACTGTGTGCACTGGGCACTTCTCACCCCGGGGACGATGTAAGTTCATGGTCTTAGGAGCATCTATGTAGTGCATTTAACCGAATAAATTGAAACTCAGTGACTGATAACGCTGCCGAATAGCTCCTACTTCGTTCGTGATTGGTTCAGTTGTCTCCTGAATTTATGTAATTGTCTGATTGTGGATTTAATTTATACTTTAATAATGTATTCAGTAATGTGAGTAGGCCTATGTATTTTTCTCTAGTTTTTCACCTGCATCAGTGGTGTGCGAATAAATTCATGGGGCGATGAGTAAAGAGACTTCCAGTCTCCTTTCTTCACAAGTGTGTACACTGACACCATGCATCCTTTCATTATTTCACTTAACGTTTAGAAGGTCAATATTTCTGTAAATTGAAATCTTATAATGAGGAAAAAAATATTTCTAACCGCACTTACGCCGACTTCATTTTTAACCCAACATCAGGGACCGTATGCAAACAAGTTGGAGAGCCCCCCACCTCAACACGTTTGGCTCCGAGACAAAATTTCATGCGAGTGGTTTGGCAAGTGGAGAAGGCACATGAAACTTTTCTGGCACCACGTCTGAAGCCCAGAGGAAGTTGTCGGTAGTTGTGGTTAGTGCGGTATTAGATGCCCAAACGCAACCTGGTTCCGAGTTGATCTCAGCGCACCTGCGCCATTTCCCAGGACTCGTTCAAGAACTAGGGGTCAATTCTCCGGGCGTGTCTTGGTACTACTGAGTATGTGTGTTCCTTGGGGTGGCTGGAATCCTGGCTAAATATTGCAGCAGTCTGTTGATGATACCCTATTAAAATGTATTGCGATTAAGCACAGAACAGTGCAGTGGGACGTGAGCCGACTGCAGTTCGAAGTAACATACCCTCACGGTGTACAAAGCAGGGACGTTGGTTGACAAGGAGAACCGATTTAAAAAGTCTGTGAGGAAAACGCGCAGAGGTAAACATTCCTTGTCCTCTGGAATGAGGAAAAGAGAAATAAACTACATGTACTTGATATTTTGTTCAAGAGTGGTTGACAATGTCGACTGCCGATACATTCGAGTCCTGGCTTGAGCAAAAGTCGGTCATTATGTTGGGGTAAATTTAGATAACTTAGGCCCTAATTTTCAAATCAAAATTTCCAGAAGAGCATGGTTGCCCCCTTTTTTATCGTGAGTTTGGCGTGAATGTCGAATAACTTTTATGAGTGTCTGGCCATTGAAGGTTGAAATTTGATTGCCTTTGACGGTTCAACAATCTGGGGTCACACGGTCGAGATACCACACCAGCAAAATGGCAGGCGACGCCCAAAATTAAATAACTTCTGCTACCCATACATGAATGTTAAATGCTAAAGCTGTCTGAATTTGACAGGGAAAACCTGTAATTCTTGTGTCAACGTGTCTTTCGCTGCATTTATAGCTACTTTATTTCAACGCATACATACATACATACACTGCTCGGTACAGTCGTTGTACGAGCAGTCCTAGTGGAGTTATCGTCGAATGTTAGGGCGTGTCGGAAACTGGTAGAGTTGCGTACCTCTGTGGAGTTATGGTCGAATGTTAGGGCGTGTCGGAAACTGGTAGAGTTGCGTACCTCTGTGGAGTTATGGTCGAATGTTAGGGCGTGTCGGCAACTGGTAGAGTTGCCTACCACTGTGGAGTTATTTTTGAATGTTTGGGCGTGTCGGAAATTGGTAGAGTTGCCTACCACTGTGGAGTTAGGGTCGAATGTTAGGGCGTGTCGGCAACTGGTAGAGTTGCGTACCACTGTGGAGTTATGGTCGAATGTTAGGGCGTGTCGGCAACTGGTAGAGTTGCCTACCACTGTGGAGTTATGGTCGAATGTTAGGGCGTGTCGGAAACTGGTAGAATTGCGTACCTCTGTGGAGTTATCTTCGAATGTTTGGGCGTGTCGGAAATTGGTAGAGTTGCGTACCTCTGTGGGGTTATGGTCGAATGTTAGGGCGTGTTGGAAATTGGTAGAGTTGCGTACCACTGTGGAGTTATGGTCGAATGTCAGGGCGTGTCGGAAATTGGTAGAGTTGCGTACCTCTGTGGAGTTATGGTCGAATGTTAGGGCGTGTCGGAAACTGGTAGAGTTGCGTACCACTGTGGAGTTATTTTTGAATGTTAGGACGTGTCGGAAATTGGTAGAGTTGCCTACCACTGTGGAGTTAGGGTCGAATGTTAGGGCGTGTCGGCAACTGGTAGAGTTGCGTACCACTGTGGAGTTATGGTCGAATGTTAGGGCGTGTCGGCAACTGGTAGAGTTGCGTACCACTGTGGAGTTATCGTCGAATGTTTGGGCGTGTCGGAAATTGGTAGAGTTGCGCACCTCTGTGGAGTTATCTTCGAATGTTAGGGCGTGTCGGCAACTGGTAGAGTTGCGTACCTCTGTGGAGTTATGGTCGAATGGTTAGGGCGTGTCGGCAACTGGTAGAGTTGCGTACCACTGTGGAGTTATGGTCGAATGTTAGGACGTGTCGGAAACTGGTAGAATTGCGTACCTCTGTGGAGTTATCTTTGAATGTTTGGGCGTGTCGGAAATTGGTAGAGTTGCGTACCTCTGTGGAGTTATGGTCGAATGTCAGGGCGTGTCGGAAATTGGTAGAGTTGCGTACCACTGTGGAGTTATTTTTGAATGTTAGGGCGTGTCGGAAATTGGTAGAGTTGCCTACCACTGTGGAGTTAGGGTCGAATGTTAGGGCGTGTCGGCAACTGGTAGAGTTGCGTACCTCTGTGGAGTTATGGTCGAATGTTAGGGCGTGTCGGCAACTGGTAGAGTTGCTACCACTGTGGAGTTATCGTCGAATGTTTGGGCGTGTCGGAAATTGGTAGAGTTGCGCACCTCTGTGGAGTTATCTTCGAATGTTAGGGCGTGTCGGCAACTGGTAGAGTTGAATACCTCTGTGGAGTTATGGTCGAATGTTAGGGCGTGTCGGCAACTGGTAGAGTTGCGTACCACTGTGGAGTTATGGTCGAATGTTGGGCATTGTTCTTGAGCACATCATCTGCGAGTGTATTTACGCATCCGTGAAGTGTGTGGACACGGCCATGCATCGTTAACCTTCCGAAACCGGGGCAGTATGGGACTCTGTCTACGACCGTCGAGACTAAACAAACGTTACCATTGGAGGGCTTTTCCCATCTCGATCCCAAGGTCCTGAAACTATATCAATTATAGAGGATCGGGCTTTCTTGTGCACCCTAAGATTTGAATTTTAAATGTTGCTCGCGATACAGGCTCAGGGTGCAAAGAAACAAAAGCAGAGCTCTTTTTTCCCGTATAGTTCGTGCAATGCAGTGACCAAAATGTCTGTTTGCGGAAGCTGTCTTCGCATACGCGCCTGCCTTGACGTTCCAAAGCTGCCGTTCAGTGAGGCTGGCAGCGGTGACGACACGTCCTTGGTGTGGCTTGCATGATTCGCGTGGGCAAACAGTTATTACTTGCTTAACCTCCTCCTCCGGGTTTAGTCTACAATTACAGTTTCCTGGGGAATCATTCAGCGAATTTGTCGGCAGTAATCTGCAGTGGACATGACATTCCTGGAATCGTCCACGTTTTTATCGCGTTTGACAACGGATTGCCTGCGGCGTACAATTTCGATTAAATAACTACGTCGTGTACCAACTTGAAAAAGATGCATCGCAACATTCAAAGGACGTCTTGTATATAAGAAGTGGGGCCGAAATGTATGAAAACTTGATATCTTTTCAATTTCATGAGATAAATATGCCTCCATTCATTTTCTCAAATTGCTTTTCAGCCATAATTTTCCTTCCAGAATTTGGCGTTGTAAACCAAGGCAAGTTATCAGAATTTGCATTAACCCCCATGTCAGGCCATATAAACCCTATTATTACGACTGCAGTGAATCAAAGTTTCCTTGAGCCGTTTTCCATCTCGATAACAAACTTGCCACAACACGTGGGGAATTTAAATTGCATTAGGGCATGAATCATGGCAGGGTAATGCAAAGAGGGCATGAATCATGGCAGGGTAATGCAAAGAGTGTACGATTCCGAGATCGATTAGCCAGGTGTCAAACGTGTGTGCCCAGGTGCGGATCCAGGTGGATAGGGGCCGACTTCCTGCTCTGAGACAAAACAAGGAAAAACACGGGGAAAATAATAAAAAACTAAAGTGTACAAAGGTATGGTGCACCAATACATTGTAACAATGTATGCCATAATATAATGTTTCATCATCGTTTCCTCTTGTTCGCAAAAATGAGTATAAAAAAATCTTCGGCCTGACCCCCCTCCCGATAATGAGGGTGTTTGACTAGGCTTGTTCTTCGTCAGACTTGTTGGTTGGTTCGAAGATGGTTCACTTCCTGGGGATAAACAACCGTCATGGAGATTGGAATTCGAGTGCATGGTTCATTTTCGTTTTAGGTGGTCGATGGCTTTGAGTAGAATTGCCTCCTTCATTCGCCCCAGCCCACCCAGCCGAACTAGTGCCGAGATGGGAAGAACTGTCCATCGTTGGGGCGAAAAGTTGGACAGGATAGGGACGTTGTAACCGCAACTACCTCGGAACCCATTACCTACACAGTCTAGTCGATGTGCTCAAGAACAATGCCCACCGTGGAAAAGACCTGAATCGAACCCCAAATAGGCCTCATTCCGAGGTAAGCCATTTTGTATTGTTCCCAGAATCTGTCTTATTTAATGTAATCTGTGAAATGGGGCGATGCCAGACTATTTTGCGTTCAGTGCCTCACATTGTAAAATGTGGCGTACAATATATAAATATCATTAATCACAAATTTCACAATCTTCATCAGCATCAATGACATTAATTTTTTAACTTTTTATGTTATTCTCTGCTCCCAAACAAAAAAAGTTATCCTTGCTTTAATGTGTGGTTGACTTGTCGATAATTAAGGCCAATTTGTGCAAATGCAATAACTTTCTCTCCCCACCAGAATGGCCTTTCAATTAATTGGTGCACTTCCCAGAATTGGCCATCTAATTAATTGGCCTGTTCACATAGTTTTCCCGATATGCATACCCTTGACGTAACACAGTGAGGCTGTGAAGGGAGACTTCGTCAATTCTATACCTTTCCTCTGATGTACACGTACACAAAACGCAACGTAGTTTATTGTACCCTGAACAGTGACGCGTTTGGTTTGCGAAGGCTTTAAATTTGAAAAGCCATGTTGGCCAGGCCTCAGTTGACCCAATAGCGAAATATGAAGAACTACAAAAGCCGACTAGTAAAACATTTCAAAAAGTGAAATATATATATAGTTTTCCAAGTTCGTTTCTATGATATATATATTATTCCAAGGTATTTTTACGAAACATATCTTCTCAAGTTTAATTGTTATGAGGTATTTTTCCAAAGTTCGATCTTGCGAGATTAATTTTTTTCTACAGTTTGTTTCCACTAGATAGATCTTTCCAGGAAGATCTCCAAATTAGCTTTTACGAGATATGCAGCCGCGTCTGATAAATTTTACAGCCATGCTCAAAATCGAGCTCGAGTGGGCTTTTACTGACAGAACCGATATTGGACGGAGAATGTTGTGTGTTCTAACCATTGACCTTTATCGTGTCGACCTTGTCAGATATTGACAGAAGTCGGTCAGTACATGAGAACAAGCGGGAGTTTGCTTGTAGTCAAGTGCACGTGTGGGCCCATACCCAGTTTATGTCGCCAGAATATTGTCGAGGTAAAAAAAAGATCGTCATTCTCAGCAAGTTTGGAAGGGTATTAACAACTCGTTCTTCCTCAATCTGGAATAATCCGGCCAAAATTAATATTCAAGAAAACGCCCTCACCAGTCTCACCAGTCATGCGTATTGACAGATAAACAGAGTCACTTGCATCACAGTTTTGTGTATTAAAGGGTGTGTACAATTTCTCAGATGAAGCAACCATTTCCCTTCACGTATAACACTGTTCAGCTCACTATAGATTCATGTGTTTTGAGGGATGCATGGCCCACATGATTACTATTTTAACCTCAGCTTTGTATTGTCTGATCTTGTTTATTGACCACTAAAAGCTACATTCTTGCACTACGACTTATACAAAATGTACATGTACAGTTCTCATCACCAAAGCGTGGTCTGTCGTATACAGAGCCAGTTTTAGAATATCAAATATAGTCCACGCAAAAGCTGTCTTATTTCCAATAAGAAATGAATTGTTTTATCGGTCTGAAACAACGTTATGTCATTAATTATAAAAGTTTAAAAGGAAGGGGAGGGAGGAAAACGAAGCATACCTATTGATGTAACTTTTATTTAAAAATTAAGAATTGACAAATTTGTACCAAGACGGCTTTGAGAATACCAAAGCGGTAAATTCAACAACATGTAATAAACCCAATTCTGGGAACATTCAATTCTTAATTAAAAAATGAAAAACTCCATTCTGTGAACATTCAATTCTTAATTTAAAAATTAAGAATTGACAAATTTGTACGAAGACAGCTTTGAGAATACCACGGCGGTAAATTCAACAACATGCAATAAACCCCATGGGATCTGCGCTTGAGTATTGCCTTGGATAATTCATTATCTCGTTCGCATGGGTCAACACGACTCTTGCGTCTGCCCTGAACACATCAAACTCAGCCTTTTTATAAAGCATATGTTCACGGTTGCTCATCGCTTTTCCTTTGTGCCCCCTGTCAACACAACTGCAGTGCCTGCACGTGGTACGAATGCAAATTTAAAAGAACGCCCTGGAACTGCCCGCGCCAGTTCCCAGCATTCTGTGAATTGTTGTGATAGCTTTTCCATTCTCGGCGTTCTCCTTTCCTTTTTAATACGAGACAAAAATCGATAGTAGATCCAGCAGGAAACTCGATCGCCGTCGTATATAAAATGTGTGATCTGCGTAACCGATCCACAAATAATTGGTACAGCGAGTGTTTGCTGGGCGATCGCGTATAGGGTGTAGCTGGAATCTGCGTCTATCGTAGACGCTGTTATGGGAAATCGCCTTCAAGCCAAGGGGATTACGGTTGAAGGTTAATATGCAATAATCGGAGGGATGGGGGATTCCACTTGGAGCAAAAGGTATCTGTTATTAGCTAAGCTAGAAGACAGTTGTTCACGAACGGATTAAACGGCCCGGGGTTCAATCGCCGCTAAGCCCGGTGTCATGCCGGGGAGTCGACGCTCATTTTAAGGCTGGCGGGTGTCTGCCAGCCACGCCAAACCAACTGGCCAATAGGTATCGTGATGAAAGGTAAATCAAATTACGGTAAGATGCACTGAGGCGCCCCATGATTATTTTTACCATTTCATTTCAGGCACTGGAAAGGAAATATGATTCAGGAGTTACGTGTGAGGGAAAATCTGCCGCCAGTATAGGCATCAACAAAATATTTTGGGGTGTAAACTGGTAAAAAATCGCGATGAGCCATCTCAAGCCCTTAAAGCCACTTCAAATTCAAACCTGTGGCGCTGACCTGAAAACAGCAATCACTTCCAATCAAAAACTGTCTGGAAATTTCATTTTCGTGTAAATAATGCTTCCGATACACCAATGGGCGGCACCTTTCACTAGCACATAGGGCGTTGGAAGTCTGCTGCAGTTCATGGAACAATAAATTAGAATCTATCTCCCCGGGGGAGCTAGACAGATTATGATTTCAGTTCCTTGGACATATGAAAGGATATTAATAGCATTATAGTCTAATCTGATAAGGGAAATATTACCCTCTAAATATCAGAGTGAAAATTCTCTCCATTTGAGTGAACATTCACGCCCTCCGATTAAAACCAGAGACCACGACGACTTCGAAGGAAATTTGTTCACTCCAATAGATCGAGAATTCACCTGCGTGTCCACTATGAGGACTTCTTTTTCACACAATAAGTCACGGTGATTTTTAAATCTAAACTGTCTAGTCCAAAGTTTCATTCTTTCTAATTTAGAGAATAATACCCTGCCTGTGATGGCGTATATTGTATACATCGTTCATGTTCTAAGTGGAGCATATATCCTCATGGTAGGAATATCAGTTGGCTCTTGGTAAGCCCTAATAGAGCTAAACTACTTCATTCAGTTTACAGGCCTAATGAGGTAGGAGAAATACGTATATTTAGCATTACTAGTAATTCTTAGCCAATCTGTAATGATATGTCGGTACCAAACAAATTTTTACTTATGTATGCTTAAAATGTACGACTTATCACAGGAAAACACACTGGCGACATTTCTGGAGGTAGGGAAAGACCCGATAACACAGTGACTCCAGTCTGCTCTTGTCGTGCCCTGACACACTTGCATTTTCACGTCTGAGCAGCACTTCATAGCATCTTCGATTCTTGCCGCAATAAAGCTTCACCTCTTGAACTGTCATGCAGTGGGTTCCCTCCGGGCACCTCCAAGCAAATGTCATACTGAGTTTCAAATTTTGTTTTTCACAAAAAATTATCGAGTTGGGCACTGTTGTGAATTTGGTGATATTAGAATAAAAAAACCCAACACTATCCGATAGAAAGGCCCAACCTATACAATATTTTCTTTTTACTATTTTTCAGTGAGCTTTATTCAGTATTATACCCAAAAAGGAGGGTGCAGGGGCGTCAGCCTGTTGCCACGGCAACACATAGCTTTTTAACTGATCCTTGCAGAGTCCAAACTTTCGAAAGAAATCTCTATGAATTGGGACACTTCCAACGAAGAAACAGAACTTAGAAGTTTATGTCCTAACGCACCACAACTATGTACCGGGTATCATAAATGCCATTCCGATCTGCCAAATCTGTTATCCACGAAAATGTAACCCTTTTCCTTTCTTTATAATAGCCTGTACACTTGGAATGTTGATGAAAAAATGATTGACCCAAATTTTACACAACCAGACAGTGGCAATAGTAGATTTTGCCTTTACCGTCTTGGTCACGTGTTCGTGTTCGCCTCCTACACCATGATTCCCTGAAAGGGCCGAAACCTCTGTTCACAGATACTTTCCACGGGCCCCATCCCTCCTTTATTCGAGTGTGGTAATGGACCGGCCCCCGTTATCTGTTATCGTTCGAAGTCCGACTAACTCTAGAGACGGGAACCAGGCGGTCAGCCACATTTTCCACCGGTGAGGAGACCCAGAGCTGATATTAGAGAGAGTTGCAACATGAGTGTCTCAATCGTTGGAACCAAAATGGTGGATCATGTGTCAGTATACACACTGACAATTAGCTCACAATAGCTGTGTACTACATACACAATGTACAATCATTTTGGTTCCAAGCTTTGAAGTTGGCGCCAGTCTCTATAACAGTTCTGCGGAGACCATTTTCTGCAGTAGAATCTGGAAATTGACGAGTTCCTATTATCCGTGTCGAAATTCAGTCAAAGCTTCCCATCATGCTATATCAAAGCCTGTTATCGTAAGGTGAAATAATACTTTTTATAAAGTCCACTTCAACCCTGATAGGGCGATTCCTCTTTTGCGTTGCTTTGTATAGTATCTTGGTGAACTTGATTCATTTAGCTCTCCTCACCCAAAGTTTGCATTCCTAACGTAAATTTGCATCTGTGACCTTTCAACAGTCAGTTTTTTCACAATCTTTGTCATCACCCATCAGCATACGTGATGCTGCGTTGTGTTTTCCACCGCTGACAGAAAAAAAAATCCCGTAAGTTGCTCTTATTCAGCAATCTTCCGAACAACACCACTGCTGCCGCAGTTTATTGCCATGGACTTGGCCTTTACGTGTCTCTTGTACACACAGTTTGAATTTACCTTTTGAAAACACTGGGGAAAATAGGGAAATGATAACAGACGCAAGCTAGCGCTACCTTACTTAATGACATTCCTTACAGACAGATTGACTCATTGGTGGACACGAGTAGATTGACGGCAGGGCAAGGAGCAGGCTTGACGGACAGCTCAATTATTGGCCGTTTCAAGAGCTAAATCTTTTGAGTGCCACGGCATCAACACTCAACAATGTAATCATCTTCAAGAGCCTTCAACTATGCAAGGCTGACGAAAAACAAGTCTGATTTACTGTCACTGTCATTGCTTATGATTCGACTCAGCTGCTTCTAAGGAACTAATTGTAATTATATACTTATATTGATCTTTTTGACGCGTAGGCCTATTTAGCATTTGGGGTATGTCATTTGGACTCTAGAAGTGCCGAACTTTGACCGCTGTCATCGCCCACTATACACATGTATACGCATGGGCGGCCAAAGTTTGGAGATTGAAATATCATTCTTTTTCTTGACTGGGGTCAAATTTTGCCTCCAAATATACATCTGCCCCATTATTTTCAAAGAAGGTCGTATTTCAGTTTAGTATATAGTCGTGGTTTGTATTATTTGGCATTTTGCAAGCAGCGTGAGTTTTTTTTTACAATTAGTGAATTTTTCTCTTGCTGTTTATTACTGACGGCCAGCCATACTTCTACCAGGCAAAATACTACTGTAAAGAGCAGGGAAAGGTAAAAGAAAAGTCATAATTCTAACAATGTCCCCCCCCCGAGTCTGTGCTCCTATGTACAAGACCTAGTTCATTTGTATGATGAACCTGAAAAATTGCCTACGCTCAAGTGCTCCTTCAGAAATTTCACTTTATAGTATCGTTGCTGGTTGAAGAGAAACAATGATGTGTTTATCTCTCAGGAAATTAGTACGGCATTAATAATGGTAGATTTAATTCAAACTTGTTAAGCCAGAGAGTGACGTTTAAAACTTAGCAGGGCTTATTAAAGATACAAGCATTACGCGCGCCAGAGGTATGGCTGAGACCATTTAGGCTAGGCAACTAACCAACCATAAGAAGTTACCTTAGCAAAGACACCGTATAGCGCTTGGGGACGTCATTAAGCCACCCCAATAAGTACGTTTCCTTGCAGCTTCACACAGAAAAAATCTCATATTTCCGTGGCAATGCCCCCCAGGTCGACTGGTTTGAAAACCTACGCCACAAGAGTTCAATATAATATAGCGTTCATCTGTGACTGCTCACCATGGTTTTCAAAAAGTTTTCTTTAAAGCACGAATTGCTTTATAGGGCCTAAAACTCGTAGCGCAGGAAAAAAAATTGAATTCTGAGTTAAATAAAACGCAGTAAAGACCATTTTCTCAATGGAAAGCTATAAATTATAGGCCTATACACACATAAGAAATCAGATTTTTCATTGCCGAAAGGTGAAACTAGGCTATGTCAGCATCGGCTTCCGTTATGTCCACAAGAATCGAGTCAACATTTTATTACGTTTGCATGTTGGAACTTTTTGCCGGAGGCTGGCCTCTGTGCTAGGCTTTCTGCGTTCTAAACAAACCATCGGGAAGCTACTTTTTTACTTCATCGCGGACTTTCACGCAACGCAAATGACAGCCTAACGCCCGTCACCTCTGGAAGACTATTTCGTAATTCCAGCGATAACTGCCGCATATATGTTGTCTGTAAAGCAAAGCATAAGAACACTTGTGTGAAGCCCTGTACGCGTATTTACAAAACAAATAAAGTATAATACACATAGCAGACATAATAGCCTTCAGATCTCCACTTGAGAGCTTTGCTCCCCCAAGTTACCCCGTCACTCCGCCGCTCTGCTTGTGTATTTATCTTCGTCAGGATGCATTTAGTTCCCCGTGGTCACGCACACAAACATTCTATTCTACTTACTCACTGCTCACTTCCGAAAGATGTTAACATGGCTTATTCTGATCAGAACCTAGAGGGACAAGTTTGGTCTCTTTCGACGGAACCCTGCACGTGCGCAAGTGTTAAAAGATGCCGTGGGCCCTCTGCAGCCTGAGCAGTCTCAAAACCAAGGCTGGGGAAAGCGTTTTTAGGCACAGATTTAAGCGAACAAACTGCCCGGCATGTTTGGGGAGTAGGTGGCAAACGCAGGAGGCACCAAAATAGCAATCGTGTCAGACGAAGAGCGCGATCTTTAAGCCTTGCAGTCAGAGAGTGACAAGGGGAATAAAAAGGACTTTCTAACTTATAGCTTCCAATAAGTTTCAGGGACTTAGAGCAGAAAAAGAGTGAGTGCACGTGCCTTTAAAGATGAACGGTTCATTATCGTCAACGAAATTGAATACCCTCACGTCCGCTTACATCTAGTGCGGATGTATGTAAAATGATGCTAACACAAGTTTTTTTATTCTGCAGTTGCCCTGAGGAGACGTTTCCCTAAACTGGCTTTACCGGGAGACTGGATAGAGTATGGAATTCCATATCTGCCGTCGTGCGTCGCGCGTCGCCCGTCATGCGTCGCCCGTCGTGCGTCGTCCGTCGTGCGTCGCCCGTCGTGCGTCGTGCGTCGTCCGTCGTGCGTCGCCCGTGGTTTTTTTTTCACGATTTCGCAGTGGTATTTTTAACTTTGACCCTTGATCGTTTCACATGTACATGTTCTTGTTCGATCGATCCACCATGCCCGACTCTCATTTTAGCAATAGTACTAGAAGATGTACATGTATTTGTTTTTGCAGTTGCGCCAAACTCCAATTGAAAGAAGAAATAATATCCTGATATCGGTTAAGTAACGTTTATATGAAATAATACCATTTTGGTTACCTAAATAAATTAACAAAAAAGACTTTTGTTAGGGTAGATTGTTTTAAATTTCTCGATAACTTAGTTACTCTAGACGTAACTTTACTCGTTAACAGCCTGACTTTAGGTCTATAGCCTATGTAAATTTCTGTCTGTCCCCGCACGATATCCCACAGAGCGGAATGTAAATAATAAATCATTTGTTAATAAATCAATGTTTGATTCCTTAATAGTTTTCATAAGAGACAAACTGATTCAAAATTATCTTGAGGGCGGGTATACCTATAATGAAATCTGCTGTATACTCCAAATTAGACATGACTTGAGTTGCAGGTCGGCTCACAGAAGTCTTTTAAACAGTAACGTTACTTGTTAGCCCCATAAATAATGCTGATGTGCTGGACAACCTGTTCTCATTGGTCTATCCACCATGGCATACACACCCACAAAAACCAACATGTCATATTTTCTGAAACTTAAACCAAGTGGTAATTGCCCCCTAACAATACATTTAATAAACAGTTTGTTATCCACAGCACGTCTAGTATTTCTGGATTTCAAGGTGAAATTGAGGGGATAAGATGGAATATCTGTATCGGTTGGCAGATTTCTTCCTGGAATTTGATGAAAACAAGTCGGCACATATTTACAGTATGCAAATTAGAATAACACTGTGGATAAGTTGGCCGGAACATTTTTGCTGAAAATGTTTTTCCCCAAAAAACACTTGGTTGAATTCTCAGAGAGGCGATATTTTCCTGTCAAGAGACAGTGGTAGAATTGATTATGTGACTAGTGTATGCTTTGCAGGTGGGATTTGTACTTGCCTTAATCGGAAAAGACCTTTAGAAGTGAATGGAATCATCACATTGTCATTTGTTAAACCCCGGCTTTTGCAGATACTGTGCAACCCTTTTGATGTACATGTACATGTGAAACATCAAGGGTCAGTTAAAAATACCACTGCGCAATCGTGACAAAAAAAAAAAACCAAAAAAAAAAAAAAAAAAAAAACACACAGGCGACGCACGACGGGCGACGGCAGATATGGAATTCCATAATAAAGTGGGTACACAGTCAAACAACAAGGATCATAACTTTTGCATGAACTTGAAAATACCCTCGGAACCAGGGGCTTACTATGGAGGGAGGTCACTTCCTATTTCCATCTTCCATTGCTTCACCAATAAAAACAGCTACAAAACAGAAGTCTAATTATTAATAATTATTACATCTCGAGATCAATATTCAGTTAGCAAAAAAATATTGCATTCCAGCTTAAAGGCATGCTTCGTATCTTGCTGAATCGGGTAAATATTGAAACCAAATCCATTTAAATTGGCACCGAAGGTATATAGGCGTTAAAATCCATCCCGAGCAAATTTTGATCCAAATTCAAGAATTACTCAAGATTTGTAAAATGCGAGCAAAGGAATTCGCAGGCATAGGCCTGCGTATACTAGTGAGAAATAATTTTTTTATTTCCAACAAACAAATTGATGTATAAATAGCTTCATCACTACTATTACCGTGCGAAGAATGTGAAAATCTTAACACTTGTAAGATACATGTGTGACAAACTGTGACAAACTTATCAGAGTTTCAGATGAACACACTGACTAGCAATATTACTGTTAAGTTGTCACTTTTGTTGAATTGTGGCTTAACTGCAATTAGGTGGCTATTGTATTACAAATCAAAATAAAGACTATATAATGTGTGGTTTGTCATCACGGACCAACCAATTCTTCCAAATTTCTTTCGCAGACGTCACGCGTCACTTGGCCATTTCCCGATTGGCATCTACTTAAATCGTGAGCCCAATCGTTTCCAAAACAGTTGTACATGTACTTCCGTTGTCTTAAAAACATTTATGCCTACATTTTGACGTGGGATACGTGGCATGGCTGACACTAACCTGTTTCTTGCAGGAACTGACGCAATCGACGTCCGAAGATCGAAGACAACTTCCCTGGCTGTCAGTGGTTATACCTTTCACCTTGGCGCTTCCCGCATGGATCAAATTCTTTCGGAAATAACCATGAGCAGAGCATCAGAGGAAATACCATCCAGAACGCTAAGGGATAAAATACCCTGTAGTTCCCCAGCTTCGATTCGGCCACCGTCCTTTCGATTTCCCACGGGACACGCAAGGTGACGTGAAAGTTAAGCACAATTTTAATAATTTGTTTTCGACTTCCCTTGCGTAACGATTCCAGTCAACACGGGGAGATCAGTGTCGGATCGGCCCGAGCTTGAAACTTGGTGAAAAGTCTTGCAGAAGTCACGCTCAAACCTGTTTTGCACTGCAGAGGCCCTGATTGATCAGCGTGCAGTGTAATTGGTTCCCGAGTGAGCCTAACGAGAATTGACACATTTTTGTAAAACCGTGGAGCATTCGACATGCACTGTGGCCTTTCGCAGACGGTCAGCCTTTATGCCGCTAGGTCTGAGTCCCACGTGCCCAATTCGCTTACTACTGTACGTCCTTACAGCAAATGCGAGCTGCCAGCCTCTGCGAATCAACTGGACGTCTGAAACCGATACCCTGCATATCCTTCCGCTGTCTTCACCCTGGGTGTCTTCAAGCGTGCGCTGTGCATAACGCAGCGCTTTTGCGTTTAGAGAGTGTTGCAGTCACGCAACTGCCGGTTTCGATTGGGTCACGCCTCTGGCGAAATCAGTGACATACCCAAGACACTTTCTGTAATGAAATCTTTCCACAGTAGCAGTATTGGGGTAAGACGTAGGTCAGAAAGGGAGTTCAAAGTTTGAGCCTGTCTGTATTGTAAGCATGATTTTGCGACCACTCAACCATGGAGCTATTAACCTTAACACTCCTCAATCCTTCACCTGTTGGAGGACTTAGGAGTGTTAGGGTAAAGAGTCAAAGAATGACCCTCCGTGGTTGATTGGTCGCAAAATCATGCTTACAATACAGACAGGCTCAAACTTTGAACTCCTTTTCTGACCTTTCTGACCTATTTTAATTAGCTCCATGATTCAACTGAGCAAGCATGCAAACAACAGGATAAGTTTGATCGTAAGGTGAAATGTTACTACATTCTAAAAACTCACATATTATTGATCCATATCCGGGTTCCGTGGGACCTGACACGTTGTCGGGTCAAACGATGACTCTCTTCTGACTCATTTTGATCCTTTACGGACACAGAAGAGGGTCATTCTTTGACTTTTCGGTGACCCAGAAGAGAGCCATTCTGTAGACCGGGAAAGAGTCAAATACCAGAGGACCCAGATCCGGGTCAGTCTGACCCAAAGGTTTTCAAGTGTTTATTGGGCTGTTTGGCCTCACACTCTTTTATCCATTAAGTCGCTGATAACCAATGATCGTATAGCGCCGAAGGCGCAAGATGGATAACTCTGTCCAAAAGGTATAATTACCATGGGCGCCATTTGAGCAAGCGATACGCCTGCGCAGTTTACGGTAATGCTTAGGCGCAGGCTCACCAGGTGACGTGCCTGCCGAGGCGCCTGCGCCTTTGCATTAATGTGCATTGCGCATGCGTATCGCTTGCTCAAATGGCGCCCAGGTGATTACAACGTTTTACGTGTATTCACTGTGAAGTTCGCCATCTTGCGCCGCTTCGCGGCGCTGTACGATCTTTGCTGATAACTGACACGTTTCCCGCAGAGGCGTAAATCGCGGGAAATAGGGTGTACACCCCCATACATTTGACCACGGGTGGTCTATTGAATCATACCCCCACTGTTTCGTGGTGATGAGGGAAAAAATAAGGCGGAGTTTGAGAAATTTTTCGGACTTCCCAACAACCAACATGTATACGTTATCGCTGGAGATGGAATAGGAAAAAATACGGGGTTTTTTTTCATTAAAGATTTGAATCAGGAACAACGCCCTCTAATGCCATGTGGTGTCAGCACCCCTCCCTCCGCTTTTCAAATATCCATCGCCTGACAATAATTTCCATTTACGACGCAACCCATCAAGCATCCCTCCAGTCCCTGGCAAAAAAAAAAAATCACGCCTCTTGATTAAGAATTGGCAAGTCTATTATAGTAAGGCAGGGAATGATAACAACCTAGCTCAGTAAACCCGTAATGATCCTCATTGGCAAAAAAAATGGAATGTAACCTTAGGCAGATATAAACACACAAGCCCCTACCTAACTAAGCAACAAAAGTCCTGTTTTTTCGTTGACTATTCACTGTCACTTCAGTTCATGGTTTTCATCTCGTGAGCAATTTTATGGGCAATTTCATATCTTGCACAAGGAGCCAAACCAACCAAGGAATGCGAGGAACAAAAGGGACATGTTTAGCATAAAGGGGCGTAGAGAATTCAACAAGGATAGCTACTTTCATGCATGGACATACGCACAAATTTTCATTGAATGACATCTTGTCCTTAATCCGTCAATCCGTCAGTGGGTGGCGTGAGGTAATTAGGGTTGCGATCAAAGGGTCACAGGATTTCAGTCTAGCTGCTGGTATTCGACGAGACCTTGGGACAGGCTTGACAGGCTACTGCCTCTCTCGTCCCAAATGTTGAAGTAGGTAGCAGTGGAGTATATGTTACCGCTAATGGGTCGTTAGGGACACATTCCCATAAGAACTTTGCTGTCCCATAATTCAATATTCCCTAGTCTGATCTGAACCAAACTTTGTATGTTTTCAATTTAGACCCTAATCTATCATCTCTCAAAATTTGGACACTAAAATTCGGCCTCCTTCTGGTAGTTTGAAAATCGGGAGACACTGAAATGTCTCCCTAAATGCCAATGTCTCCCTAATGCTGAAAAATTTACCACAAAATGTCTCCCAAATGACCTATTTGTAAATATAGAGACACACCTTCGCCGATACTGACTATTAATTCGTCCTATAAACGGGGTGATGATTGATATTACAAGACGCTTTGAGATCACTGGTGCGGTGTAAAGCCTTGAAAAGCATGAAGATCATTAACATTACAATAATTGACACACTGCAGTTCATCGATACTGAAAAGGCAAAGGGAGGAGATTATCATTTTTGCTTCAGACATTTTTCCTTTTTGCCGGCAATTCGATTCGAGAGGGCGCCGTCTCATCAATACGGCAATGAACGCCCTGATCAAGCAATCTTGTGTCCGTCATGCAACGCCATCAACCTATAGCCCTATCCTTTGTCAGCCGAGAAAATGTGACTGCGCTGCTTCAACACCTTATTGTGCCAACTTTCTAAAGGCCAGTGGAATTCCAGACGATACTCCCAGATTAATTTGGGTCCAGTTCAAGCAACAAAGTGCACTTTGCCGGGGCCAGATTACAGGTGTAATTAAGGTGAGCTGCTCGCGTGTAAAATGTGTCACTGCCAATTTTACAAAAACCTGTACGGCGTAAAATGACGGATGAATTTTTGATATTCAGCCTGGCCAAAGAACATAAGCCCGACCTCATTCTGAGGAGTTGTAGGAGAAGCAATTTAGAAAAGTCGTTTTTAAAAAGTCGGTCATATGATTAATCAATTACTTCACATGAGGGGGTATTTGTTATTTATAGAATATTGTGTAGCTTGGCCTTTGAGGCCAGCGTGGGTAGCGGCTTTTCCGGCCTACACTGACTGCGCCGAGGACCTCGTAAAAAATACATAAACGGGAAGGAAAATCTGCTGTCTCAGATGATTGAGTCCTAAATGCTCCATTCCCTGAAATCAGTAGCTTATCAGGTGGAAGGAAGACATGTTACTTTCCTTTAAATAGGAATCAGAAAAGGAGAGGACTGTTTTTACTGTCACATTGTGAATGTGCGTATTACGTGGTAAATGCAAAAACCCAGTTGTCTTACTGCTCTCTGCACTATACAGAGACAACGTGAGACTGTTTTCTTCTAAATCCAATTAAATTTTCAATTTTTTCCCGATTTTCATTTCTGTAACGTAGCAGCTACCCAGAAAGTCTCATGTAAGTCTTCAAATTAGTCAGTAAACAGGTCAAAGTAACTCATGCATGATCGGACACCGGGGAGAGAAGGTTTGTGACGACACTTCGTTCTCGCTTCAAGTTCCTCTTTAACCTCGGAAATCAGGCACATTACGTGCTTGTTATCGTGGTTCTGTCGCTTCATTAGCCAAAGAACCCACCAACTCACGAGTAAAACCCACTCTTTTTTGCATAGATTTGCAATACTTCCTCCAGATATATATGTAAGTGGAAACTAAAGTGTGAAATAGCGCCCTTTTGTGAACAAAAAGGTTAGTGATAGCTTAAGTCAGGTTTTACGGCCACAAGGTCCTTGAGACCCAGAGTTCATATCTCCAGCATTAAAATCTATTAAATCTCACCTTCAGATACCCTTCAGAATTACAAAATCACGTGACTTCATTAAGAAGTCCCGATGCACGAGTCCCCCAACCTTGGCTCGAGGGCTTAACACCATTTCATCTCAGTCCGTTTAAAATGGTAACAAATTTGCCTACTACGTTTCTTCCCCTATTCTGATTCGATGCAGCACTAACATATGATAACTTTCTATCATCGTGTTCTTGGTAATTCATTTAATGCTAACATACGTTACGTATGAGGACGTTTTGCGTGAATACGTGAATTTTTATGTCCTTTCCACCTTGTTAACAACTCCCTTTCTATTTTCCTTAATACGGTATGTGATACCTTAATTAAGTTGCCTGGTATGATTTTAACATTGAAACGGGGTAAACAAAATTGTGTTTGTCACGCTGCATCCCAGATACTGTAATAAAACAGACGCAAATTTGACGCACAGCCAGACACCAGACTATCACTAGGTATATGAGTATGCTAAATTTTGGTGTACAACAGGGTGTATTGGAGAAATTACAGATGTGAGGGCGTATTTCTCGATACCATGGGAACGGGGGGGGGAGCTCGACGGCTGGATGAATCAGGCGCAAATCCGGGGAGACGGTCAGAGGGCATGTAGCCCCGTTCGGAGGGAAGAGGAGCAACATACTCCATTTTGCGTGTGAAGACACACCTAAATACCTGGCGTTTGAGGGTTCGTCAACCAGGTGTTCGAATCCATCAGCCGCATGATGACCCGGATAGAGGGCGCACTAATGAGTTGAAGACATACATAGGCGCGTACAGTACGGCATGCAAAACATTTAGTAATTCGTATGTTATTAGTAAACTAGGTACAGTTTTCCGAGGCGAAGCTGCGGTAAAATGAAACGTATAGAATGCACCCTGGATCACCTTGGCAGGCCAGATTTACTACAAAATGTAGGCCTACATGTATAGATGCACGCACCAAACCACTTTAGAACTATATGTGCATTGTGCAGTGTTGAAATTATTATTCATTAACTACAATCGCAAGAAAGCATGTGAACACTTCCTGTCAACAGCCTTCTTATTTGAATTAGGAGTTGGACGCCCCCAATTCAAAATTGAAATTAATTATAATTTTTATGATTACTTCCACAGACCGATTTCTTTCCAGAGATGTCTCATTGAAAAGCTTGTAACAACGGCTATCCTAGAAAAATCATCTCTTCTCTGAAATTCTATTTTTAAAGGTGGCATAGCAAAGAACAGGGACAATGAACCTTTATAATGTGCTTTAGCTTAGCAGAATACTGTCCCCAAACTTAACACAAACTTTTCTTTTCAAACTTTGATTTGGAAGGCCATACACGTGCTCGGACTATTACAATGACTAATATACTCTGTTTCACTTCGTGCTATGTTATATTTCATATCCCTCCTACGCACTTTGTTATTACTGTGTAGGCCTAAAGGTGATAGGGAAACTGTTCGATAAATACTAACCTTGGCTTGGCTTCTAAACGTGTTTTGAGTATTTTCACTCACATGACAGTATCGTTCCATTTTCAAAGGTGATAAACAATTGCTCATAAAAAATGGCAGGTGTTTGTTTCGTTTTCCATGGTTTAGTTTTGTCTTAATGGGGCCTTCCTCTTAGCGCAATTTCATATCCACTGTTAACTGCACGCCAAGTAACCAGTCATTTCCTTTGCGAAAATCCCGGAAACAATTTTACGCCACCGCTCTGGGTAAACTAATATTCGACTGCACTATTTCGTAGGTACGGAGTATTCTACCTACGGATCACTGAACCGTATTGACAGATTCGTTATCTACATGTTGAATTGCATGACTAACCTTCAGCTAATTGGGCCCGTGCAGGACCAAGAGAGGGTGCGATTTCCAGCGGCGTAACCAGGATTGCACGGGGGGGCGGGGGCTTCACGCTAAAGTGTGCGTGTGTGGGGGGGGAGCTGACTGCATCTTGGACATATACATGTGCATAATCGTGATCACATCAGGAAAGCCCAGTTTTATTCTGTGTTTAACATGCATGCTGGCTAAGAGGAACCCATTTCTGATAGTGACTTCGATGCTAACATCATGGAGGATATTACATGTACTCCTTATGAAGTGTGTCAATTACTCAAAGACATCGATATCAGTAAAAGTCAAGGTCCAGAAAACATTTCTCCCAGAATCCTAAAAGTGGGAGCAGAATACCTTGCACCCTCACTATTTAAATTGTTTAATGCTTCTTAACGAACAGGATTTATACCTGAGGATTGGCGAAGGGCTCACGTTGTCCCTGTGTTTCTAAAGGGCAAAGGGGACGATCCCAGCAGTTATAGGCCTATCTCACTCACATGAGTTGTGAGAAAACCCTTGATAGAATAATCTTATTGGTCACCTCAATAACAACAATATTTTTGACGAAAATCAACACTGTTTTAGGCCAAACGTTCTTGTGAAACGCAATTGATAGATGCCATCAATGACTGGAGCAGCAGCTTGGATGCTGGGAACAGTGTCGATATTATCTTCTTGGACTTTGCTTAAGCTTTTCACAGAGTTCTTAATGACATTTTACATAACTTACTACTTGTGATGTTTGTGGTCCTCATGTTTAAGATTGACTGCACTGTCTCTACCACAACCCTTGACATTGTCAGAAATAAATAATAATAATAATATGCAAGTGGGAGGGGCGTTTTTTTTTTCCTGCCGGGGGTGCGTGCGCCCTCCAAGCCCCCCCCCCAACGCTGCTGGCGATTTCCTAAACAACGGAGTCTCCTTTGGGAGGAACTCTACTTTGCTGGTTCCCGAATGACAATGAGCAACATGAGCTGTGTACGTGTCCGGCCCTACCAACAAAACAACGCTTTCTACTATATACCAGTGTGGCTCTTTTCAACCGATGAGGAGATGCGTCTGTACGTACGAAGTAGCAATCAGTTCATACGAATAGAATTTTTTTCTTACCATGTCCTAAATTCATGTACATTTCCAAAACAGTCTCTTCTTAGTGTACAGAGAAAATTGACAGTAGAACGTGCTGTCCCAAAACAGCAACTTGTGTAATGCCAGTTAACAATAGAATCTACACTGTAATTCAACAGACTTTTTTTATATAGTGCACGATATGTCGTAAAACGCTCATCGTATACATGCAGTTCAAATTGTTGACTTCGCTCTTTTAATTACAGACATCTGGAAAGCTTCAAGCCAGTTGTAGAATACATCCTAGCATCAACATGAAATGCAAATCTCTAGCGCCCACTAGCATTATGAAATTTGCACTCTATGGTTCCTTGGGCGGAGTTGGGTTTGTTCCCAGCCCTCGGTTAGGGATCTAGAAATAGTTCATCAAATTTATCCATGCTTTACTGGAGAGCTGAGTGCATTGTAACCCAGGGAGGAAATGTTCCGTTTGTTATTTTTTTCTGTTTAGATTGCGAGCAAAAACTGTGCTTGTCGAAAATATTTCTGAATTACGGTAGATCGTTGGCTTATTTGAATTCGGCAATGAATTAAACGCTGAAATAACTTTGTTTTACTTAACATATTTTATGTACAGGCCCAACATATACTTTCATTCTCAATGCAGTGACGAGACATTTTCGTTATTGTGAGGGGAGGTACTTTAATTTGTAAGGTTCATTTCCTGTTCTTCATGAAGCATTCAGATCTAGTGAGTATCATTTTTGATTTGGCTTTTCTCAAGGTGACCATGGCTGCAGCTGGTCTTGCGTTCTTCGTGTGCGTTTTCCTGAAAGTTCCACATTCATCAGAGGCTGACAAAGTTCATCTGATCCCACACAACCAGAGCGTGCCAGTTGGTGGAACGGCGAAATTCTATTGCCAAACCAAGAATATCATTTCTTGTCCAACTCAAGTAATCTACTGGAAGAAGAAAGCAATAAATGAAAGTAACTGGACAACTGTAACCAGGTGCGGAAACCTTAGCGCATCAGCTGATGTCGACAAACACTCAGTTATTCTGAATACTACGGTTAACAGGACAACCTACATTCTGCTTATTAATAATCTCACCTCATCCGACGTCGGGTGGTACTCTTGCACTACTTACAAAGAAATAGACTCTATTCCAACTGCAACCTCAAGTCCCTCATTACTCATCGTGACCGACGAACCTATTTGTCAAACGTCAGTAAACGAAGTCACCAATATTCGTGAAAGCGAAGAACTAGTTGTTGGCGGTAAGGGAGTGTTTGTCTGTGACGGTGACCCTGATCCAAACTCAACTGCAATTAGATGGCTCATGAAGGGAACAGATAACCAGTCTGTTTCCATTAACACCACAGACAGATTTGTCGTGTCAGGAAAGCGGCTGATCATCTCACCGTTAGTGGCCTCTGACAACGGGAGCAGAATTCAATGTGAGGTTACATTCTCTTCAGACTGTGACCAACGGAGTTCCTGGCACAGGATTCTACTGGTTGAGCAGACGTTGGGTGATGGAAGCGAACTGACATGGAGAACGATCTCCAAGGAAAGAGACGAACCAACGCACCTTACCAGCGCCCCCACTACCGCTACACAGCGGCCGATGGTACTCTGGGCTGCTGTCGGCGGCAGCCTCGCCGTACTGTTCCTTGGAGCTATAATCATTTCTGTCGTCTTCTGTCATCGTAAACGTAAAACCAACAGAAGCAGATCTCGACACGTTGATCAAGCTGCCCCCACCCTGAGACGCTTTATCCCATTCCCAAGAAGCGATGCTCACATATACAGTAGTTACACCTTACAGAGAGAAGGTGGAGATACACCCCTGAGTGCTCGAAATACCCCTCCTTTGTCTGGCCAACGTCCCGCCCACAGGCGCGTTGGCGAGGCGCTTTACGCGATCCCCGACACACGCCGGCGTGAGGCCGAGACAGTTGCAAGATCCCAGTCCGCCTCTTCAACTCATGCTGGCGAAGGAAGCCAAGACGGGCAGAGGGATGGACGACATGGACCGCTGACACGTGTACAGGCTGGAGACGATTTCTACACCGTGCCGCACAAGGTGGCATGTGGAAACGCCAAAGCCTCAAACCACTTGCCCGATGGCCACATTGAATCAAGTCAAGCTCTCAAACGGTTTGTGGTGGGGGAAGATCTGTACACTCTACCAAAGACACACTTCGCTGTTTAAGAACAGGGCTTTTTGTCTCTGTCATTTTAGAGAAATGTTTAGCGTGCACTTTAGCGAAATGTGGGACAGTAGCTACAAATCACATTCAGGTGAGTGGGGAGGATACACACAGACTTATCTTTAACCAGTTCTGAATAACCGATGTCCTTATGAAAAATATTATTGAGGAGAAAATGAAGTTTAGGAAAAAAGATTCTTTGCTAACTAATCTGGTCTGAAAATGTCTGAAAGATAACAAAGGTTCTGGGCTTTCAGCTGTACATGCTCCTGAAAAATGTGTACCCAGCTGGGTGGTGATGCAACTATTTCGGTTGAAAATAAGACTACTTGTGTGTTCATTCGATGTCAGAGAATGTCAATGGCATAACTTTAAAGCTGTTATCAGATATGGTCTACTCGTGCATGTTTAATTAAGTTTTAAACTTAATATTTGGCGTTCTGCCATGAAACAATTTCATTTTTCATTAATGATACATTGTAACACAGGAGAGAACAGTGAGTGAGTGTGACTGATTTCAGAACCAAAATAGAAAGAAATGTATAATTTTTATCCATATTGGTTTGATTAGCTTCGGCAAGACTGCTTTGAATAGTGCCACAGGCTGTCAGTGTGGACTGTTGGTTGGAAAGGGACGCAAGTAATGAAAACATCCTAATGCTGTTTCATGAATATACATACATTCCAACTTTTGGCTTTCCATTTGAAAAATCAAACGCGTCAGCGATCAAAATGCTTCCATAGCAGAATCTTGCAGTTTATTAGCCAAACTTAGCTTGTACACCGAAGACGCCTTAAAACAAAGTTTTGATACTTATCCCACCTTGTAAGTTTTGCGCCATTTCGTTATTTTAGTACAGAAGCTGATAAGACAACACTATACAGATGTTGACTGTCAAGGGGGGGGGTGTCACTTGGCAAAAAATGTTCATCTTAATCCAGTCACACAAATCTCATTGTTTGTACAACCTGTATATGACTACACAAGAAAGTTGAAAATTTATCAGTTGCCACATTATTTGTCATGACGTGATATGTTTCTATGGAAATCATCGTGATTTCCATGGACGTAAATCAGGGCCTGGGTTTGTTTTTTTAAACAGTAATTTGTTCTCACTGTAGGTGAGACTTGCCATTGAAGGACAACAGCGCGACCAGCATTTGTTGGGGGTGGGGGCTTGAACCGGAATCTACCCCAAATAGCCTATAGTGCTCACCCCTTCCCTCAGCGATCAGGGTTAGTAGCTGGGGATGTAGGTGTGTTTTTCAGAAAAAATCGCTACACATCAAACAAACATAACGAAACTTCCTGGGATTCAAGGCCCCCGATCCCCGTTTCGATGCGCCACTGCTACGGTATTGGCTATCCCTGGAATATATCTGTAAGATTTCTAACAAATTGAAATGAAAAGAAATACATTTATTATAGTGTAAGTGACCTCCAAATTCCAAGAAGAATTTACTTGAATACGTCTTTCACTTAATCACATTAAACTGGAGAACAAATCTACAGTCACGCTTGTCAATGAATACTCTTTTTTTTTTTTACTAGCACGGAACAATCACGTGATGGGGTGTTAAAAAGCATGGCACACTTCATATCAGAGATAACATAAGCAAGGATTCTATCTTTTCACGCACCCACGCGTGTAGCGCTCCCCTGTAATGTACATGCAGGATAATGTAGGGTCCAACCTCGTTCACATGGGAACGATCTTACCGCACTATAGTCTAGATACCAGACCTGATGATTCCGATTCTTGTTGAAGCAAGTGTCTGGTATCCCCCATTGTCCACGTGACCAAAATCGGAGGAATTCCTCCAGTTTCCTAAAATAGGAGAAATATTCCAAACTCGTCCCGTCCACATACGGCTAGCATCGTTGATGTACGGGTAGTTCCGGCCGTGTGTGTAGAAGGCCTAAAACGGGCAAAAAGGGACGCAGTTTACCTGGACAGACGGGTTGCACTACGCATAAGGATGTTTTCTTTTGTTTGCTACTATCACCTCCTTTTTCTTTTTACAGTTCTTGCATGTTTTCAAAATGACCGCCAACATTAATAGCCTGCATGTACATTCAAACATTGGATCCACCCAGGACTTTCTTTTGATTCTTGACATGTTGCATCTTGATTTATTTATGTCCGTGGGTTATACATGACCTATAAGATTTTATCTAGAGTCGTCATTGTAAGATTTAAATATCCCATTGATTTTGAGATTTGTCGATGTGTTTGCACGCAACGGAGATTTAAGTCGCCTTTTCATATGTACATTTTTGGGTGCGTTGCGTACACGTTGCGTTCATGCGTTTCACTTCTGCGGACACAAAAATCGACTCCATTAATATACCGTATGAGTACGTTGCGTTTGGCCGTTGAACTCGCTTCGGTAGCGAGTTTGACAGATACACAACTCTTAGTGCAAGTGTTCACGCTCATACAGAAAGGCGCCTTTAGACGTATACTCTCAACACAACGTTGTTAAAACCCTTTTGTACCCACATGCATTTTAAAACCTTTAACCCGACGGCAGGTTTATTGAAATGTGTTTAAGAATGTGTTAAATGCTGAACGCTTTCATGGTACATGTTCAGCCTTTTGGAATCTACTTAGCATTTAAACGCATTCCTAAACACATAATAATAAACGCGTCGCTGTTAAGAAAGTGGGTACAAAAAGTGGTCTGTATTTAAACTCTTGGCGCCTTTTTAAAGTGTATGTGACGTGCAAGAGAATACGTGGGCGTGAGCTTGAAACTTTGAAATATGCGTTCAATTCACTTAACGTTTATGTGTAGATCAGAGTCATTTCGTATTCTACACGACCAGGAGCTAGTGAAGCAACGCATACGCAGTCCATATAGAGTCGAAATCTTGCAGAGCCCGCAAGCCGTTCCGCCAGTATTAAAAAATGTCTTTGTTGACTTTGATGTTCCTTAGAAAAATAGGCGAAAAAAAATCATTGAGACAGTAGGATATGACTGTTGGAACTCCCTTTTGGAACTCTGCCTTTGGCACTATGCGTATGCCCATGGTTTTGCCTCTTATTTTAACAAAAGAATAACTGTACAAACGAACTGTAACTGTCCAGACGAACTATAACTGTCCAGATGAAGTATAACTGTCCAAATGAACTATAAGCAAGATGAAATTTCTGCTTCATGTGAAATGTGTGAAATGGTATTCAAATCAAAGACAATGGAAAAGTAATCTTCACTGTTCTTTGCTACACATTCTTATGCATTGATCACTGCATACAATTTGTGTTGGTAAAATCGCCCCTCTGTTTATTTGATTTCTTTCCCTTGCAGTTTCCTTTTTACTTTTGTATATATTTATATTTCCCCCTCAAGCTCACTACTACGTTTCTGCGCAGGATTGCTTTCGCTTTCATCTCAGGCCAGGGACCCTGTTTCTATGACGCAGTGGCGAAGCTCGAATGAGTATTTTTCCTTTACTTGTTTCCTTCTCGTATCAACGGTAAGATAAAACACAAAATGTAGCTTGTCTAAGGAGTACCAATTCGTTTGTTATCTGATAAATGCGATCATGGCTCCCGCTCCAGTGCTGGAAATCTTCTTTTCTCTTGTGAGCATTTTCCTGCAAATAAATGTATCCTTCTCATCGGAGACTGCGCAAATTAGTATAACCCCATGGAATCAGAGTGTAATGGCGGGTGAGACAGCGACATTTATTTGCCAAATCAACTATTACATAGACTGCCCATCACAAGACAGGGTCTACTGGGTGCATCGACCAATAGGAGGCAAAGACAGTGACACACAATCACTGACGCGCTGCTCACAGGTTCTCTCCGAAGCTGACGTCGAGAAGTACTCAGCCTTTGTGGAAACCAGCGGAAACGACACGACTTACACGCTGGTAATTAACAACGTAAGTCCGGCTGACAGCAAGGAGTACAACTGCTTCGCTTTCCGTGGAGTTGAGCATGAGTCTTCGAGTCGTGGGGTGCTAATCGTCACAAATCGCACCATCTGTCCAACCCCCCTAAACATGTCTGTCACTATCATCCAAAGCGAAGATCTTGTTGTGGGTGGTGTTGGGGAGTTTTACTGTGACACTGACCCTCAGCCAGGCTCTTCTTTGTTTAGATGGCTCATGAAGGATTCGGGGAGCCAGACTGTTTCCATTAACACCACAGACAGATTCGTCACTTCAGGAAAACGGCTGATCATCTCACCGTTAGTGGCCTCTGACAACGGGAGCCGAATTAAATGTGAGGTTACATTCTCTTCAGACTGTGACCAACGGAGTTCCTGGCACAGGATACTACTAGTTGTGCAGACGTTGGGTGATGGAAGCGAACCGACATGGAGAACGATCTCCGAGGAAAGAGACGAACCAACGCACCTTACCAGCGCCACCACTCTCCGCCCGACACGAATCGTCACTGATACCAGTACACAGCGGCCGGTGGGACTCTGGGCTGCTGTTGGGGGTAGCCTCGCCCTGCTTATCGTGGTGGTTATCGTCATTGCAATCGTTGTCTACTTACTCAAGGTTAGGAAGCCCACCATACTCTCTCAAACCAAGCACCGAACTCAGTTAGCTCGACGTCTGAGGCAAAGACCCGAAGGCTTCCCCACGCTCCGACCCGCATCCTACATCCCTCCCAGGCAAATGAGAACTCCTGTGTATTCGGACATAGTCGAACTGGAAACCATTCCAACATCATTACTCTGAAATTCCTGTTGATGAGCCATCGCCCAAACACGTCGACGTAGCAGAACCACGTCAAACTGACCAGTCCAACAGATGGTCGCTGCTCGGTACAGGAACTGCGATCATAGGTATACCACAGACCTGTCCAATTGACGAAGAAGACTTGTACCTGACACCTAAAAGAAGTGACGTCACCTGAAGCTTCACCTGAATAGTGGAAGACTTCCGTCAGATCATGTAAAGGAGGGGAAAAGGTCCTTAAACGCATCCACACGATGTCACATTTTGAATCTTCCATACTCGAAACGTTTTCATTTAGTCTGACCTTAAGACAGCCACCCATCACCTTTATACTTTCTTTTCTTTGTAATTTACAACCTTCTTTTGAAGACGTAGTACATGAATATTTGTGCAAGAGAGATATTGTTCCAAGCTATTGTAAAACTTGTTTATTCCAATTCAGCGGTTCCAATTTTGAATTAAATTTCGCCTAGGACGAATTTCAAGTTTTTCTGTAAAACTGGTAGCGATCATCCAATTTAAAGTTTGATCAAGTTTGTGAAGACCTTGTCGACAGAGTTCATAAAAAATCACAGGGTAAAATCCCTCTCCAATATAGCTGAATGGCAGCATCTAGATTGCAGTTTTTCGTCTTATATAGAAAAATGTCTTCTTCGTGCTTAATTTAGGCATTATTTTAAGGCCTTCAGCACAGTTCTGCGGAGTGGGTTCAAGGTGGATAAGTCAAAATCAAATACTCCTTGGGGAAAAATATGTGCTTATGGCTTGAATTGGATAATTTGAATATTATTAAAATCGTGTTACAAAGGACGAAATCACTCGTTTTAAAGGGTAGCTGCAATCAATGTTTTTGACAACAAACCTGTACAATGCACCTTTGTGCCTCAGTAAACCTTATTTTAAACTTTGGTTTTACTACTTGACAGGGTATTTTAATGTCTTTTTGTTTTTATGTCAATAACAGTTTCCAATTCATGAGCAAAACTGTAATGTCATCTCAGGAAGAAGCCTTGATGTTACATTGGTTTGTACACAAAAGGTCCCGCGTTTATAGATTTTCCTAAACCAAGTTTTCTCTTCTTTTCTGATTTATTGTTGTTCATGTGCAGAGCAATAAGAAACCGTCAATCCCTCTCTCAGAACTGTTATGAGTTGTTAGAGTTTCCATACATTGAAGACACGTGCAAAGATGCAGGAAAACTGTGTAAAAGAAAAATCATTGCAGCTATACTTTGAAGTAAAATCTAACACCTATTTCTCTCCATGCCCCCTTTGTCAAACATAGCCACTGTATCAAATTAATTGGGATTTGGGTCAACAAACTTGCCAACCAACCAGCCCCAACCATAAAAATATACAGGGGTACAAAGACATCCCATTTTACATCTGTTCCACCTGATGGCCCTGGGGACATCTTGCCCTCTGTCTGTATCAGAGGTATCTCTCATAGGTCCTTGCTATCTCACATTGCCTGATTTATTCTTTATCATAAAATAAACTTTTGAACACTTCCTCCATGAACTAGTGAATCAAAGTGTTAGCTTTATGCATGATAAATCAATAGATTTGGTTAGCAGTGTTTAGACCTACTTGCTTTAGGACTGACGTCGGTCGACAAATCAACCCAGGCTTATCGTGCTATAAATTTCTTTCACTTTTTATTTGCGTCACCATTCCAAACTAAACAGCGTACAGAAACCACTACATACAAAAACTATTTGTTATTTGTAGAATTGATATGGTCTATTGCATAAGCTTCCATTTTTGACAAAACACTTGTGCTCAGTACACAACCCTCTGCAACCAATAGTTATTTATATATAGCAGTGACATGTATCTTTTTTATGTCGGTTTTAATTCCACACTCCTATTCTGCTAGCCTTTCTTTTTTTTTAACTAAGAGAGTATTTCCCTTCAGCAGATGGTTTACGTTCATGCTAATCTCTAAAAGGCTTAACGAAACAGTGGTGCAGCTTGATGTATTTTTTCTGTGTCTGATGTTAATCAGTGTTACGAGGAAACGAAGTAGGCCAAGGCTGATTCACTTTCAAAATTGACTCATACAATCGGCCGATGAAGAATTTGAACTTTTATTTGCGCCAGTCTATTCCACTTATCTTCGATTTTACTAGTTGTGTCTTCAGTGGCACAGCCGCCCCCTGGTTTGAAGCCTTACACCCGCCCCCAAAGAGCCTGGCTCAGAAACCCCGTGCCCCCTGGGAACTCTTGCCTGCGCCTCGGAGAAAAGCGCTATACTCCACAGTGTGTCTTATTTCCCCATTTTTAAAGCGAATTTTAAAAATAACAGTGTTGCCGCTGTGTTCTGGCTTGTAGCGAGAGTTCTGTTTGCCAGTGTGGAAACGTTTATTTCTCGTTGAGATTCAACTACACACAAATGGAAACATTATCAGTGGCATTTCTCGAGAGGGAGGGGTAATTCTGTAGTGCCTGGAGTGACATCTAATCAACAGCTCCCTCACGCGTCAGGAAATTGAGTAATTACTTGAAGAGCGGCGATGAAAGGCTGTCCTTAAAATTGGCGCGTGCGCCATCTGTTGACGGGTTCCGTCGATCACTCTAAGGTAAGGGCACTGACTCTTTGTTTGTTTGTTTGTTTGTTTTGACTGGCATTAAAACGCATGTATATGGGAAATGGGTGTTGCAAAGTTGCAATACAGACATGCTGGGGACTGGGAAACCGTCTTACTCCCAAGTCAAAAATTCATAAGTCTTACGTACAGGTTGGAAGTCGTAACGCAGGAGCAACGCAGTTGGACCGTATAGCAGTGATTGAAAAAATTATCAAGCGACAGACAACTCTTGCGCTGTTTTATCTATGCACGAGTATTGTAACTCCATTATCGCCATTTACCAATAGAGGGCGTGTACGACATAAATAACCCATAGACCGACAGCGCCTATGGGTGCAGTGTCCCAATTCAAGGAAAATTCTCCGTCAGGCCGAGGCGCACAAAAGGTACCCCCTAGAGATTGTTTCAAAAAGAGGGGTCTGTTTGGGCCACGAAATGGTGGAATTGTGTCAGTATGGCCCAGGATCATCTCTGTAGATTCAGGGGCACCCATCTGGGGGCAAATCATACAAAATTGGGATTGAAAATTAGTCAGAAGAACCCCAGAAAGGTGAGGGATGTCATTTGAAAAATGGTCGCTGGGAGGGCTCGGCAACATTGACATTTTGGGGGGTGAGTTTGTTTTGGGCGGATGATTAAAAAATTCATTGGTTAACCTAATGAAACCTGAAGGACCAAACAACACATTGTTTTTTGTTTGAGAGGCATCAGGGACTTCAGTTGCCTGCCATGGCGCTCCAAACTTGGTTGATTTTACACTATTTTCAATGGAGCTTGAATTGGTTCAGTGTACCCTTGAGGGTTCGTCAACCAGGTCGTCGAATCCATCAGCCGCATGATGACCCGGATAGAGGGCGCACTAATGAGTTGAAGACATACGCGTACAGTACCGTATGCAAAACACTTAGTAATTCAAATGTTATTAGTAAATTAGGTGTGGTTTTCCGAGGCGAGGCTGAGGTAAAATGAAACGTATAGAATGCACCCTGGATCACCTTGGCAGGCTAGATTTACTACACCATGTAGGCCTACATGTATAGATGCACGCACCAAACCACTTTAGAACTATATGTGCATTGTGCAGTGTTGAAATTATTATAATTATTATTCATTAACTACAATCGCAAGAAAGCATGTGAACACTTCCTGTCAACAGCCTTCTTATTTGAATTAGGAGCGGGACGCCCCCAATTCAAAATTGAAATTAATTATAATTTTTATGATTACTTCCACAGACCGATTTCTTTTCACTGATGTCTCATTGAACAGCTCGTAACAAATGCTATCCTAGAATCATCTCTTCTCTGAAATTCTATTTTTAAAGGTGCCATAGCAAAGAACAGGGACGATGTATCTTTATAATGTGCTTTAGCTTAGCAGAATACTGTCCCCAAACTTAACACAAACTTTTCTTTTCAAACTTTGATTTGGAAGGCCATACACGTGCTCGGACTATTACAACGACTAATATACTCTGTTTCACTTCGTGCTATGTTATATTTCATATCCCTCCCACGCACTTTGTTATTACTGTGTAGGCCTAAAGGTGATAGGGAAACTGTTCGATAAATACTAACCTTGGCTTGTCTGAGTGTTTTAACTCACATGACAGTATAGGTCCATTTTCAAAGGCGATCAACAATTGCTCATAACAAATGGCGGGTGCTTGTTTTGTTTTCCATGGTTTATTTTTGTTTTAATGGGGCCTTCCTCTCAGCGCAATTTCATATCCACTGTTAACTGCACGCCAAGTAACCAGTCATTTCCTTTGCGAAAATCCCGGAAACAATTTTACGCCACCACTCTGGGTAAACTAATATTCGACTGCACTATTTCGTAGGTACGGAGTATTGTACCTACGGATTACTGAACCGTATTTACAGATTGGTTATCTACAAGTTGCATTGCATGACTAACCTTCAGCTAATTGGGCCCGTGCAGGACCAAGAGAGGGTGCGATTTCCAGCGGCGTAGCCAGGATTGCACGGGGGGGGGGCTTCACGCTAAAGTGTGCGTGTGCGTGTGTGGGGGGAGCTGACTGCATCTTGGACATATACATGTGCATAATCGTGATCACATCAGGAACGCCCAGTTTTATTCTGTGCTTAACATGCATGCTGGCTAAGAGGAACCCATTTCTGATAGTGACTTCGCTGCTAACATCATGGAGGATATTACATGTACTCCTTATGAAGTGTGTCAATTACTCAAAGACATCGATATCAATAAAAGTCAAGGTCCCTTATGAAGTGTGTCAATTACTCAAAGACATCGATATCAGTAAAAGTCAAGGTCCAGATAACATTTCTCCCAAAATCCTAAAAGTGGGAGCAGAATACCTTGCACCCTCACTATTTAAATTGTTTAATGCTTCTTAACGAACAGGATTTATACCTGAGGATTGGCGAAGGGCTCACGTTGTCCCTGTGTTTCTAAAGGGCAAAGGGGACGATCCCAGCAGTTATAGGCCTATTTCACTCACATGAGTTGTGAGAAAACCCTTGATAGAATAATCTTATTGGTCACCTCAATAACAGCAACATTTTTGACGAAAATCAACACTGTTTTAGGCCAAACGTTCTTGTGAAACGCAACTGATAGATGCCATCAATGACTGGAGCAGCAGCTTGGATGCTGGGAACAGTGTCGATATTATCTTCTCGGACTTTGCTTAAGCTTTTCACAGAGTTCTTAATGACATTTTACATAACTTACTACTTGTGATGTTTGTGGTCCTCATGTTTAAGATTGACTGCACTGTCTCTACCACAACCCTTGACATTGTCAGAAATAAATAATAATAATAATATGCAAGTGGGAGGGGGCGACTATTTTTCCTGCCGGGGGTGCTTGCGCCCTCCAAGCCCCCCCCCCCGCCACGCTGCTGGCGATTTCCTAAACAACGGAGTCTCCTTTGGGAGGAACTCTACTTTGCTGGTTCCCGAATGACAATGAGCAACATGAGCTGTGTACGTGTCCGGCCCTACCAACAAAACAACGCTTTCTACTATATACCAGTATGTCTCTTTTCAACCGATGAGGGGATGCGTCTGTACGTACGAAGTAGCAATCAGTTCGTACGAATGAATTTTTTTCTTACCATGTCCTAAATTCATGTACACTTCCAAAACAGTCTCTTCTTAGTGTACAGAGAAAATTGACAGTAGAACGTGCTGTCCCAAAACAGCAACTTGTGTAATGCCAGTTAACAATAGAATCTACACTGTAATTCAACAGACTTTTTTTATATAGTGCACGATATGTCGTAAAACGCTCATCGTATACATGCAGTTCAAATTGTTGACTTCGCTCTTTTAATTACAGACATCTGGAAAGCTTCAAGCCAGTTGTAGAATACATCCTAGCATCAACATGAAATGCAAATCTCTAGCGCCCACTAGCATTATGAAATTTGCACTCTATGGTTCCTTGGGCGGAGTTGGGCCCAAAGAAGGTGGCTAGGCGACGGTATATTTGTTCCCAGCCCTCGGTTAGGGATCTAGAAATAGTTCATCAAATTTATCCATGCTTTACTGGAGAGCTGAGTGCATTGTAACCCAGGGAGGAAATGTTCCGTTTGTTATTTTTTTCTGTTTAGATTGCGAGCAAAAACTGTGCTTGTCGAAAATATTTCTGAATTACGGTAGATCGTTGGCTTATTTGAATTCGGCAATGAATTAAACGCTGAAATAACTTTGTTTTTACTTAACCTATTTTATGTACAGGCCCAACATATACTTTCATTCTCAATGCAGTGACGAGACATTTTCGTTATTGTGAGGGGAGGTACTTTAATTTGTAAGGATCATTTCCTGTTCTTCATGAAGCATTCAGATCTAGTGAGTATCATTTTTGATTTGGCTTTTCTCAAGGTGACCATGGCTGCAGCTGGTCTTGCATTCTTCGTGTGCGTTTTCCTGAAAGTTTCACAGTCATCAGAGGCTGACAAAGTTCACCTGATTCCGCACAACCAGAGCGTGCCAGTTGGTGGAACAGCGACATTCTATTGCCAAACCGAGAATGTCATTTCTTGTCCAAATCAAGTAATCTACTGGAAGAAGAAAGCAATAAATGAAAGTAACTGGACATCTGTAACCAGGTGCGGAAACCTTAGCGCATCAGCTGATGTCGACAAACACTCAGTTATTCTGAATACTACGGTTAACAGGACAACCTACATTCTGCTTATTAATAATCTCACCTCATCCGACGTCGGATGGTACTCTTGCACTACTTACAGAGAAATAGACTCTATTCCAACTGCAACCTCAAGTCCCTCATTACTCATCGTGACCGACGAACCTATTTGTCAAACATCAGTAAACGAAGTCACCAATGTTCGTGAAAGCGAAGAACTAGTTGTTGGCGGTAAGGGAGTGTTTGTCTGTGACGGTGACCCTGATCCAAACTCAACTACAATTAGATGGCTCATGAAGGGAACAAATAACCATTCTGTTTCCATTAACACCACAGACAGGTTTGTCGTGTCAGGAAAGCAGCTGATCATCTCACCGTTAGTGGCCTCTGACAACGGGAGCAGAATTCAATGTGAGGTTACCTTCTTTCCAGACTGTGACCAACAGAGTTCCTGGCACAGGATTCTACTGTTTGAGCAGACTTTGGATGAAGAAAGCGAATCGACATGGAGCACGATCTCCATGGAAAGAGACGAACCAACGCACCTTACCAGCGCCCCCACTACCGCTACACAGCGGCCGATGGTACTCTGGGCTGCTGTCGGCGGCAGCCTCGCCGTACTGTTCCTTGGAGCTATAATCATTTCTGTCGTCTTCTGTCATCGTAAACGTAAAACCAACAGAAGCAGATCTCGTCACGTTGATCAAGCTGCCCCCACCCTGAGACGCTTTATCCCATTCCCAAGAAGCGATGCTCACATATACAGTAGTTACACCTTACAGAGAGAAGGTGGAGATACACCCCTGAGTGCTTGGAATACCCCTCCTTTGTCTGTCCAACGTCCCGCCCACAGGCGCGTTGGCGAGGCGCTTTACGCGATCTCCGACACACGCCGGCGTGAGGCCGAGACAGTTGCAATATCCCAGTCCTCCTCTTCAACTCATGCTGGCGAAGGAAGCCAAGACGGGCAGAGGGATGGACGACATGGACCGCTGACACGTGTCCAGGCTGGAGACGATTTCTACACCGTGCCGCACAAGGTGGCATGTGGAAACGCCGGAGCCTCAAACCACTTGCCCGATGGCCACATTGAATCAAGTCAAGCTCTCAAACGGTTTGTGGTGGGGGAAGATCTGTACACTCTACCAAAGACACACTTCGCTGTTTAAGAACAGGGCTTTTTGTCTCTGTCATTTTAGAGAAATGTTTAGTGTGCACTTTAGCGAAATGTGGGACAGTAGCTACAAATCACATTCAGGTGAGTAAGGAGGATACACACAGACTTATCTTTAACCAGTTCTGAATAACCGATGTCCTTATGAAAAATATTATTGAGGAGAAAATGAAGTTTAGGAAAAAAGATTCTTTGCTAACTAATCTGGTCTGAAAATGTCTGAAAGATAACAAAGGTTCTGGGCTTTCAGCTGTACATGCTCCTGAAAAATGTGTAGCCAGCTGGGTGGTGATGCAACTATTTCGGTTGAACATAAGACTACTTGTGTGTTCATTCGATGTCAGAGAATGTCAATGGCATAACTTTAAAGCTGTTATCAGATATGGTCTACTCGTGCATGTTTAATTAAGTTTTAAACTTAATATTTGGCGTTCTGCCATGAAACAATTTCATTTTTCATTAATGATACATTGTAACACAGGAGAGAACAGTGAGTGAGTGTGACTGATTTCAGAACCAAAATAGAAAGAAATGTATAATTTTTATCCATATTGGTTTGATTAGCTTCGGCAAGACTGCTTTGAATAGTGCCACAGGCTGTCAGTGTGGACTGTTGGTTGGAAAGGGACGCAAGTAATGAAAACATCCTAATGCTGTTTCATGAATATACATACATTCCAACTTTTGGCTTTCCATTTGAAAAATCAAACGAGTCAGCGATCACAATGCTTCCATAGCAGAATCTTGTAGTTTGTTAGCCAAACTTAGCTTGTACACCGAAAACGCCTTAAAACAAAGTTTTGACACTTATCCCACCTTTTGCGCCATTTCGTTATTTTAGTACAGAAGCTGATAAGACAACACTATACAGATGTTGACTGTCAAGGGGGGTGTCACTTGGCGAAAATTGTTCATCTTAATCCAGTCACACA